>NC_143057.1:64200000-64509416 GCF_052426305.1 Pelodiscus sinensis
GAGGGCCTCACACAAGTGAAAGGAAAAAACCCCAACAAAACAAACAAACAAAACCCCTTTACTGACGTGACCCCTGAATGATAAAAGACATTCCCCACATTTCCCTCCTACATAGGAACCTAGGGGGGCCCAGGCTAGTAGATTTTTGTGGACTAGAACACAAGGCTGGGAGGAACGCCAAGCCTCGGAGGGCCTGATCCAGGCAAATCAGGGCCGCATCCTGGCCCCTGGCATTAGGTTCCCCACCCTGTCTTACAGTAACTAGGGGTATGTCTACACTACCCCGCTAGTTCGAACTAGGAGGGTAATGTAGGCATACCGCACTTGCAAATGAAGCCCGGGATTTGTATTTCCCGGGCTTCATTTGCATAAGCGGGGAGCCGCCATTTTTAAAACCCCGCTGGTTCGAACCCCGTGCAGCGCGGCTACACGGGGTACGAACTAGGTAGTTCGAATAGGCTTCCTAGTTCGAACTACCGTTACTCCTCGTGAAATGAGGAGTAACGGTAGTTCAAACTAGGAAGCCTAGTTCGAACTACCTAGTTCGTGCCCCGTGTAGCCGCGCTGCACGGGGTTTGAACCAGCGGTGTTTTAAAAATGGCGGCTCCCTGCTTATGCAAATGAAGCCCGAGAAATTCAAATCCCGGGCTTCATTTGCAAGTGCGGTATGCCTACATTACCCTCCTAGTTCGAAATAGGAGGGTAGTGTAGACATACCCAATGGTATTATATGGGCAGAAATAACTCAAGCCTTCTGATGGCTGGGTGGGGGTGGGGAAGCAGCGGAAGAAGAAGCCAAATGAAGGTTGCTGGCTTTGTCAGTGCTACTGAGCATGCACCGTTGTACAAGCCAAGTTGAGGGGGCATGTTGACCCCTCCACATAGTTCATCACAAATTGCCTCTGCAGGTTGCTGCATGTTGCTAGTGGTATAAGAGGTGCAAGAGCTATGAGGCTGTGGTTGGGTAGCATGCCTGTTTTGGAATGAAGGACCTATGAGATGAGAAGAACATGGTGCTCATTTTACAAAAGTGTGTATCTCATCATGGAAGTGTAGTGGCCTAAGCAGGTTTAGATGACATTGTGTTAAATGCCTTTGCTCTGACTGGAGTAGCACTTACATTGGTGGAAATGCAACTGGGGGAGAATTTGAGAAAATTGCTAGTCTAGAACTTTGCAGACCAATGTGTAGGGTTCGAATTAAAAATGTACTTGAATCTTCAAAAGTCTAGTAGTATTAAACTCCATGATAGACAACATAGTTAGGAAATGATGTTCCTACTCTTACCTCTTCCATTTCCAGCTCCCTTCCTAACTTTTCCAGTAGCTCTCTGCCACACCCATTCCCTGAAGCACAAATTTCTTTTGTTGTGCTAACAGGAGGCAATGCTTTTCTTCCTGTCCCCTGCTTCCCTTCTTTTGGCATGTAGTTGTTTTTTAACGTCTGCCATATGATTGGCCCATATTAGTGCCTGTGTTCACAGATGAGCCTGAAAGCTAACATGAAAGCTGATTACAGATTTGTATGGAATGCTCCTGCTGAGCAGATGCTGGATGACAGACAGCAGATAAATGTTTTAATGAGAACCAACTTTTAATGACTGGTTGGGCAGTACATTCAAAGACTTCTGCTTCTCTTTTAGGGACCACTGTTGTAAGCATGAAATGAAGATAATTTGTGAATTTGGCAGCATGCCAGTTAAATTTAAACGTTAAATCTAACAAACGAGGTTTGCCAGTATATAAGGCTATGTGTACACTAGAGGTTATGTTGATATAACTTATGTTGCTCAGGTTTTGTGAATAAACCTGTCCCTGAATAACTGAAGATATGCCAACATAAGCACCAGTGTGGACAGCACTGTGACATTCAGAGGTGGTTTGATGATGTCAATGCGCAAGCTCTTTCCCATCACTACACAGTGTCTTCATCAGATGTGCTGCATTGGCGCAACTGTGTCACTGCAAGGTTGCATGTGGAGACATGATCTGATAAAATCCGGTTGGATAATCCCCTTTACATTGAGTCAAGGGACTGTTAGATTAATGCAGGATTCTTTTCAGGTAAACTTTTAACTTGAACAATGTGTCTCAAATCAGGATTATTGCTTATTGTTAGCCAATTAACAATTAATTCACACACAAGCACATTAATATGTATAACCAACAGTTCACCACTCAAATGGAGACCCAGCCGAATATATATACTACACAAACAATAAAATCATTGTTTGTTCTATCAAGTTCTATCAAGGAAAAATGCAAAATTACCAAGATTGCTTATTACATTTACTTATGATTGTCAGTTCTCTGGTACCTAGCACATTTGTCACACTTCCAAGGGTGTACTCGTCTTTAAGGCACTTTGAAGAGTGTGCTTACTTTTTTGAGTAGATTGGTCCAAAAGGGACAAGTTGTTGTTTTCAAGCTCTCTTAAGCCAGTGTATTTGGAAAAATAAAAAGATAGAATCTAAAATATGGTTCTTTGAGATCTCATTAGTCAGTGTAGAAAAAGATAACCTATAGTTTATTTATATTAAAGAAAATAAGGGGCACTACAATCTTTGAAATGAAATCTCACGATTTCGTCTTATCTTTCCAACAGTGGGGTTGGGGAAGAGGCCTTATCACAAAATTGTTTTGGGTGTCAGTTACAGTTCTTCAGCTTCTTGTAATAGGTTAATTCCACTCTCTTGAGTGCATGGTGATCTCAGTTTTATATACCTTAGTTTCAGGCCTGCTGCAGGGAGCCACCTTCTTATTCTTGATGGATACATTCCAAGTAGGTGTTCAGATTTAAGCTCTTAGTTTCTCTGCAGCTTCCATTAGTATTCAATAGATGATGACAGCATATAAAAAAATTGGTGTACTCCTTTTCTTGTTGGTGGCTTTTTATATTTAAGTCCTCGTAAAGACTGTTTCATTATTGGCCCCTGCAATCATCTGGGATCCCATCTTTAAAGCAATTTCTCTTAATATCCAAAACGTATACCTTTATATCTTTTAACATTTCTCCTGCCTCGTGCTAGATAATTCCTATTATTTTTAAAGTGCCACAGTTAGTATAATGAAAACCAACAAAATCCTTACAACTTATACATTTGGAGGGCACAGTCCATTCTTTATTTGATTTATACATAGCAATTTCATATTCTTAGGACTTACAAACATGGGCAGCAGGTAAAGCTTCCCCTTCATGAGGCACCCTTCCTGTCTCTTCTGCCCATGTCCTTATCCCTCCCTACCTAGCCTGCTTGCCATGAGCGACCCTCCGAAGCTCCTCTCCTGACTGCTCACCGTATGCATCCCTCTTCTCCTTCCCCCACTTCCACGCTCAAGTGACATGGGGGGGCGAGTGGGGAGGAGGAGAGTAAGGAGGTGGTGGCATGGGGATTGAGTAGGCATGGAGCAGAATGGGGCACAAAGAAGGAACCAGCGAGCCTCTGGAGATGGGAGTGGGGTGCTGGAGAAGGAGCAGCCAGATACCAGTGGGCAAAGGGCACTGACAATTTATATGTGCCAAGTAGATTCCTGGGTGGCGGAGGAGGCAGTATCTGCTATTCAGTTTCCCGGGTTCATCAGTAATCCCACTGGGGAGTCCAAGGGACCCAGTTTGCTGTCTAGCAAATACTGTCTCCTCAGCAGCCTGGGAACTTTCATGGTGCATAAGGAATAAGCAAATACTTCTGAAGGAAGCCCGCTTATAGCAAGGAGAGGAAGAGGCAGGCAGCAGATAGCAGGGCCAGGAGGGGCTTATAAGAGACATTTTCGAGATATAGAAGTATGTAGGCTCAGGGCAAACAAATATGCAGATTCTAATTTGCGGTGAAAATTGGTAGTTTGTCCAGTTTGACTTTTGATCTTACTGCCACATTTCTAATTTGCTTAACTTGCATTTCTTCTCCCTCCCCCAATCTTGTGAAATGGGTCATTTCGCATTTAAAAAAAAGCCAGGTGTCACTTTTATAGCAAGTTTGGGGGGGGGGGGGGGAGATAATTTGCATTTTATCCATATGCAAATTGAGGGATTCTTGCGTGAAGGCTTGTCTACACTGGCAAGCTTTGTCAAGGAAAAATGCCTTTTGAGCATTCACGGTGCAACATGACTTTTGTTGCCAATAACGGACTTTTTCGTTGACAAACAAAAATTCCATTTCCATGAGGGACTTCTGTCTTTTCCCCTCCTTGTGTTGTTAACAGACACGCAGTGCAGACATCTTGTGGCTTTTTGTCACTAATTCTGCCCTCCAGGAAGTGGCCCACAATTCCCAATCAAGCCCTCTGGTCAGCAATTTGAACTCCGCTGTCATGCAGCCAGGTAACCAGCTACCTGTCCTGTGCCCTTGCAAGCCCCACAACATTGAAATCCCTTTTTCTTGCTGCTTGAGTACCTGGAGTAATCCCTCCCACCCCCAGCCCCAGTGATCTTATGGTGTCTTCCTAGGTGCCCATGCCTGGTCATTATACCAAATGCTCCTCTTCCTTGGACTTCCATGGATCTGTTGGATTTGATCAGTGTATGGGGATAGGAATCTGTCCAGTCCCAGCTGCGAGTGATTCTTAGGAACTGGGACATGTGCAGGCACATTTCACAAGCCTTGTGAAGGGAAATGAGAGGGACATGCTGCAATGCACAACAAAGATGAAAGAACTGAGACACCCCTATCATAAAGCTCATGAGGTAAACTGACACTCTAATGCTTCACCGAAGACTTGCCTTTTCTAAAAGGAGTTGGATGCAGTCCTTGGCAGAGAACCCACCTCCTTTGTGAAGATCCTGTGGATACCTCAGAGGGCATTGAGGCAGTGCGTGGAGGAAGTAACCTGGAGGATAAAATCGTAGATGAAGAGGTTGATGTAGATCGCTGAGTGCTTCTGGCAATAAGAAACTGTTCTCTACTGCTGAGGGACATAGCCAGTCTTAGCAGCCACTTTTCAGGGACCAGGAAGCAGGGGATGAGGTGCAGGGTTAGTGGCTGTGGCTTGTGGAGAGCAGGGCTGAGGGCATGGAAAAGTAGGAGGCTGGCTGTGTTTCTAGGAGCTGCCTGTATACCTGTGTAGCTAATTTATATGGCTAAGCAGGATGTTGATGCTCATTGTGATCTCAATGGAATCCTGCAGAGAGAGGCTATCGGAACTTTTTGTATTTGTAGATTTTTCTGCCTAAGATTCCACGGCAGTGCTGTTTTGTCCCTTCCCCTGTTGTAGGAGGCTTGCTCAGACCATTCATCAATCACTTGTGCAGGAACCAAAGCAGAAGATAGGTGGACTGCATAAGGATCAGAGCGAAAGCCACGATCCTGGAGAAATGCCCTCATGCTTACTCTGGGCAGGGAGATGTCTGCCCCAGTTTTACCTGCCTATGGATAATTGTGGCATAATTAGAACTAATTAGAACTAACTTTCTTACTGGAAAGGGAAATTTCTAGACCCAGCTGCAATTTCTGTTGCCTGTATGCACAGATTACACCACCACTTTCTCTTCACTCCCCATGATTAAGATGTTTGCCAAGATGTGTTCCTTTCAAGGGCCAGTGGGACAGTGAGTGAAAATGGTGGAAAAGGGGTTTGTAAAAGTGAAATGTTACAATGTAGGACTCAGTGTTATCAGACTCCTTTTTGTGCTTTGTGTCTAGTATCAGATACCTTGGTATTCCCACTGCTTGCTGCCTTGGAGCACTTGCTTCAGATAAGGCAACACCCAGTAGCAGGAGGAAAGATTTGGATTGGGAGGTATTGGATCAGTCACTGAGTGCAGATGTCAGTAACAGCGCTTGGAAACGGAACTCATGACCCACAGGGACAATCAGCCTTAAGCCAGCAGGGCATACAACACATGATCAGGGTCATGGAGGAACAGCCTGAGATCCTAAAGTGCTTGGTGAAGCCGTACAGTAAGCTAACATGAGTTGTGTGACCTCCATTCCCCATGGCAGAATCAAAATTCCGTGTGTAGGAACTCCTCTCCCCCCTCATGCCCTCACATTCCTTTCTCTCTCTGGGCATCCACGTTTTCCCAAGCACTCCTACCCCCCTCCTGGCTGTCATTACAGTGCCTGGACCCACACAACTACACAACTGTGAGTTGTAACCCTGTGCTAGCACCTTCCTTACCAGGTGGATGGAAGAGGCTTAATTACATTTAAGTGTACTGCTTTCTAATGAATCGAAGCACACTTTCAGAATGATTCAGAATTTTTATTCGCTGCTTAACAAGTCAGATACCAGTTATCACCGTCCCAGGTGCAGGCAGTAAAGGCATATTCCTCATTGTGTTACATTGAAGGGGGAGGGAGGTGCATGAAAGCAGCTGTTAGAGAGGTTTATTTCAGAGTACCCTCAAAGCTTCCCTGATGTCAACAGCAACTCTTTGAGTTCCTCTGACAGCTCTACTATCTGGCTGCTTACTTGCATTAAATTGCATTCTGTTGTGGAAGACAGAGAAATGTGCTGACTGAGAGTTGGTGTCTGACTATGTAGACATGGGATTTCCCAACTGTAGAGGTGGGGAACCACAGATGGCGCACACATTCTGATATGCCCTGCACACTTGCAACTGACTGGTAGAAATTGGGAGTTGCCAGCTGCCAAAGAGTCTTCTCCACTGAGAGGTAGCTAGCTCTCTTTCTGATGTCCTTGTGACACCGATTGGGGGCCAGCTCAGCACAGAGCTCCAGGAAGGTTGTTTTGTGCATCCTAAAGTTCTGCTGTCACTCATCTTCATCCCACATTGGCATGACAGTGTGATTTCACTCATCAGTGCTGGTTTCCTTAGCCAACAAGTGCTAGTCTACGTAGTACAGCTGCACATTGTCAAGCTCTTCCAGGTCTTCTTCCTCTGTCAATAACTTAAAGATGATCTCTGCTACCATATGCATGGTCCTAATGACAATTAACAGAGCATGTGAGAGACCCCCAGATCTTTCCTTTCTCGCTGCAGATGCCAGAGTACACAACAGATAACAGGGTTTGGAAAAAGGTTTAAAAAGATGCCAGAAGCTACTGAACGAAATGGTGCTGGATAAGATGTTTTGCTTGGTCCCAAGATGCCCTACACACTGTTTTGAGATCCCACAATATCTAGCAAAATATGCTGCTGCCAGGCATTGTGATACATAGACACAGAGCATTGCTTTCACTGTTGATAAAGGAGCTGAGATGTGGACACAATCTATCAACAGACGGAACAAGTGTAAACATGCTTTGGCAACATTTTTTTGGTAACTTCTGTGTGTCAACTTTAGTTTCCTCGATGAAATTCGGTAGTATAGACATACCCTAAGTGCTTGATACTACTGTCACGTAGCCATTTTAGTTTCTATTCTTGGGAAGAGGAAGTTTGGCTGATTTTGTGGGTCCTTAGACAAAGCATTTCACGTGATGAAAGCCATTTTTTTAATGTCGTCTTAGGTTGATCTTATTTTGGGGATAAACAGTTTTTTTCATTTTTGGGGACCACAAGGAACTCATTACTCTTCAAGGCATATGTGTTTCATATATCCCATATACTATCCGTAATCAGATTCTGTGGCAAACTGCATTACTTCATGATGAGGGACTCCATGATTTGAGGGGAAGGATGGATGTGGTTTCTGGTCATAATTGTAACATTTCATTGGTGGCTAGTGAGAGAGCAGCCTAGTTTTCAGATAGCAATTGGCTTAGGAAGAGGAGAGTATCTACCACTTTCAGAAGTGAGGTGGAATAGGGAATGCATATGGCTAGGAAAGGAAGCATGGGGAAGCATAGGCGGCAGGAATGGGCTGACAAGTATCTTTTGATCAATTTGTAAATTAAGTAACCTGGATAGAGGGGTGGGAAAGGGAAGTCTTTAAAATGGTTGGGGGTCACTTTTGGGAGGAAAAGTAGATGCAAAACTTGATCCTGTATATGTCAGGAGTTAGGGATAAAACTCAGGGATGGTTTAGAATAGGGCTACTCAACTTGGGAAGCTCCAGGGGCCAATGATACCCACAGCACATGCTGAGGGCTGCAACATAAGTGTGGTTGTATATACATGCAAATATATGTAAATAGCTTCTTTCACACTGACCGGCATGAATACAAAGATTAAGGCAAGACTGCACAACACACAGGCCCCACTGAAGTCAGTTCTTTTGATAATAAATAAAATGCAATATTTACCTGATTTCCACCCATAAAATAGCACTTTTAATGAGCAATGACAGTCCAGGAATTTTTAACTACTACAATGCATTTCAACAGAAGATCATTATATTGACTACTTTTTTGTTTTGGCTCCCACCCACATGTTGAGCCCCATGTAAACCCAAACCGCACCGCAGGCCGCAAACAAATGGGCTGTGGGCCACATGCGTCCTACGGGCTGCATGTTGACTAGCTCTGGTTTAGAATTAACTGCAGGCTTAATTCCATTAAAGCCATGAGACACCCCTGCCTACTTCATCCCTGCTTACTATTATCACATCTGGAGACAATCAAAATGATAGTTAAAGTGATAGCAACTTAACCACAGTGTTCTCTGGAAGTGTTTTACCTCATAAGTGACATCCAAGATGACTGTAACCAAAGGATTAGAGACAAATGTATTTTTAGGTTCACTTGATTTGTCTTGTGCATTGACAGGTTTACATTTACTCTTTTTTTTTCCCTCTACTTTTTTTGTGTGGATTATTATTACTTTACGTTATTAGCTGTGACAAGGATTCCATTGTACAGACATAGCAAATGCAGTGCCTGCTATGAGAGGTCTGGGGTGGGGTGGGGGGGATGCTACCCCAGACCCCTCATAGCCCCCCCTTCCAATAGTCCAGCTCTGCCCCAGGCGTCCCCGATTCAGCCGCTGCTGGTCAGTTTCAGTGTTAACATTTTAAGTGTTAAACTGTGAACAATGATGGATAAAACAAACAATAGGGAGCCCAAAGAAAACAATCGCAGTATACTGGTCAGGTAAAGAAGTCATTTGGAAGAAACCAGCTGCCTAATGATTTCACGCAGGAGAGAGACTGATACTGTTTTCTTTTAAATTAAGAAAAAACAACAGAAAATATGAGCAGAAGGTTTAATACCTAAAACTATACCTCATACTTTGAAACTGACTAGATTTTAGTTTGATGAAATTCCTTTAGGGTTGAATTCCAGCTTCCATTATAACCTGTGTCTTCTGGTTGCTCATAGTTTTTCAGACAAATTCCTATTAGGTTAGATTCATGTTCTGTGTTTGCTCTCTGCTCAGAGGTTACTGCTTTGTTTTGTTTCCTTGTAAAGCTGTAGCAAAATCCCTTCAGCTGTTGTTTTGTTTTAATTACAATGTACAGTAAGAGATTGAGAGTCCATAAGTCAACATCATCTAAACCAACTTTCTTCCCCTTGAGCTGTTTGTGAAGAAATTCAATTCAGTGGCTTTTACAACATGTATGTTCTGTTTTCTTATGTTTGTGCAGTAAGGTGATGCTTATTTTTACATTTCAGGCAAAACCAAGTATGTTTGGAGGTGAAAAAGAATGTACGCAATCCTTCCTGTCTTATTGTTCTGGGAATTCAGAACAGCTGGAAGCCTAGAAGTTTTCCATCCTGTGGAATGCCTAACCATTGAAAGCTTGATTTTTTTTTTAAATGTTGCATTAATACTAATATTTTGCATGACATTTTATATTTATTTGAATTTAGTTATAACATTTCTGGCATTTATCTAAGAACAAATAGGATTCACTATAGCTCTTTATTCTTTATCATCTTCTCATTCATTCCACTTTTCATTTGTCTTACTTTTTCAGTCTTTCCCCCTCTTGCTTTTCTCTTCCTTTCCCTGAATTCCATTCTCTCTTTTTCTCTCTACAGCTTTCAGTATCTCCTCTCCATCATCATAGATGTTGACTCTGTGAGCATCCATTGAAAAAAATTAGTGGGTGCTTAGCACCCAATGGCAGCCAAGCTCCTCTCTATTCTTTGTCCCCTATTGCTTGCTGACTTGCCTGTGGCCCTGCTGATCAATTCTTCTCCCTCTTTCCTTTCCCAGTACTTCCTGCCCACCATGGATCAGCTGTTTTGCAGTGTGCTGGGAGGGAAGGGGAAAAGCAGGGATAGGGCACACTTGGGGGAGGAGGAGGGAAGCAGTGGGGTGAGGATGGAATGAACAGGGCAGGGATGTGGGGCGGGGAAAGGGTTGAGTGGAAGCAGAGCCTGGGGCTGAGTGGGGATTGAGCATCTGTGAGGCAAGGTGGAAGTCAGTGCCTCTGCCCTTCATCTCTCCATTTATCTTTTCATTATTTTTCTTCCTTCTTCACCTATTTCTTACCTTTCTTGATGCTTCTTTAAAGTCAGATGAACATGAGCTGCATCCAAAAGGTCTAATGTGATCTTTGGATGCATAGGCAGTAGGACTAAGGAGGTCATGTTGCCTGTGGTGCAATCACTACTGGAATAGTGTCTCCCATTCTGGTGTCTAAATTGGAGAGGTATCCAAAGAGAACCATCAGAATGATTAAAGGACCGAAAAACATGCTGTGTAGTAAGGCTCCAAGAGCTCAATATATTTATCCTAACAAAGAGACTATTAAGGGGTGACTCGATCAGTCTATAAAAATTGCAATGAGGAACAAACATTTTTAATAGAGGGCTTTTCAATCTAGCAAATAAAAGTGAACAAAATCCAATGGATGGAAGCTGAAGCTACACAAATTCAAACTCAAAATAAAATGCAGAGATTTACCAGTGAGGTTAGTTAGCCATTGTAACAATTCATAAATATTGTCGTGGATTTTCCATTATTGGAAATATTTAAATCTAAGACACTTTTTCTAAAATATATACACTCTAGTCCTAACAGCAATATATTTCAGGAATTTCTATGTCCTGTGTTTATACAAGAGGATATAGACAGTGGTCCTTTCTTGCTTTATAATTTGTGAATCTACTAAAAATATCCCCCAATTTTAAACATATCCTCCCATACGCCTGTAAAGTAGAGGGTGACAAGGGGATTTGGTAGCCAGCAATAGTAGGAATGGATCATTGATTGCACGTTCGATGGAGTTCTCCCCACTGAGTAGTGGGTTAGAATCCTATTCTCTACCTTTTCCCAGATTGAAGCGTGGTGGGGGAATCATTGGGACTGTGTAGCCTGTATCTCAGGGACGAGGCCTGCCAGAGCAGGAGGAAAATGTTATTCCCACATAGCTTGGGAAGCTCTAGGAGTATAAGTACCAACACGCTGTTACAAATGATAAAGCTATTGACAGGCTTTACCCTGCCTCTGTTCCTCTGAATTACAGTGAGTTATCCTGGGAGACAAACCTAGCACGACAGATTTGGAATAGATAACTTGAATAGTTTGAGTCTGTGATAATGAGTAAATGCAGGATTAATGACTAACCAGACATTTCTGGAACTGTGCTACTTTGTGTCTTGAATTCTGAGACTCTGACAGTATGTAAATGCGTACATAAGTGTCAGGGGGCAGGTCCTCCCCCCCATGCCTCAGTGCCCCCGGACTGTCCTTATCTAGCCCCTCTCAGGGCAAGTTACAGTCTGTATGGGTTGCTCATCATCGGCGTTTGTCTCAACGGCTCGGCTTACCTAGTTGGCCTCATGATCTGCCCGCAGGCCAGGGGCTTTGTTTCCAGCCCCTAGCCAGGGGAATCCTGGCTGGCCCTTCTCCAGCCTTTGCTGAGTGTTCCCAGCTTGTCTCCCTCCAAGGAGTTCCTGCTTCTCCTGCAGCCAGCCCTCCACTGGCTCTCTCCCAAGCAAACTGTGCTCCTCCCTTTATAGCTGACAGCTGGGCTCTTCTAGCCACCCGGAGTTCTCTGAATATCTGGCAGCTGGGCTCTCATTAGCCTAACCGCTTCAGCTGGGTTCGTCAAGCCACCCTAAGGTTCAAGGCCTGAGTCCTGGGCTTAAAGGCCCGGTGCAGGGCAGGCGCCCTGTCGCAATAAGTAATGATGTATGGAGAATGACTGGCACCTACTAACCATACATTTACCCGTTAAAGGGTAGCATCATGTGCCTAAAGTCATTTAATATTTTTGACCTTTGTAGTTGGCCAAAAGTTGCTGGTGCCAAAATGGGCAGACTAGTAATTGGGTGAACAGTGTCATACAACCTACTGCAAGAAACTTTATCAGTATTTCATAGCCCAGGAAGCGTGGCGGCTCCTCTTCTTTCTGTGTCTTTGTTTTGGATGCCTACATCCATCAGGATGCCTACACCAGGCATGAGCAACACAGATAGTGGGTAGGCTGCATGAACGGCCCTCCTTCACCTCAGTGGGCTACAGCATCCTGTGGCCTCTCTATATGCCCCCGCTTGCTTCTCACACACTGGGGCACCATAGCCCCACACTTACCTGCTCCTCCCCCTCCTTCCCAGCATTTTCAGAGTGTGTTCAACATTCCTGTGGTGGGAAGAACACCTCAGCAGTCCAGCACCCTGGCATTTAATTTCAAAAAGGGGAATTGCACAAAAATGAGGAGGTTAGTTAAACAGAAATTAAAAGGCACAGTGACTAGAGCCAAATCCCTGAAAGCTGCATGGAAACTTTTTAAAGACACCATAATAGAGGCCCAACTTAAATGTATACCCCAAATTAAAAAACATAGCAAGAGACCTAAAAAAGAGTCACCGTGGCTTAACCACCATGTAAAAGAAGCAGTGAGGGACAAAAAGGTATCTTTTAAGAAGTGGAAGTCCAATCCTAGTGAGATAAATAGAAAAGAACATAAACACTGTCAAATCAAGTGTAAAAATGTAATAAGAAAAGCAAAAAAAGATTTTGAGGAACAGCTAGCCAAAAACTCAAAAAGAAATAACAAAATGTTTTTAAAGTACATTAGAAGCAAGAAGCCTGCTAAAAAACCTGTGGGTCCCCTAGATGATCGAGCTATAAAAGGAGCAATCAAGGACGATAAAGCCATTGCGGAGAAACTAAATGATTTCTTTGCTTCAGTCTTCACGGCTGAGGATGTTGGGGAGATTCCTGAATCTGCACCGTCCTTTGTGGGTGATGAATCTGAGGAACTGTCCCGGATTGAAGTGTCATTAGAGGAGGTTTTGGAACAAATAGAAAAACTTCATGTTAACAAATCTCCGGGACCAGATGGCATTCATCCAAGGGTTCTAAAAGAACTCAAATGGGAAATTGCTGAGCTATTATCTGTGGTTTGTAACCTATCCTTTAAATCGGCTTCCATACCTAATGACTGGAAGGTAGCCAACGTGACACCAATATTTTAAAAGGGCTGTAGAGGCGATCCTGGCAATTACAGACTGGTAAGTCTAGCTTCAGTACCGGGCAAATTAGTCGAAACAATAGTAAAGAATAAAATTGTGAAGCATGTAGAAGAACATAATTTGTTGGACAAAAGTCAACATGGTTTCTGTAAAGGGAAATCCTGTCTTACTAATCTGTTAGAGTTCTTTGAAGGGATTAACAAACATGCGGACAAGGGGGATCCAGTAGATATAGTATACTTGGATTTTCAGAAAGCCTTTGACAAGCTCCCTCACCAAAGGCTCTTGTGTAAATTACATGGCCATGGGATAAGAGGGAAGGTCCTTTCTTGGATTGAGAACTGGTTAAAAGACAGGAAACAAAGGGTAGGAATAAATGGTAAATGTTCAGATTGGAGAGGGGTAACTAGTGGTGTACCCCAAGGGTCAGTCCTGGGACCAGTCCTTTTCAACTTATTCATAAATGATCTGGAGAAAGGGGTAAGTAGTGAGGTAGTAAAGTTTGCAGATGATACAAAACTGTTTAGGATAGTCAAGACAGAAGCAGACTGTGAGGGACTCCAAGAAGATCTCACCAAACTCAGTGATTGGGCAACAAAATGGCAAATGAAATTTAATGTGGATCAGTGTAAAGTAATGCACATCGGGAAAAATAACCCCAACTATACGTACAGTATGATGGGGGCTAATTTGGCTATGACAAATCAGGAAAGAGATCTTGGAGTTATCGTGAACAGTTCTCTGAAAACTTCCACACAGTGTGCAGCGGCAGTCAAAAAGGCAAATAGGATGTTAGGAATTATTAAGAAAGGGATAGAAAATAAGACCCAGAATATCTTACTGCCCCTGTATAAAACTATGGTACGCCCACATCTTGAATACTCTGTACAGACGTGGTCTCCTCACCTCAAAAAAGATATTTTGGCCTTGGAAAGGGTTCAGAAAAGGGCAACTAAAATGATTAGGGGTTTGGAACGGGTCCCATATGAGGAGAGGTTAAAGTGACTGGGACTTTTCAGTTTAGAAAAGAAGAGACTGAGGGGGGATATGATAGAGGTCTATAAAATCATGAGTGGTGTGGAGAGGGCTGATAAAGAAAAGTTATTTGTTAGTTCCCTAAATAGAAGAACTAGAGGACACCAAATGAAATTAATGGGGAGCAGGTTTAAAACTAATAAAAGAAAGTTCTTCTTCACACAGCGTGTAGTCAACCTGTGGAACTCCTTGCCAGAGGAGGCTGTGAAGGCTAGGACTATAATAGAGTTTAAAGAGAAGCTAGATAATTTCATGGAGGTTAGGTCCATAAAAGGCTATTAGCCAGGGGATAAAAGTGTCCTTGGCCTCTGTCTGTCAGAGGCTGGAGAGGGATGGCGGGAGACAAATCGCTTGATCATTATCTTCGGTCCACCCTCTCTGGAGCACCTGGTGCTGGCCACTGTCGGTAGACAGGATACTGGGCTAGATGGACCTTTGGTCTGACCCAGTACGGCCGTTCTTATGTTAATTGCCTGATTTGTGCTCCGTCCCCACTTTTCCCCCTCCCTCCCAGAGCTGGAACAACATGAACAGCTGATTTGTAGGTTGCCCATCACTGGTATACACTCTAATAAAAGTATCCATATGTGTGGGCGTATGGATACAACTGGCTGTCAGCTTGCTCAGGCTGCAGGAATATAAAACTGTAGGTATATGTCCGCCCGCCCCGCTTAATCAGTTTAACCGTTTAAAATAATGTTTAACTGGTTAACTAATTAAATGGAATTTTACATCCCCACTGGGCTCTGACTGGAGCCCTGACTCTGAGATATCATGAGGGCTCTAGCCCTAGCCCAAATATCTATACTGCAGTTTTTATCCTTGTAGCCCAAGCCCCCCAAACTCAAGTCAGATGATCTACTCTCTGAGAATCAGTTCTGTAGGATTTTCATTGCAGTGTAGACACAACCTATATGCAAGCTCCATTGGGAAATCTGTGTGCGGCTCTCATCCCCTAAGCTGTGTCAGCCAGTATCTTTAGAGCTTTGATATGTTATAAGAGCTCTGCTGGTGCCCATAATGGTTCAAAGGAGGTGCAGCTATTGCTAGCAAGGAGGATCCTGCAGTGTGCCAGAGATCAAAAACCTATGTACAAATGAAACCTCCTCTGGAGTGTGGAATCTTTTGCAGTGAGAACCCTGCAATGTGCCTCCATTCAGGAGGTTTTGGGACATGCTTCACTGGTTTTGAAAAGCTGTGGTAGCAGGGACAAGCGCCAGGGGTGGATAAGAGCTGCATTTTGAGGATGCTTGGTTACTGCACATTTTGTAAGTAAGTAGAAAGTGGAAAATGGACCTGCTTCTCCACTGGCTTGCACTCTGTGTAAACACTTGCAGCTGTACAAAATCTGTACAGTGTCACCACGTCAAAACTGCAGGGTTATACATCCACTGGACACACATGTAAATGACTAAATTAGATGCAAAGCAGTGGAGAATTAGCACTGATACGTCAGCATTTTATGTGAGACTCGTGAGCAGAAAAAAAGGAAGGGGTTCGTAAAGAGAGAAGTGCATTGGTGGAGGGGAGACTTGCTATTTTTCTGTACACTAAATGGTATTGATTTATGCTCTGAAGTTTGTACATAACACTAAACATGATTACCCATTAGGATATAATAGATATGTAAAATCACGGTTAACCAATTAATCAGGGGTCCCAGCAGGGTCTGCTCCAGCCTGGCTTGAGCAACCCCCTGCATGTGGGGCTGCCGATTCTTCTGCTGTCTGCCCCCTTCCCACTCTGCTGCCAACTCTCCCACATGTCTGAGGCTGCCGCTGATGCCTCCCCCATGTATGGGGTTGCCATTTCTTGGCCTTGCGCATGGGGCTGGAGCGACCCTCTGCTCGGGTTGGCTGCTCCTGTGTGCTTAACTATTATCCAGGAATAATAGGGCCTTTATTCTTCTATGGTCTGAAGAGCGAATGTTTTTCTGTTATCCTTTGTCCTTCTAACGTTAGCCAATATCTGACTTGAAACATTTGCATGGTTTTAGAAAACAAAACAACAATTCCTCCATATGTCAACGGGCTATCTTTTAAAATAATAAAAAGTTACACAAGGCAGTGGGACTGACTTCTCTGGCCCATTACTTTTGTACCTTTCATATCACTGTATGAACTTTTTCATCAGCTGGGCAATTTAACTTGACTGTTTAAATGATTTGCTCTTTTCTAATGTGACAGAGTCACTAAATACTTTCTCCCCCCACAATTCCAAAAACAACAACCAGTTACCCATTCACATCCCTAATGATAGGGCCTTTATTTTTCTTCTGTGGTCTGAAGGGCAAATATTTTTTGTTGTTTTTGTAATTGTGAAATGTTTGAGATGTGTTAATTATACGACTGAGTTTTTACTTCCTTCTTAAAGCAAAAATATGCATTTGATTTTAATTGCTCTGATGCAGAAAAATCCATATTAAAAAAAATTTAAATAATTTTCAAATGTAGTAGCCACTAGGCTAGGCTGCACTCTTCTTCCATCTTTGTGCAAATAGACAATCATACTTTTCTATCAGTTCAGTACAAAATTAAAGATTAATTTACGAACCTGAATAGAAAGTTGAAGCCAACTGAAGTTGGAGATAGGGATGAAAAGGGTAAACCGGTTACGCAGTTACCTGCTGAGCATCACTGGCAACCCAGCCAGGTTGGAACAGCTTCCTCCTCACCCCCTGGCTGGGCCCACCACACTGTGGATGTGGGAGGGGAGGGGCTCTTGCTGGGCCAGGCTGGAGCATCCCCAGGTCATGGTGCGACACGGTGGACCCAGCCTGGCCAAAGCAGCCCCGCACCTGCCTGTGGAGTAGCGGGCTGGGCTTACCCTGCATAGCCACCGCCCATGGAGGGCTCAGCCTGACCTGACCAGAGCAGCCCACAGCAGCCTCTGTGGTGCAAAGGTGGGGGGCTGCTTCAAGGTTAACTGTTTAAACCTAGTGTTTAATCAGTTAACCGTGAAATGATAATTAACATCCCTAGTTGGAGTTGAAGTTGATGCTCTGATTTTCATATGCAGAGAAACTAATAAGGATCAAGTAGCCTATGATGCACTTTACTACTATACTGATATGTGAAAGACAATTCAGATGAATTACAGAATCTTATATGTTGAATGTAAATTTCTCCATGACTTAGGCATCCAATAAAAGTGGCTTTTAGGGTGTAATCATAGAACACTAGAACTGGAAGAGACCTCAAGAGGTCATAGAATCCAGTCCCCTGCCCTCATGGCAGGACCCAGTAGCGTCTAGACCATGTTATGGGAACAAGTAAGTAATATTAATGATTCTACTCCATATGGTAGAAACTAGACACTGTCTCTACATAAGAATGGCCATACTGGGTCAGACCAAAGGTTCATCTATCCCTGTATCCTGTCTTTTGACAGGATAGCCAGTGCCAGATGCCCCAGGGAGTGAAGAGAAATAGGTCATCATCAAATGATCCTCTCCTGTCATCCATTTCCAGCCCCTGACAAACAGAGGCTAGGGACACCATTCCTACCCATTTTGGCTAGTAAGTATTGATGGACCTAATCCCCATGAATGTATCTAGTTCTTTTTTGAACCCTTGTAAAGTCCTGGTTTTACAACATACTAGAGGCAGCAAGGGAGGGAAGCAGGGCGGGGCAGGGGAGGCTGCTCTGACAGCAGTCCCTCCAGCAACTTCCCACTGGGACCCTCATGGACAAGATTTGTTACCAGCTGGGCAGGCAGCCCCATTCAGTCCTGGCTTGCGCTGAGAGCAAACCCTGCTGCGGCTCTGCAATTTAAAAGGCAGTAGGAGCCGAGCAGCTTGCTCACTGGCTCCTACTGCCTTTTAAATTGCAAAGCAGCAACGGGATTTGATCCCAGCGTAAGCTGAGGCTGAGCAGAGCTGCCTTCCCCATCAAGTAATCGAGTAATCGGTAGAATTTATATCATCTACTCCATTACTAAAATAACCTCAATTTAATATCCCTGTTGGTGACCCCTAGTTTTTCTGTTATGGGAACAAGTAAATAACTTTTCCTTATTCACTTTCTCCATACCTGTCATGATTTTATAGACCTTTATCATATCCCCCTCAGTCTCTTTTCTAAGATGAAAAGTCCCAGTCTTTTTTTAATCTCTTTTCATGTGGGACCCATTCCAAACCCCCAGTCATTTTTGTTGCCTTTTTCTGAACCTTTCCCATTGCTAATATATCTTTTTTGAGATGAGGCAAGCACATCTGTAGGCAGTATTCAAGATGTGGGCATACCGTGGATTTATATAGAGGCAATAAGATGTTCTCTGTTTTATTCTTTATGCCCTTTTTAATTATTCCTAATATTCTTTTTGCTTTTTTACTGCCACTGCAAATTGAGTGGATGTTTTCAGAGAAACTATCCACAGTGACTCCAAGATCTCTCTCTTGAGTGGTTATAGGTAAATTAGTCCCCATCATTTTATATGTGTAGTTGGGATTATTTTTTCCAATGTACATTAATTTACATTTATCAACATTAGAATTCATTTGCTGTTTTGTTGCACAATCACTTGTTTTTGTGAGATCCTTTTGAAGTTCTTCACAGTCTGTTTTGTTCTTAACTATCTTGAGCAGTTTAGTATCATCTGCAAATTTTGCTTCCTGACTCTTTACCCCTTTCTCCAGATCACTTAGAAATAAGTTGAATAGGATTGGTTCTAGGACTGACCCTTGGGTGAACCTCTCTCTGCTCCCTAGGATTTTATTAATTGGAGGAGTGCAAAATGAATGAGAAGGGAAGACTGGAACCTCCCCTGCTTCACCTCTTCCTTCCTCTGCCCACATCCATTGCTCTCCTCCTCCTCCCTCCCCCAGCCAATCGAGCAGGGCTCTACGGGTGACTGGAGCAGGATGGAAGGGCAGGGCACAGAGATGGCTGAAGCGGTAAGCCTGGCGACCAGCCTGGCTCCTCACATGATGCATTCTTCAGGACCCCTGGAAGTGGTGCCTTTCTCTCTGCTGGAGACAGACAGACCCTGAATGCGGCAGCTGCTCTTCGTGCCCTCCTGATGGCAGAATGGAAGCTAGTTTGTGGTAACCAAACTTTTCATGTTCAGTCATACTGACCAGACAATGTCAGGTTCCTTTTTTACTGGACTTTCCATTAAAAAAACAGACCTTCGACACCCCTAGACTTAACCTGGGTTAGGACAGCCTGGGCCTGGTCTAATTTTGCACTATGCACGATACTCAGGCTACTGCCCTTTCCCTTGGGGTGTTACAGGCCTGCAAGGGAGTGAGCCTGGAGTCCACTTTGCCAGCTCCACCCCCTGTGAGGACTTCTCCAGCAGAGCATTTAGGGGAGGGATCTGGTCCTTCTGTGCGGAGTGTGCTCTTTGTCCTTAGTATTCGGAACTGTTAGAGACATGCCCCAGGGCAGATTAGAACTTTGGGGAGCCCTGGGCCAGAGCAAATGGGGCCCACCCCATTGCTTCTGCCTACAGTCTCTCCTCCGACACACTTGCTGGGGAAATGGAATCAGGATGCAGAGGCTTGTTCCACTCCATCCACCCGGTGCATCCAATTGGCTGAGGCCCCGGGGTATAGACCTCGTTGGCTCAGTGCCTAACTGCACCCTATCTGCCCCTTGAAGTTCAGTCACGTGCCACCAGTAGAAGTAGTGCTCACTTTCTAGCACAGGCCAGGGTAATACTTGTTAGTGGTTCACTAGTGCAGCGTACACACAGCTGTGCATCTCCACCTGCCTTTTTTTCTGTCACCACACATGTTCTCTTTCCCCTCCCTGAGGTACTGCTGGAGCACAGTCTAACTGTCTGAGTCTAGTTAAGATCTTATGGTGGTTCTTTAACACCTTCCTGTCCACGGACCTTTGCTTTCAGTCTTTTTGGACTGCACAGAAGGCTGCCAAGATGCCCCACCTTTCATTTTCTAACCCAAATATAGAGCAGGACAGAATTTCACCCTGTAACAGGTGGCTTGCCCCAAAAGGGCTGTAAGGCCTAGGATCAGTCAGCCCTGATTACTAAGGAGCCACACCTGTGCCATGACAGTAGGCAGCTGCAGAGGTAGAAGGAAGTGGGACTCAGGGATCAGAGATTGCTTGGAGTGAGCAGGCTGTAGCAGTGTTCTAGGAGTTAAAACTGAGACTTCAGCCAGGTAAGGCCTTGCAGTGGTCTGCTAAACCAGGAGAAGCCCCAGGTGGGAAGGCCTGGGTGGAGGAAGGGAAATCTGTGGTTTTTGGGTTGACTTTATTTTGTCATTTTGAGTTTTATTTGGAGTTCGTTTGTATCAATAAACCCAGGCCCTTGAGAGGGGTGTATATGGCTACGAAAAGCCTTGGTGAAGTTTTATTTGTACAATTCAAGAAGGGAAACAAGGCTGTTTCCCTGCCTATACTGGGACCCCCAAAGCTATGAGGGAGTGCATAAAAAGCTGCTAGTCTTGTTATACTCTATTTTGAGAGAGGAAGAGTAGACCAGAAGAGCTGATCTTACATAATGAAAAATATAGTTCAAATATATGTATAATGTTTCAGTGTGGGTATCAGGTAATGTCCTGTGTTGAGGAGGCTATCCCCTGGCTCCATCCCTTTCCCCTCTACCTTGGCCAGAGGTGCCTCGAGTCTCCCCCCTTCCCACTGGCCAGAGAACTCCCACTCCAGCCACAATCATGCCTTTACCTTCCTCCCTGCTCCACAAACTGTCTCAGGGGAAAGCCTCTTGTCTGGAAGAAGCTTTTGGTGTGTCCCATGCAGGTTTGGGAGTGGCTGAGGAAGAAGTATGTGCTATTCAGCTTCTTGAGTTCATCAGTAATCTAGCAGCCCTAGTGCTGTAGCATGTAGGGATGTGAATGACTAGTTGATTAATCACTACCCTCCTCCCCCCCCCCCACCTCTATCAGAAAGAGTCAGTGGACAGAGGAAGAAGTGGGGGTACTTAAAAGCTGCAGCGCCATGTGGAGCCTGCGGCCAGAACTTGGGCTGCATGCGGTACTGTCACTTTGAAACGCCGCTTGCAGCCCAGGGCCAGCTGGGGTGTCCCCAGGCTGCGTGAAGCATTTCAAAGTGGCAGCACTGCATGGAGCCTGAGGTCAGCAGGGGAGTCCCCATCTGACTCTAGGCTCCATATGGTGCTGCTGCTTTGAAATGCCACATGCAGCCTGACGCTGGGCTCCCCATGGTGTTTCAAAGTGGCAGCACTGCACAGAGTCCAGGGTCAGTGGGGGAGTCCCCAGCTGATCCTGAGCTCCATGTGGTGCTGCTACTTAGAAATGCCCTGTTGGCCCCGTGCTCTCTGTAGCGCTTTTGCCCTAGGGCTGTTGCTACACTTCAAAGGTGGAGGTGCCATATTGTCTAATCGAATGGTGGATGCAAATTACATTGACTATTTGATTAGTCAGTTACTCAAAATTTAACAATCCTACTAGTGTGGGGAGGTTCTGGCTGTCAACTCTGCTGGAAGAGCTAAGTTTTGCCAATAATACCCATGGGGCATCTGGCCTGGGCTGGGGACTGTGGGAGAGAAGATGGGGCTGTGAAGTGGGATGGACAAAAAACATTTATGTCAGATAGAGATTATTGATGAACCCTGGAAGCCGAATAGCGCAGATCACTTCTTCCTTAGCCCCCCCCCCCCCAAAAACCTGCATGGGGCATAATACAGTTAAAAAACCCCCACAAAAAACTCCATGCCAAATCCCCACTGAGCCTCCCTGGCCTATTACACTCTCTGCCTATGCACTTGAGGATAAAACGTGCAAAATACGTGATCAGCTGAAAAATGAGATTGGGCAGATGTATGTAGTCAGCCTGTAGGAAACAGAATGGCATTTGCTTATGGCTCCAGGACTAATTCTCACTTTTGCAGAGGTCCTTCAGGATGTGTAAACCAGGAGAATTAGAGTCAGGAGACAGAGGTTATTTCCCCCACTTTGTTAGATTTGCTATATGACAATAGACCCGTGTTTCTTAAACTGTGTTGCATAGCACGCTGGTGTGTTGTGAGGCAGTTGGAGGAGTGCTGTGGAGAGCCACAGAGTTCAAAATGGCTGCCCATAAAGGAGCAGGTGACCTTTTTTCTCAGTAACTTCCCTCAATCTTTTTGGTCAATAACTTTTCCCCAATGTCTCTCCCTCCACCCCCCTTTCTTTTGTTGCTCAACAAAAAATCCTTGGTGTTCCTCATTTAAAAACAAATTTGTTGTTCCTCGGTCTTAAAAAGTTTAAGAAACACTGCAATAGACAGTTAACCATTCTGGGCCTCCTTTTTTTTCATGTAAATACGCACCTGCCTGTAATAATAGACTATAAGATCCTCATATAAAAGCCATCCTATACATTAAGGCTATCCTTTTCAGAGACTCAGTTTCACTTCTCATCTAAAAAGTGGCACCTTTCACAGCATGTGAACATCAAGCTATAGGTTTGATTAAGCTTTCATTAAGACTGTACTAATGGATCATCAGCGCCATTTCTATAGCTGCCTAGTTGTTACCTCCTTAGAGAGCTGCTTTTCAAGCACTGAGGTATAGCTGTGGTAGCTTTTCAGATCTGGTCAGAATGCAGGCTGGACTGGCCTGGTCAAAGGTATGTTCAATAGGGGGGAATTGGCATGGCAAAAAAAATGTGTGTGTGTATAATTGCTTCTATGTTGGTGTCCTGAGCATTGCTTGTATCCCACTGTGGGTTTCTACTTCATCTCTTCTTCCGAAGGTTTTTAAGAGTTCAGCCTCGGGGGGTGCCTGGTAGAGAGATGACCCCCCTCCATCAAACTTAATTGCTGCCCTTTTTAATGTTAGCAGTCACTGGTATAACAGCTAATAGCTAAGATGAAAAGACTTGGAAATGTTATCTAATATTTAATCAATACGCCCATTCATCAATCTGCATTGAAAATCTATGAAAGGGGAAAAATGCCATAAAGTGAAAAGGGCAGCTCTAATACTCTGCAGCATTTCCAGAGAAGAGATGTGCCTCATCTCAGTGTTTGGACATCGATACCAGCTGTTTGTAAATCCCCCAGGCAGCACAGTTTAGAATGTAATTTGTCAAGTATATCTCTCTTGATTATAGTTCTAACAAGAACTGTGTTTGCTTTTTTTTATTATCAAGAAAAATTACATTCTCTTGCACTTGCCCTCTATTTGAAGACTGATTGCAAGGATTGTGGAATAATCTTCACTAATGCATAATTAATACACACTGATTTAATTTGACAATCAGACCCCCCTTCTTTTTTGTTGTTGAGCAAAAAAAATAAAATAAAAATTTACATTTATATTAAAGTAGAGAAACTATTAATGAAAAAATGCTAGATTCCAGCTGTATATTCTGGTTTTATCTGCTGTCAGATACAGCAACACAGACTAGAGACTTTTTTTTTCTTTTTAAAAGGAACCCCCCAAAAAGCCATCAGCCAGGTCAGAAAATGAAGTACTTTTTTACAGTCAGTCACTGATTTTGGAGGAAACTAAAAGAGCTGGTCACAGATGCAGACATACTTTTGAACTGGTGAGAAGATATAATATTGACAAAAGCATTTTCCTGTTATGGTTTTCTATGAGGAATCAAGACCAGCTGTGCCAATCATTGTAGCAACACTGCATTTCCTTCAAACATAACCAGAGGTTTGTTTGTCCCTCTGCCTCCCCCTCTTTTAAACTCAACATTTTACTGGAGAGCACTACTAACTCTTGGATATTGGAATGCCACGTTCTAAGCATACCATATATCTCAGCATGCACACACTATCTTAGACCAATGTTTCTCAACCAGTGGAACGAGTGCCATTACGGGTACTTAAGAAGTCTGGGGGGGTACGTCAACACAACTGAAATTTGAAAAAAACTGAATTTTTAAAAAAGTTTTACAGTGCTTTATTATTTTTGTAATTTTTACACCAAAAATTTCATCGCCCGCCTGGCTACGATTAAGTTGTTTAAACAAATGTGTTGCAATGGTAGAAAAAAATTTTGTGTCTGAAAACTGTAGAAACTGGGGATACTTTTTTATTTTTAAGGGGGTACTTTATAAAAAAAAAGGTTGAGAAACACTGTCTTACCCTATGTGTGGCATATAGTAGTTTATGTCTACACTGCCACACTAGTTCGAACTAGGGTGGTTAATGTAGTCATTCGAAGTTGCAAATGAAGCCCAGGATTTCAATATCCTGGGCTTCATTTGCATCTTGCCGGGCGCCGCCATTTTTAAATTCCCGTTAGTGTGGACTCCGTGCCCGCGGCTACACGCGGCACGGAGTAGGTAGTTCGAATTAGGCTTTCTAATTCTAACAACCAGTACACCTGGAACGAGGTGTACTGGTTGTTAGAATTAGAAAGCCTAATTCGAACTACCTACTCGGTGCCGCGTGTAGCTGCGGGCACGGAGTCCGCACTAACGGGGATTTAAAAATGGCGGCGCCCGGCAAGATGCAAATGAAGCCTGGGATATTGAAATCCTGGGCTTCTTTTGCAACTTCGAATGACTACATTAACCACTCTAGTTCGAACTAGGGTGATAGTGTAGACATACCCATATTGTCCTGAATCAGGGCTCTTTTGTACAAGGTGCTGTATAAACACGGGGGGGGGGGGAGAGAGTCCTTGACTGAAGGGGCTTGCAATCCAAGGCATTGGACAAGAGACAACAGACAAACAAAGGGACACTAATAACATGAGTTGGGTGGTGGCCTCTGCACACCAGTAGCAAATTATTCTCAAGTTTTATGCAGGCATCATGACAACAGTTTTGAGGAGGGATTTGAAGGTGGCTATTGAAGTAGCTTTGTGGACATATACAAGGAGCACTTACCATAGAGGAGCATGGGAGAAAGCACAAAGGTGCTAACTGAAAAATTTACGAATGGCAGTAGAGACTGGAAGAGTGGGCTGGGAATCCTCTGCTCAGCTGTGAATGAGAGAGTGGTTGTGAAGGGCCATGCAAGTTAATATACACATTCTCAGGGTATGTCTACTCTACCCCGCTAGTTCGAACTAGCGGGGTAATGTATGCATACCGCACTTGCTAATGAAGCCCGGGATTTGAATTTCCCGGGCTTCATTAGCATAAGTGGGGAGCCGCCATTTTTAAATCCCCGCTGCTTCGAACCCCGTGCAGCGCGGCTACACGGGGCTCGAACTAGGTAGTTTGGACTAGGTTCCTATTCTGAACTACCGTTACTCCTCGTGAAACGAGGTGTACTGGTAGTTCGGAATAGGCACCCTAGTCCGAACTACCTAGTTCGAGCCCTGTGTAGCAGCGCTGCACGGGGTTCGAAGCAGCGGGGATTTAAAAATGGCGGCTCCCCGCTTATGCTAATGAAGCCCGGGAAATTCAAATCCCGGGCTTCATTAGCAAGTGCAGTATGCATACATTACCCCGCTAGTTCGAACTAGCGGGGTAGTGTAGACATACCCTCAGTCTGCTTGGTCTCATGGCTAGATTTCTAATGTGTGTTAATGTCTGAATTATTTGCATAATTGACCTGATCCATCTATTTATAGAACCCAGACCATTTTAAAAGATTGTCCAAATTTTCAAATGTTTACACCTGGTTTGTTCTGTAAAGTGTGTGTATGTCAGGTGAGCAAGGACTGGATCTGGCTAAAACCATCTGTATATACTGATTTTTTTCCCCAAATAAAATATGTAAAGTAAAATCAGAAACATCTCTAATATTTGAAATTTAAGATACTTTTTGTTATTACATTTTATGTCTCTAATTAGTTGTATTTATGCATTAAAGATAGAATTCAGAAGAGCCATGAGCAAAATGCATTCAGAACATTGACTGCTGTCCAGTGTAGACTGTACACTCTGATATTCCTTTAATTTAAACAAAAGGCAGTTGTGCAGGAACTGAAATGGGCTGGGGCTGGTCCTCTCACTCTTGCATGCCTCACGTAACTAGTGAGGATTATTGATGACAGTTGAGCTTTGCCATGCAGAGTGAGGAATAGAAATGTGGCTCTACTTGCCGCAGAAGCCCCTGTTGGTAAATAGGTGGAATAGGGCACTTGCCAGTTCTCAGCCAGCGAATAACTGTAATCACTCTTTGAGATCTCAAACCTTTCCCATCCCCCTCATCCCTATTTAGTCCTGAGTCTGAGACCATCTTCCCATGGCAATGCTGTTGTTTTCACGTCACTGTTACATGATTTAATTTGATGGGCATATCACACCAACCTCTTGTTTATTCCATTTGACTTTCTATGCTGCAGTCTGACCTCAGCAACAGCAACAAAATAATAATTTTCATTTACAGAATATATAAATTGGTCTTCCCTTTTAAACAGGAAGGATACAAATAAGTTTGTTTTGGTGCATACTGAACATCATTGCCACGTAAATAATCTAATGCTCTCTTCAGGCCTAAATCATGCAACATTTCTCCAGAAGATCAGCAGAAACCAGGAGGGGCAGGCTTACTCCCAGTGAGAATGTGGGGATGTTATTTGGGTGGACCCCTAAGGAACCTGAGAGAATCTTAGCTGCAATACAGTTTTTAAACCAAAAAAACTAGTTGCAGACAAAAATTTAATTGAAGAATAAACATAATATGTAAGAACTGAGAGAATTTACTTGAGATGTTTTAAAAGGAAATTTTTGCTGTTAGAGAAATTCTTTTCTGAAACCTAGGTACTAATGTTTTGCAAGTAATTAGGGAAGAGAAGACAAGCAAGATGAAAAGGTTGCAGTCTAAATAGGAGATACAGCAATCTCAACAAAGCAAATACACTGGAAAACAACAGCAGTGAGAAAAACATGCCAGAACACTTCAATTACTATGCCACTGCAGAAATTCTGGGTTTAGGGTAACACAGAAGTGACTTCAACCTAGCCTCCATTTCTGTAGAAATAAATAGTATTGCTGCATTTATAATGCTGAGATATGTAGCGCTCTGATTTTGAAGTGCAATCAAGAAGTTCAATGTCTAAATGCTATAGAAAATACCCATAGTTAGTACTGAGCAAAGGTAGAACACAGCCAAACTCCGACCTGGTCTCCTTATTCCTGTGCTGTGGATTCTCTGCAAGGGGATATGCATTCAAAACATTAAGGTGCAGATGATGTGTGTGCTTGGGATGTTTCTTTGAGACACACCGTGAGATGATAGTCTCTTCTGGGTGTGATTGGCAGTATTTCACAGACCACTAAGACCTAATGTGTGTCCCCACCACACTTTACTCCTATTTGTTATGACCCCTACCTCTGCCTCTGCAGGCAAGTCCTGAGCACTTCAGTGTCTGCATTGGTAAAAGCCAACTTGTTTTTTGTGTTAGAATGGAACAAAAGGACAAGTATCCCTTCCTATTAATTGCTTTCTAGAATGTGGAACCTGCATTTCTGCTAGTGTGTATGTGCTCTGCCTCTGTCTTACCCTGGTACCTAATTCACAAAATTGGTGTCCTCCTGCCTATTGGGTAAGACAATACACAGCTGGATGATAAGCCTTTTACTCAATAGCCCAGAGGTTAGAGCACTCATCAAAGACATGGGAGATTTAAATTCAGATACCTACTCCTCCTGATGTGGGGCAGGGGCTTGTAACGAGATTTCTACCCTTCCAAGTGGCTGCCCTAAGCAGCAAGATATAGAGTCATGTAAAGAGAACAATAGAGTCTCTGGATCAAAAAATGTTTAACATTTTTTTAAATAAAAAGTATAACTGCTTCAGCAAGAGAAATTGAGAGAGACTCGCCCAAAATACCCTTTAGCCCAAGAATTAGAATACTCCTGGAGGGTGGGACACAGGTTCTAATTCCTGGATACAAATCAAGCAGTTAGGATGTGAATTCAGGACTCCCATAGCTTGAGTGGCAAGGATGTTCAGAAAGAGATTCTTAGCTGAATTGAATTTTATGCAGACATATCTTTAGGCTTATTTCAATTGACTTTTTTTTAAAAGCAAGCCCCCAGTGATAGCAATAGGTGTGGGACTCATGAGATCAGCACATGTAGAATCAGATGCTCGCTGCACAGCACACAGGTTCAAGGTCTGAAATCTAATCGTGTTACTATGCACTCCTTCAGGTGCATTTCGACTCATTAGCCAGCTATGTCCAGTCACTGCAGCTGAACATCACCCAGCTTTTTCCCCAGCAAAGCCTCTGTCACTACTGCTTCAAGTCTCCCAGGAAAGAAATATCTTAGTTCTCTCTGCCAGTGCTACCAGTGATGCTGCTTTCACACCCCTGCCTATTGTGTTTCATCTTTCATTCCTATTTTGTAAATACTTTCCCAGCAAGAAGCTACCCACATGTGAATGTTATTGGAACCTGAATAGCTGCCTGTAAAGAATTCATCAGTTGAGAAACATTTGGCAGCTTTTTGAAGGAGATGGGGGGAGGGGAGGATTTGATAATTAGGGCAGATCCTGAATATTTTTCATAGAACATTTCATATGATTTCAGGAGTCCATATGTGCAGGGAAAAAGAAGGTCGGTCCTAGCCTACGTTTTTCTCCTTTTCCCTGTTCTTTTTCTAGCTGTCACAACAAAACATAAAAACTGCCATACTCGGTCAGATCAATGGTCTGTCTAACCCAATATTCTGTCTTTGGTAGTGGCAAGTGCCAGATGCTTGAGAGAATGAACTGCCAGGGCAATTTGAGTGATGTAGCCCTGTTGTCCAGTCCCAGCGTCTGGCAGATGGAGGTTTATGGTGTTGCATCCCTGTCCATCTTGGCTAATAGCCATTTATGGAGCAGTGTACTTTTGGCCTTCTCAATATCTGCTACTGGTGAGTTCCACAGGTTAACTGTGTATTACCTGAAAAAAATACTTCCTTTTTTTTTTTTTTGCTTAAACTTGCTCTCTATTATTTTTATTGGGTAACCCCTAGTTCTTGTAAGTAGCACTTTCCTATTAGTTTTCTCGATACCCCTTGTTTTTTTTATGATCTCTTTTTTCAACTAAGCAATGCCAGTCTTTTTAATCTCTCCTTGTATGGAAGCTGGTCCATACTCCAGCTCACTTATGTTACCCTTTTCTGCACCTTTTCGAATTCTAATATATCTTTTTTGAGAAAAGGCAACCTCCACTGCAGGTAGTATTCAAGCTGTAGGTATACTTTGAATATATAGTAGAATTATGATATTTTCTATTAATCCCTTTTCTAATAATTTTTAACATTAACTTTTTTTGTTAAGATTGATAATTTATTCATACTTTGTGTTCTCTATCTTTCAGCCAATTACTGATTCATGAGATAATTTACTCACTTAAGCAAACGAATCAGTCATGGGATTAGCGCCTTTAGTGATGACCTCATCAAAGGCTTTCTGAAAGTCCAAGCACACACTTACTGACATGCATCTGACAAAGTGGATCTTTGCCCACGAAAGCTTATGCTCCAACACTTCGGTTAGTCCTGCACTTGGGACGGAAGAATCCCAAGCATTGTTACATGCTAGGGACAGAGTGGCTAAGTAGTAGTTCTGCAGGAAAAGGACCTGGGGGTTACAGTGGATGAGAAGCTGGTTATGAGTCAACAGTGTGCCCTTGTAGCCAAGAAGGTGAATATTAGGTTGCATTAGGAGCAGCATTGCAGGCAGATCTAGAGAAGTCATTATTCCCCTTTATTCTGCACTGGTGAGGCCACATCTGGAGTATTGTGTCCAATTCTGGTCCCTCCCACTACAGAAGGGATGTGGATGTGTTGGAAGGGGTCCAGTGGAGGGCAACCAAAATGATTAGGGGGCTGGCGCACATGACCTACGAGGAGAGGCTGAAGGATTTGGGCTTATTTAGTCTGCAGAAGAGAAGAGTGAGGGGGGGATTTGATACAGCCTTCAGCTTCCTGAAGGGAGGTTCCAAAGAGGATGGAGAGAAGCTGTTCCCAGCAGTGACTGATGGCAGAACAAGGAAAAATGGGCTCAAGTTACAGTGTGGGAGGTCTAGGGTGGATATTAGGAAAAATTATTTCACTAGGAGGGTGAAACTTGGTTACTCCCTGAAGCTTCTGATATATTCCTATTAGTGATGCATAAAATTTCTATCCCTAGATGATCCTACAATACTGTTTGATAAGACTTTTACTTTATTTGACTGTGTTCTTTCACATAGGTCTACTCCTTTGCATATGTGACCTACTTTCTCATTCCTATATATTTTGTACCCTGCTGTCCCATTGGTTGTCTTTATTCTACCAAGTTTCTCTGCCTATTGTATCAATAGCCTCATTTAATACAATATTAAATAGAGGGACTCTAGTTCACTCGTATTAGTATTTAGACCCTTTTCACATTTGTATAGAAACAGCTGTACATTTTGTCAGTATTCAATTGATTGTATTTAGATGGGACTTCCTTACACTAGGCTATTCCTCAGTAGCTTTTAGCTTCACTTGACTAACTTCTTTCCTATACCGTTTAGTAGGATAGAGTTTCCCCTTCAATAAATTCATCCTTACGGAATGTCCCACCCAAATTATATACTCCTCTCTGTGAGTTTAGGTCAACCTGGAGGGCCCCATGCACCCTATTGGGATTCCATGTGTGGCCCACACAACCTACCTCTATCTACTCCCCCCAGCACCTCTCAGTGTAAAGCTGTCAGCTCCACTCCTGGAGAAAAGTTTCCCTGCTTCAGAGAAGCCACCTCCCCGGGAGCCAGCGTGTAACCTGAAGCAGGGAGGGGGGACTGGGCGGGGCCCACCACAGACAGGGGTTGTCCTGGCCGACTGGCCAGAGTAGCCCCTGCCTGCATTGGGCTCTGCAGACCTGGAGCAGGCCCCTACTCAGGATGTGTGAGGAGCTGCTCCATCCCCTACTGCTAACCAGAAGGTGTAAGCATTACACCTGTTAACTGGTTAACATTTCACATCCCTATTTGAAAAGGCCCGATAAAGAAGGAGAATCAGTGCAATGTATTAAATTTTATTCTTAGGGTCATGATTCATGCTCACGCCTGGTTTCAATCTTGGTGGCCCACTGAGGTGAAGGAAGGCCTTTATGCAGTTCAGTCACTGTTCTGCCTGGCTTTCTGGTGTGCTGCATAGAACTGGAAGCGTTTCAGAGAGTTCTACTGTGGGGGTCTTGGAATTCAATCTCTTACCTAGGAGCCTAAATTTGTTCTCCAGGATTTCTCTCCTACCTTTCCCTGTATCATTGTCACCTACTTGTATTGTGTCTACTGGCTCCTCCCCAGCATGGCACCTACATCTGTTTAGATGTCTCTTGAAATTTACAACCCCTACACCAGGCGGGCAATTCATTGTGCAGTTCTCCTGGTCATTACAAATCCAACTGCAATAGAATCCCATTTATCTGACCTTTTGGTTATCCAGCTGTCTGTGTGAACTGGACAACCAATATGCACAGATCCCAAACGGGGCTGCAGTGTTGCACTTTCCCATTCTCCAGTTTGTCTAGATTGTTGATTATTCAGTATGGCCCTGTTCCCAATTAGTCAGATAATCAGGGTTTTGCTGTATTTTTATTTCTAATAACTGAATTCCACATTGTTTCTTGGCTCTTCCTAGTAAGGGGGGTTCCTTCTCCAGAACTTATGTCCTCAGTGCAAGAGCATAGCACACCTTCTGGATGGAAGGTCCCAACTATGGGATGGTTTCCTGCCACTCCAGCTTGATGTTCTCCTGCCCTGAGACTTTCATCCTCCTTAATGGTACAGGGGCTTGTCCGATGGTGTAGGGCCTCTCTATTGTGTCCCTGAAAGTCTTGACTGTGTACTTTTGTGCCTCCCTTAACTCATCCAGTTCAACCACTCTGGCCTCAGGAGCCTGTACTATGTTTGAGGACCATGAGCTATTTGCACTGTATGTACACACAAACTGCCTGCCCAAGGGGCTGGCAGTCATTAAGTCTGTGTTAAATACAATAAGGTTTTGGTCTGCAGGGTTAGGTTGACATATGCTGTCTTATGTTGACTTTACTATGTCAGTGTCTAAACAATAGTCTAGTTCCTATTGATGTAAGGGTCCAACTACCTTGACATAATAACTCCACCTCCATGAGGCGGAGGGCTTATGTCAGTGTAGTTAGGGCAAGAGAGTATCTGTGTAGATATTGTGTTACTTACATGGGCTCTTGGCTAAAATTGTCAATTTTGTTCCCTGTTGAAGCCTTGACATTTGAGAGAAAAGGCTGGGAGGTTCCCTGCTGTGAACCCTGTGCCTGGCTCACAGCTCAGGCTGTCTCACCTTGTGGTGGGTCGGGGTTTCCAGCTAAAACCTGGCTGCCCCTCACAGCTCCCAGCAGACTGCTGGCTGGGCTCCCCTCTGGGAGCCTTACTACTCCTTGCTCCCAGCTGGAATGTTGCCCAGGCTCTCTGCTCCAAGCATGGTTGCCAGGTGCTGAGAGCCTGGGCTCCCAGCTCCCACAGAGCTCCCTAGGTTGTCAGAGTGCAGCTGCTCAGAGCAGATACATCAGTAGCCACGTGACATTGGCAAGAATGCCAGTATCACTGCTAGGAGGTTCTGTGCTGTGAAACTGAGTCCACACACGGCACACAGCTGGGGCTGTTATGCTGGTGTGAATGAGAATGTTGCAGCTGTGAGCCCTGCAGGACTGTCAGGGTATGTCTACACTATATGGTTCCATCGACGGAGCCATGTAAATTACCTTTGTAGACATAGGAAAATGAAGCAGCAATTTAAATAATCGCCGCTTCATTTAAATTAAAATGGCTGCCGCTCTGTGCCGATCAGCTGTTTGTCGGCACAGCATTGTAGTCTGGATGCTCCACGGTTGACATCAAAGGCATTTGTTGCCCTCCCTGGTAAACCTCATCCCACGAGGCATACTGGGGAGGTCGACAAATGCCTTTGATGTTGACCGTGGAGTGTCCAGACTATAGCACTGTGTCAACAAACAGCTGATTGGCACAGCGCGGTAGTCATTTTAATTTAAATGAAGCGGCGATTATTTAAATTGCTGCTTCATTTTCCTATGTCTACAAAGGTAATCTACATGGCTCCGTCGACGGAGCCATGTAGTGTAGACATACTCTTAGTGCCCCACTTCAGTCAATGCGAGTGCTCTTGCTAATGATATCCTCCACCAGGTGAAGGAGAATAATGTGGACACCAAGAGCTAATTGAGTTACTGAGGTGGCTGTAGGCCAACCTAAATCAAGAGGACCTAATTTTGTAATTAGGCAAGCCTGTAGACAAGCCCATAGGTATCAAAAAACAAGTCACGTGGATATGGCACATACATGCTTTGTTAGAACATTTTGGTATCGTTTCTGGACTCAGAAGATATGTTTCCCCTGAGGATATGTAATTGATAGGGTGTTCTCAATGGGAAGATAAGTCACAAGTTCCCTACAGAAACCTAATAAATCATATTATAGAGAGAAAGGACACTGGGAACTCAATAAAAAGCTTTTGGGCTGAATAGAATTTTGTTCTGGGTCACTGATCACTGAGTTTGAAAGAAATGAAAGTGGCGTTGGTGCGGCGATACACTCAGCAGGACTAGGTGGATTAGTTTTAACTTGAGCTTAGTGATCGTTGTGATACTGGCCAGGGTAAGGCAGAAGACGACAAAACTTCAGCCTCTGATTTGTGTGTATCTATCCTGGATGAAGAATAGTGATTAACCCAGGCTGCATGGGAATCAGCCAGGCTTCAGTCCTGATTAAGAATGATTTGTCATTTGACTGTGGCTCTTACATACAGACCTGGGTTCCTTATTGCTGTAAAGTAATGCCTCAGAGAGACATGCAGCTGAGTAAAGATGATGATCGGGCTTTGTTTCTGCTTTTAATGGGGAACATTGTATGATTCATTTTAAATCCTCTCTTTATGTGCAATGAATGGCATGTGGTGTTTGTTTTATTCTAAATATTTAAAGTGTCTCTTGCTGTGCAAACGCACTGCTGCATCAGAGAGACGATTGGGTGTAGCTCTGAGCAGTGACTGAACAGGGTCTGCTAGCATAGGCACTGACTTCCACTCTAGGCAGGGGATGAGGGTGGTATTCAACACCCCCTGTGCCTCAGAACCTAGTCCCACTCCACCTCTTTGTCCGAGTCCCCACCTCTGTCCTCTTCATGCCCCCAAGCCACCTCTTCCCTGCCTCTCTCCTGGAGCTTCCTGAACACTTTGAATCAGCTGTTTCATGGTGTTCTGGAAGTACTGGGAGGGAGGGGGAAGAGTTGTTGTTAAGCAGGGCCACCAAAGTGTGAGGGGCACAGGGGGAATAAGATAGAGGGCAATTTGGCTGCCAGCGGGTGCTGAGCACCCGCTAATTTTTTCCTGTTGGTGCTCCAGCCTCAAAGCACCATGGACTCAGTGTCTATGACGTCCAGATAGAAAAGAGTTTCTGTGGTGGTGGTATTTGGGATAAAGTGATAGAACAATTCTGTTATTAAAGAGTCAGTAGAAAGAGAGGACAAACAGAGTTGGAAGCAGTGCCATCTCGCTCAGTGCATATGAGATGCCTATTGAGAAGGGAGAAATGAGCCAAAGAAACAGGGCACAAGAGCCAGTAGACATAACACTCAGCCTACAGAGTTGCAAAACCATCCCAAGGTTCACAGGGAGGGAGGAGGCTCTATAGAAAGATAGTTGGCAAGACATGGAGACAGGTGACGAGAAGACAGAGAAAGTTCCCTCATGATGATCTGTCTCCTCAACAGATGCCTCAAAGACTTAATTACCAGCTCAGTCTGTGGTAAAAGCAGTACCCCAGTTTGGCTATATGCTAGCATCCTCTGCGAAAGGGGATAGCATGGGGGTGTGGGCATCAAATATTTGTTTTTAATGTTTGTATTAAAATAGGGAAGATATTATAATGAAAGAGCTCAAGGTCCCTAAAGGGACTTAATGAGGGAATCCCAGGAAAAAAACCCATGCAGTGTGAGGTTTCTTTTCAATTTAGCCTCAATTCAGCTTCACTCTTTACAAATGGAACAGGGAGATTGCAAAAACATTCCCAAAAGTCTTAATATTGATGGTAGAGTATGGGAAGAGGACTGTTTACTACAAAAATGGTAATTATTGTTACACTTCTTAAAAAAAATTGCTGCCCCCATAAACCTTGCAGTTTTAAGGGCCACGCTATTTACTTGTGATTTGTCTTTAAGCAAAACAGCAGACACAGTTAAACAATACTGCATTTCATATCATGAACCAAAGGGTGCGGTCCAGTAATGGATATAATCCCCTGTCCATGGACCTAATTCAAAGCCCATTGAGTCCATATGCAAGTCATTGAATTCAACAGGCTTTGGACCAGCCTTTCAGAAGCCTTGACCATCTTATAATAGTTTTTAAAATGAGAATTTATGAACTGTTAACTATTAGATTATGACTTCCCTCATGATGATTATACCAGTTGGAAAGTGCTCTGGAAGTTGTGTGGTGAAGACATAACACAGTTTGAGAGTGCTTATGTCAAGGCTGTTCCTCATTCTGGCACTTCAAGTGCAGAAAGTGGGAGGCCCACAAGAGACTTTAAAAATACCTTGCCTCTATAAGGCTTCTGTGTAAAACTTCCCAAGGTCACAGATTCCCTGATCTTGGGTACTATGCTGCCACTTCCAAACCCAGGGAGACTTGGGAATTTCTTCCTGTCAGATACCCTCCAATCTCCTTTACCTTCCCTCAGGAGAGAGCTTGAAAACAGTGTAATTTCTAATAGCTGATCTCTTAGTCTTAAGCATGTGCAGTTAGACTTCTGCTTTGTAGTGTACAGGAATTAGATCATAATCTTTAAAAGGTGATTTTAGTAACAAACAAAGAAAGACATACTTGGTTAAGGATACTTGGTTGCCAGGTGTTAAAGAACAACAGAGAAAAACAGATTAAAACACAGAGAATTGCTACCCTGGGATTCAGCTTCAGTTCTAGCGTATGGGGAATAGGCACACAGACTCAATACAGAGTTCACAAACCAGACATAATTAGAAAAAACTCATTGTGTCTAATTACATATTCCCTGTCTACTCATATTTGTTTTTTCAAGGTTCTGTCCTTTTTAGACATGAATATTGCTGGACATTCCATGTCCAGCTCCTAAGGTTCACTTCATATTTCCCCTGAGTTCTATCTCTCAAACCACCTAAAGAACTGCAGCAGCCACATTACTGCTTTTAATTTAAATATTTCCCATTTCTGGGACTTTTTCCTTAATAAGCTAGTATAGCCTATGTTGTAGCTTTAACCTCATGCTCTAGGGCACAGATTAGGGATGTTATAATGCATTTAAATAAATTTGTAACTGCTGAAGAATTCAGCACTTACATGGTTACATGGGGTGTTTGTGGGGAGCCGGTGTGCACAAGGAGCCAACTTTTAAGCTGGCTCCCTGTGCATACTCAGAGTCTGTGTGTCACTGTGAAGGTTAACCACTGAGCCCAGGCTCATTGGTTAACCATGTAGGCAAATACACTTTCACAAAGTCCAGTTAGATGAAAAATCTTTACCCTTGCCAATTTCACACCAGCTGGGAATAGCAAGAAATAACAGATCTTATTCCCATGGAGGAACCCTGACAATTGACCTTGTAATTCATGCATGGTTGAGTGACCTCAGCTGTGGCCTCTGACTTGGAAATCATTTCAGAGTATCACTGTCAAGGTTGCTTATCTTTTAATTCAGAACAAGGAGAGTGTCTTTTAGAACATCAGCTGGGCAAATAATGGATATACCAGTTTGCTGCAAATTCCAGACAAAGTGAAAATTTCAATTTGAGTTGAAACAAACATGTTCTTTCTCTTAATTTTGAATGAACTGAGAAGTCAAAAAAAAGTCATGTTAAACAACTTGTTCAAACAAAAAAGATTTATTTGCATACTGAGCATTTTAAAATGTTTTACATAAAAAAAGTTTAAATAATTTTAAATTGAAAAAAATCAAAAGGCTTTTATTAGAAAATGTCAAAATAAAATGTATAATCCCTTTTCCATTATTTTTTCTTTTGACCAAAACAGTTTAGCAAAATAGCCACAAACCTGTGAAATGTTTCACTGTTGTTGAATCTGCATTTTTCACACACAAAATTGATTAAATTTTTTTCACCAAGCTCTGATTACAAGTGGACGGTTTCTACTCTTGTCAAGGGAAGCCTGTATTTTATGAGATGCCTTACCATCAGAGAATCTGCTTAGTGCTAGTTTTGTGTGTTGGAACAATGAGTTGATGGACTCAGTAGGGTTCTGAATATCCTTCCAAACAGTAATGCTAGTTCAGGAAGCCTGGTAATTGGTTTCCTTCTTAAAAGGAATGCTTGTCAGAATGCATTTGTTGCCCTAGTCTCATCTAAATAGCTTTATGCAGAATGAGTCTGACTGGATCCAAAGGACAGGCAAATAGACAAAAGTTCAATGGAACTTATTTTCTCTCCAGAAAGCTTACCAAATCTATTTTCTTATAAAGGAAAAGTGGAAATGAAACACCTTAGCTTGTACAAATTACAGTTCAAATTGATTGTTCAAGACTACTAAAAGCCTCTTTTCTATCTCAGCCTCCAGCCATCATAACCATGTGAAAAATGGAAACTGACTGGCAACTTCTTCAAAACAGGCCTCCTGCTTCTAATACCATTATTTTCCCATAGTTTTCCTTTTCAAGTGTGCAAGGCCTGTGCCTCTGTTGAGTCTGAAGAAGAGTTGAAGTAAAACCTAGGGCTGAATAGGGTTTTTTTTTCTTACACCAAAGTAGACCGTATGCCAGCATAAAGTCATGACTCGCCGATTGAAAGGATGAGAGGGAGCTTCCTGCATAACAAGCAGAAAGATTGTATCAAATAAGTAGCTTTTTGTGATATTAACTCAGTATAGCGGTGAGATTTGCATTGCACCTCTGAGCAAGTGTTTAAAAGAGAGCATATCCCATATGTATACATATACATGCATTATTGTAAGGAAATATTGTTAGTAACTTTCCAGGAAGTTTGTATTTTTATTCACTTTTCAATTAGCTATTCATTCGTTTTTCTTAGCCATTTATTCTCATTAGAGTATTTGATAATATTTTTCTAAAGGGATTGGGGGAGAGCATACATTATTTTGTGAGGTACAGTGAACTTAAAAGGAACTAACTACCGTACAAAACAGAACTCATGAAAAAGCATTAACTGTCTAAATGGGCAAGTTAAATAAGATATAGTCGAGGCTAGAATGTTCCCCATTATTCTTCCTGGGCATTTAATGAATAAACCAGTTTCTCTTAAGTTATACACCGTGAAAGAGATTTTAAAAATAAATTAAGACAATGTGCACTTTCTGTCTTTAAAACATGTTGTGTAGAAATAGAATTTAAGCTTTTTGCATGTCTCATGTTACTTTACATTTTGTTAATATTACTATTACAGTTGTATTAAAAAAAATCAGGAAATTTAATCCATTCAACTGGTAATCTGTGGTGTCAAAGGTGCTGTCTTATTCTGCACTTTTTCACTGTCCAGTTATTACTTGAAAAACACTTAATGGAAGAAAGTCTTTTCTGAACTAGTATCTAATTTGTCATTCAGAGAAGAGTCAGGATTAGCTCAAGATAATGCATGATTTATTTTAAATGTAGTTTTTGAATGCAACAAAACCTTGAATTCAATAGAGTTAATAAGATTACATTTTCACTTCATGACACATCAAACCTGACCTTTATTATGTTTTGACTTCCAGACTAATTTCCGACAATGAAACTTGAGGCTGAGGAAAGTATTGCCTTCATAAAATGACCGATGATTAGTAATAATATGTATTTAAACAATCTTTGGATCTAGGTGTGGTACTTCAGCTAGGACAGGAAACGTACAGATCTCAATTTATGCCAATCTGCTGTTGCATTTTCACATTTCTTACATGTTTATGAAATGGCTTGAATGAGCGTTGAAATTTGGTTGCAGAACATTTTTAATGAACATACATGATGAGGCCATACAGCCTTGTCATAAAGTAGCTCACTGCACCTCATCCAAACTTGCTTTTGTTAAAACTTCACTTTAGCACACTACTGTTGGAGGCTGAATATATTACATTCTTTTCAATTTGAAATATCTTTATGGCCTTCTGTCCCCATTGTTGTCTCTAGCTTTTTTGACAGAAGCTGGGAATGGGTGACCTGGATTGAAAGCATGAAGAATGATATTATTGCAAGTTGTCCTCAGCTCTAGTGACTCCATAGACATTGCTACATTTACATTTTTCTATAATATTGCCCTTGTATCAAGTAATCACGGTACAGTATGTCCAAGCCATGAGACTTTCAGATTCCTTAAATCTCCACTCACTCCATCCCATCTCTTTCCTTCCATAGACTCCTTGATAATTAACAGGCACAGAGATTCAAAACAGAAGCTGTTGCTGCTGATCCTGGGCTATGGAGTAGTTGGCAGTAGCAAGTTTTTAAAGAACAGACATGTCTTCATTCTTCTGATGTGTAGCCTCTCTGAGCAATACAGGGCTGGTTGCAGCAGTTTTTCCTTTAAATTGTGTTAGTCTCTAATTAACAGTAATAGAATAAGTTGAATATACTGTCAGAATGATCTTGCCAGAGTTTAGCATGCTACTTTGGGTCCCGCTTCACTACTAGTGCAAAATCAATGTCCTGAGCTTAATGTCAAAGTCTTCATGAGCAGGGTAGATTGATTTAAATCCCTCCCCCCCAATTGTGTAATTTTTTTATAGATTAATTTAGGTGGTAGTAGTATATAATACTTGATGCAGCAGCAGTGTATTAGCAATGGTATGAACTAAATTATATACGCAAACACAATAACACTTATTTTATTAAGTTACATCTTAAATACTACATAAATGTTTCACATTTGCAATTGTAGCAGTCTCCTGAGTTGCCAGCTGATGGCTGTCCTGTAACTTTTTTTTAATTTTCAAATTTTATTAACTCTAGTGTTCTGAGGACTTGAATGTTAAATGTACAATGTCCTTAAAACTTCTACAACGAGCTCTCATTTTTCCCATTGTCATTTTGATGCAGATCTGATTCCAAGTTACCCTGCAAAAAGTCCATACTTCACAAAAAAGCACCTTCCTCAACAATCATCTCCTACTCTACACTTTCTTCCAGACTACCATTTTGACAGATTTGTTGAGGGTTGTGAACCACCATTGAGGGCCTTTTAAACCATCCTGAGGATCTTTACAAAGGTCTCCTCTGTTATCACATCTCACTTGCATCCATGGGAAATAGCCATCTTTCCATATTTGGATCATTGGCTCCTCAAGGGTCACTTCCTCTTCAAGGTCCAGTGGAGCAACCAGCAAGAACCTAACCTTATTTTACTCCCAAGGCCTTTGTCTAAATGTGGAGAGGTCTGCCCCAAAACCAGAGTGGCCCTGATGAAATCTGTTCACTATAATAACTCCTTCAATGCTAGAGCCTGCCTACGTACAGTACTTATAGACAGGTTCTCCATGATAGCTAGTCTCATCCCCACACAATAATAGAACCAATAATCCACATCAAGGACTTTCCTGCATTTCTTAAGCCACATGCTGGCCTGCATGTTTGCAGTGCCTCACCGAGGACTACATCTTTCAGGCCTGTCTTAGGGCTGTTTACTGTCCCAAACAGTATTTTCAAATGATTGACCATAGCTCCCAGCATTCCCAACTCCATCGGCAGGTGGAAGGAGCATCTCAAAGTCTGTGTGGAAGTTCTATTTTCATTTCAGGGGTTACTACTACCTGTGCCTCACTTGTAGGTCAGGGTGCCCACCTCCAAGGCTCAGGTCAAATGGCCTACTCAAAAAGCTTCTCTACTCATCAATGTTTTCTAACTGCTGTGGTGAATACTTCCTTTGAAACATCAAGGGCCTCCCAGATAAATTTATACTAGACAACAGAGCAGCAGTGTACTGTATAATTCCTAACATTGTCAAGGTGGAAGGAACGTCCAAATCATTATACAGAATCACTATGAATGTGAATTCATACTGCATAGAAATCTCAATGTTTCTGGGCTTGCAAGAATATCACAGCAGATTATTTGAGCAGGCACTTCCAAATGAAGTATAAATCAGAACTCAGCAAATTGGTCTGTCAGAACAGTGTTTCTCAAAGTCAGATCAGGGGTTCTCATAGGGGACTTGAATCACCCTGACATCTGTTGGGAGACCAATACAGCAGCACACAGACAATCCAGGAAGTTTTTGGAGAATGTTGGAGATAACTTCCTGGTACAAGTACTGAAGGAACTGACCAGGGGTCAAGCAGCTTGACCTGCTGCTTACAAACAGGGAGGAACTAGTAAGGGAAGTATATGTGGGTGGGAAGCAGTGATCTTGAGCTGGTAGATTTCAGGACCCTGACAAAAGGAAGAAAGGAGAATAGCAAAATACACACCTTGGACTTCAGAAAAGCAGACTTTGATTCTGTCAGAGAACTGATGGGCAGGATCCCCTCGGATGTTAACATGAAGGGGAAAGGAGTCCAGGAGATCTGGCAGTATTTTAAAGAAGCCTTATTAAAGTTACAGGAAGAAACCATCCCAATGCACAGTAAGAAAAGCAAATATGGTAGGCAACCAGATTGGCTTACTGGGGAAATCCTTGGTGAGCTTAAACATAAAAAGGAAGCTTATAAGAAATGGGAACTTGGACAGATAACTAAGGAGGAGTATGAATATATTGCTTGAAAATGCAGGGGAGTAATCAGGAAGGCAAAAGCACAATTGGAATTGCAGCTAGCAAGGGATGTGAAAAAGAAAGGTTTCTACAGGCATGTTAGTAATAAGAGGGTAATCAGAGAGAGTGTGGGGCTCTTACTGGATGAGGGAAGCAACCTAGTGACAGATGATGTGGGAAAAGCAGAAGTACTCAATGCTTTCTTTGCCTCTGTCTTCACAGACAAGGTCAGCTCCCAGACTACTGCACTAGGTAACACAGTATGGGAAGCAGATGGGCAGCCCTCGGTGGAGAAAGAACAGGTTAAGAATTATTTAGAAAAGCTAGACATACATTAAATCCGGACCCATGGATTTGTGTATCCGAGGGTACTGAGGGAGTTGGCAAATATCATTGCAGAGCCTTTGGCCATTATCTTTGAAAAGTCATGGAGATCAGGAGAGATCCTGGATGATTGGAAAAAGGAAAATGTAGTGCCCATCTTTAATAAAGGGAAGGACAAATCAGGGAACTACAAACCAGTCAGCCTTACCTCAGTCCACAGAAAAATCCATTTTGAATCACTTGGAAAAGAGGAAAGTGCTCAGGAATAGTGAACATGGATTCACCAAGGGCAAGTCATGCCTGATTAGCGTCTATGATGAGGTAACTGCCTCTGTTGACATGTGGAAGTCAGTGAATGTGTGATATCTTGACTTTAGCAAAGCTTTTGATATGATCTTCCCTTTTCTTTGGCACTGCTGAAGCCACATCTGGAGTATTGCATCCAGTTCAGGGGCCCCGCTACAGAAAAGATGTGGGCGCATTGGAAAGGGTCCAGTGGAGGGCAATCAAAATGATTAGGGGGCTAGAGCACATGACCTATCAGGAGAGGCTGAGGGATTTGGGCTTATTTAGTCTGCAGAAGAGAAGAGTGAGGTGGGATTTGATAGCAGCCTTCAACTTCCTGAAGGGAGGTTCCAAAGAGGATGGAGAAAGGCTGTTCTCAGTAGTGACATATGGCAGAACAAAGAGCAATGGTCTCAAGTTAGAGTGGGGAGGTCTAGGTCGGATATTAGGAAAAACTGTTTCACTAGGAGGGTGGTGAAGTACTGGAAAGGTTACCTAAGGAGGTGGTGGAATCTCCATCCCTAGAGGTTTTTAAGTCTCAGCTTGGCAAAGCCCTGGCTGGGATGATTTCGTTGGGATTGGTCCTGCTTGGTTTGGTTTGGTTTCTATTTAGCTCTTATTTTAACCAACTGGTTCACTCATATTTAAAATTTTCATCCTGTTTTTAGCAACAACTTCATTCTGGAAAAATCCCTTGGGATTTTATATAATTAGTTACACTGACAGTAGGCTTCATAGAAAGTGAATAAGATGTATGACAAAAGAAAACAAATAACACTTCAGTAGTAACAGGTAGTTAGGGAGGTCTACAAATTGAATGGCAGGTATATGCAATCAAGAGACTTTCATTAAACACCTTATAGCTCATAAATTTGAACTATGAATTACTTAAAATTTGTAAGATGTGTTAACGGGTTATGACAAAGGTGAAGTCTTATAGATGTTTGTAAGCATCTCCAAGTAAATAATTAAAAAGCAAGATAAGTAATACACTAGGTCAATGGAAATATATCTGATCTTTACTCAGTTTTAAGAGGTCTTTGTTTGACCTTAGGATTTATTTTTAAGTGAAATCAAAAAATGAGCCTTTATCTTATCTGGAGAGTTTTTTTGGAATTATAATTTCAAATATGGGGGGAATAATTGATCCTTCCTTCTTTCAAGGTAAATATATTGAATTCCATGTGTGCACATGCATATCAATCGTTTTGACACATCCTTTTAAAAAATGGATAATACCTGCTTGGAGTGGGCATTAGAGTCTGTATTTTTTCCTGAAAATACAGAACCGATTCGGTGTCTTGGAATACAATGTTTGCACACTTTTGCAGTGAACTGATGGCCTGTTGTCTTTGTCTGTTGATGCTACGTGGAAATTAGTACTGGGTGAAAGGCAATAGATATCTAATATAAAATATTGATTGTGACAAACAGTAAAGCACATGTAAACACCCTCTTGTGCAACATGATGCCAGTGGCAGAATTAAATTGGTGTAAGGTAGAAGTAACCAGATTAACATCACAGAGGAAATTCTCTGTGCCAGATACTGTGCAAATGACAGAAAGCCTTTTGAAAAAGATTATTCATTTGCTGAATGGAAAGTAAACAGATATCAACAGAAGTGAGGCTGTTCCCCACTGTCAATTTAAACAACAAGATATGAAGCAATAAATGGTTCAAATTACCAGGGTTCACTGTTCTAGCTTCAAACTGAGTTAGATTTCTGCCATTTTTTTCTTTAATCCTTCTACTCATTTTGGGCAGTATTAGAATAAACGAAGAACCTATAATAATAAATATTGGCAAAAAGCTGCCACATGCTAAAATATGACAATAGAACTGTAGCAAGTAATGTTTAAGACAAGGCAGCAGGAATTGTATCTATAAGCACCAATCCTCAAGACTACAAGCAGAATTCATATAAGCTCAATCATGACAAAGTTGATGTATAGTATGCATTGTAACATCTTTAGGAGGGACATTACTATAGAGATAGTCCTCTGCTTTCAGTGCACAATATATATCTATTACAGGAGAGGGAGAAATATAAATATGAAGTTGTGACGCATCCTGATAACAAAGATTTTACATTTATTGGAAGAATACAGTAAAAAGAGGGACTGCAGCTCATTAGTGATAATTGGTCCATCAGAAGAGACAAGAAGCTATTGAACAACCTGCAGTTTACTGATCTACTATTTTGTAACAGACTAGGAAAAAATCTTAGCTTAAGTTCAAAAGAAGTATAACTTTTATATATATAAAAAATAGCAAATAAATAAGAGTAAAAATGCATATGTGTTAAAATTATAAAGGAAAGAAAACTAACCTATATTACACAGCTATCATTTTTAGACTTGTTTAATCTGTATTTAAACTTACACAAGGCTTTCTCTCCGCTTTTGGGAAGAAGCACCCATTTCCAGTGTTATGTTTTTTCCATTTGTTTCATAAATATATTTTTTAAACAACAGAAAGCATAAAAGGTGCTTTACCTTATATTAAACTTGCTGGTGCATTCACTGGCACTAAATGAAAAAAAATCTAAATACAGTTAAAAATTGTAAACTACATCAGTGCCCTCCTACTCAAGGCTACCGGTATCAAAAGTCTAACATATTGCAATGGTATGTCAATGACTCTTTCTCTCCTTTCCCCGCCTAACCAATTTTCCACCAGGCTTTTATACAACAGAAAACTAACACATAATTGGAAAGACAGTGCCCCTATAACTGTCACCTCAACTGTCCTTTCTGGAAACATCTTGATTGTACACAATTGTGCAATTGCTGTGGGGATGACAACTAAATGATACAAAATGTGTGTTTGTGATTTTCAAGACTTTTGTAGGGTGTTTTTGGAATCAATAGGTCAGATTAACTCTTTGGGCTGTTATTTCTTGGCTATGTCATTTGTGTTAACAATGCCCAACCCTAGACCTAGTCCTTTTCCATTAGGCTTTTCTGTGTTCTTTAGCTTTTAGGGGGAGAACCTCTAATAATCAGATGGGGAAACGTGCTGCAGGGAATATGTTTGTTAGCCATGATTATTATGCTGCTATATTAAGAATCGATGGACATCTTAATTGGATGCATCTTGGCTCTCCTGTGGTGAGAGAAGTTGGATCTCTTGCACAGTGAATATGCAGGAAGTTTTGTCTAAACCTTCTCCCATGTGCACCAGTATAGAACTTGGCAAATTGCTGTCACTAGCAATCTGTGGGAACTGGAGTTGTCCATAGCTGCAAGCTAGCATGGGTAAGCCAGGAGGGGGCAGGATAAGATTTCTACTTCTCCTGTGTCAGTTAGCACTTGGTAGCAAGTGCTGGGGGGAACACAGTGCACATTTCATTAATGGATGTATGGAATGCTACAGGGAGCACTCCCAGAAGCAGTGCAGTGAGGCAGCCGGGCTACATCTGATCTATATAAGCCCCTCAGAATGCCAAAAAGCCCCTCTCTTTGTCTGCTATAGTCTACTCAGCCCTTCCCTAGTATTCCGGAGAGAAGTGGGGCACAATTTAAACCTTACATGCAACACTATTTTAATGAATATCTTTAGTGATTAAAAGAAAAGCCACATATCTGTTAAGGAGAAAACTATATGCAAGAGACACTGATATACTTAATTTTTTTTAACCAAAAGTGACTGATTATGGCATTACTGATATTTGAGCCAGCTGAGCCATCTGCTGAGGAAAATTAATTAAAATCTATTAAATTGGTCACCTAAAAGCCAGTCACTTTGCATATTAAATGTCCTGTAAACACAATATTTCATGGACTAACAAGCCGTAAGTTCTTAGTCTGCAAGTCTCAGATTCAGTATCTGCAGAGCTAAATGTTATGTGATGTAAGCAAGGAAACCAGGCCTCTAAAAACAAAATGGATGACACTAAGAATGATGATTATTTAAGAATGCAGAACAGGTTTGGAGTTCTGAAATAGGCTAAAAGAAGAACACATTTCCTTAATGAGGCTCAGTGGAAACAGTGGTATCAACACTCAGTTCATTTGGAACTGGTCTGTTGACTATAATTGAAGCAGGGTAAATCTCTGTGCCGGTGGGCAGTGTTAATTACATGTCACTCCTCAAAGATGAGGAACAGAACATTGTGTGCTGCAAAGAAAACTTCAACAGCAGAATGTCACATACTTAACCTCCTTTTTTATATTAGAGTTAGCTTTCTTGAAGATGTCATTAGGTGAAACAGAAGGTGGACTGGGCATTCACCTTTCCCTTACAGTTACTTCAGGATGTCATACCTGTAGTAGTATTTTTCTGACTCTGGAAGTAGTGGATGTTGGGCCAAATGAAAGCTGGGATGAATTTGGAACTTTACTCTCTGAGTTGCTCTTAAGAGACAATGTAAAATGGGAGTATGTGAGGGATATGGAAGCATCTCATTCAAACAGAGGCCTGAAGACGACAATACTAAAGGTCAGACTGTCCTCTAAAAATAGTCTTGAAGTGAAATTTTGTTGGCTTCATGTGTAAGTGAAATTGTGCTAAAGTCAGTTGAATTGACTACAGCATGAGAGCAGAATTTGTACCTAAGATTGATCTTTTTGATAATCCAAGCACAATGATTAGTTTTACTGTGTGTATCCCATAATTGTGTTTTACATTAGTTTGTTGTAGGTGGTAGCTGGTGGTAGCTTCTAGTTTTGTTCTGCTGGTTTATTTAATTGAATACATATTTTTCAGCAGAATGATTTTTTTCTTGTTATTTCTTGATACATTTCAGGAAGACTGAATCTAATATGTCTGTACTGGCTTTTCAATAAGAGCAAAATTTCAGTTGTGATGTAGAGAATGCTTCCTCTGTAAACTAATAATCCAAGACTGACCTTTCTTTTTCTTGTTTGACATGCTGTTTTGCTTTTCACATATCACCTTGGCTTGGACTGTTGAGGGATTTTGGTGCTGGTGTGTGCTTTTCTGTCTGCTCTTACTACACAGCGTCAAAGTTTGGTGCAACGAGTTGCTCTACATGTTTAGAACCAGTTCTAAAATTATAGCACAGCTATGATGGCAATTTAGAATTATACTTCTAGGTTCTATTTTTTTCTAGCAGCAGTTGATTCTTTGTGAAGTAATGTGATTTCATTGTCCCTCATACTAGCCTGCAAGCATTTTCAGAATGAGAAGTAGTCTCTTAAGTTCACAGTTGCATGTAAAATGGTCCCTTGAGGTTTATGATCTAGCTATTTGTTTGCAAGGTGATTGCTTATAAAGATGCATGGGAGTATTCATTTTGTCAAAAACAAACCTCAAAAACAAAAATGACACCTCCCCCCATAAGAATAAAGATATCATCTTGCAGTTTTTTCACCTATTTTGGGTTGTGTGGCTTTAGCCTAGTTGATACTTTTGGCCATATTATTAAACCATTTCATAAAGAATGTGATCAGTACTCTCTGATTGGTAAAGACAGTACATTTATATCGAGATCTGTAAGTAGAGTGTGAAGTACATTCACAGAGAGATGAGGGGAAGCATCAAAAGTAACTACATACCGCTCTAGCCAGTATTGTGAATTGCTCTTTATGAACACTAAACTCTTTTAAAGTCTTTAAAATAAATCCTCTACTGTTTAGAAAGGTCAGAAAGCTCTGCCTTAGTGAAATAGTGTAGATGAAAGAAGAAGAATCTTCAAGCATGGCCAGTAATGAGAAATCTTCTTCAAAAAACAAAAAAATCAAAACTGTGGCCCCAGTCCTTTGATGGGAGTTCCATGCAAGGAGGGATTTCAGAATTTTAGTAAGAGAATTGTTTCTTTTCTTAAACATGCAATTTCTTCTTAATTTTAAATGTATATTTGTCCCACAATTCCCATCTTCTGAGATTTATGGATAGGAGCAGATATATGGAAATCATGTTTGTTTGTTTGTTTTTTATGCCATTATTTCCTTTATTCAGTGTTGAACCAACAATTTTTCTTTTCTGGGGTCAAACTAACATAGGCTACGTCTATACTGCTGGCAGTGAGTATGCAAATGAGGTGTGGTTTAGCATATCACACATCATTTGCATAATTTATGCACACTGTTTTTGCATGGAAAAATAGTTGTGTAGACTTCTTTTTGCGCAAAACCCGTTTTCTGCAAGATCCTTATGCCTCTGAATCATAACGATCTTGCAGAAAACAGGTTTTTTGTGCAAAAAAATAGTCCACACTACTTTTTTCCTGAAAAAAAGCATGCAAATGAGGCAGGGCAATATGCTAATCTGCACCTCATTTGCATACTCTGTTGTAGATGAAGCCACTGAGGGTTTGCTGTCTTGAGAAAGACAAGAATTAAAGGTGAAATCTCTAACTTCCCCTTCTGCCCCAACTGCTATGCTGTTGTACCTATAGTTTCAAGCAGCCATTAGTTCAAAATCAGATTTGTCACATCAAAGGAGAAATATCTTGCATATCAAGTAACTAATATTTTCAGGAATTTGGTGAAGTTTAGCAAAGTGGTTCAATGGGATCGAGTGCTGGATCCCGTGATTTCTGTGAGAGATTGAGAGCAAAAATTAGTTGAAATGGAAGATAATTATTCTTTGGGTTTTTTTAGTGAAAATGTAAACTATAAAATGTCAAAGCACATTAATGATCTGAAAACTCTGCTTTGCCTGTGGAAGTTTTAACAAAGTTTTAGAGACAGTATATATAAGAACAGAGTATTTTCAGGGGGTTCTGCTCCCCTGCCCCAAAGTACCCGCCAAGCTCACAAAACACTTGAACATTTTGCTGCCATAAGTGACCATCTGATCATTGAGGGGTGAAGAGAGACTTTTAGATAACTTGTACTGGAAAATATTAGGCCCAGATTTTTTTTTTTTAACTATTGTTAGGTCAGGTCTATTCTACAGACTTACATGGTTACAAGTACTCAATGGGGACAAAAAATCCATACTTGTGAGCAATTCATTTATACTGTCCCTAACCCCCGGTGTATACAGCACTACTAGAGCGGTGGCTGGAGCCTTGGGCCCTTTAAATTGCCACCGAAGCCTTGGGTGGCATGCTGTGGGTGGTGCCAAAAGGGCTGGGCCGGGTGGAGGAGAGTGCTGTCTGGGCAGCACTGAAGGCTGACTGCCCCAGTGTCTCCTTTTCTGCCCGATGCCTGCCCCTTCTGGGAGTGTAGAGCTGCTGCCTCCACTCCAGGGGCCCAGCATTTCTGTGAGCCCCTCTGTTGACAAGAGGATTTTCCCCATGAACACTGACACCACTTTTTGTAGAGGTGGATTAACTATGGTGATAGGAGCAGCTCTCCCATTGGTGTAATAGTTGCTGAAGACCTATCCTCAGCTTTTTTTTGACCCACAATAGCAGCACCATCATCTTTGTTAGTATAGTACCTAATCTACTTTTCTTGTGCATCTTCCCTCTTTCTTGCCCCCCCCCCCCTTTTGCTCTCTTTTTCTTTCTAATGGAAATATTGCTGGTATGTAATGTACATCATAGCTATTGTCATTCTTAAACTGTTTGTAAGATATCCTGCACAAACAGGCCAACACAATGAGGGAGGTAGAATACCACTACTTTATCTGAGTCTAGGGAGCTGTATTTCCTGCAGGTTTTATTAACTTTCTAGATTAGAAGATAAGAATGTGAGGGGGAAAAGTACTATTCTGGGCATCAGCTCAGACAGGTTATTTCTGAGGTTCCAAAAACAGGAAAGCACAGATCCCAGGGGAAAATGAACTCCTATCAGGAAAGGAAGAATGGGACAAACCAGATGTAAAGACCAAAAGTAGTGACTAAAAGCACAAGGACCAACATCTCATGAAAATAACTGACAAAATCTAAAGACAAATCAGCACATTTATTTTCAGAAGATGCTATATAATTTGAAGACTAAATAAAGTCTCAGGACACAACTTTGTCACCCTTTAACACTTTGCAAGGCTAATGGTGAAATGCTCCACGTGGTGCTTGTGTGATAAATGCAATGAACTGAAGCTGACATTTAAATCTGTGTTTGGTTTTCATGTCTGAGAGTGTGGTATGGTTTCACCCGAAGTACTTTCCTGCTTTATCTTTCATATCAAAGAAGAGAAGATACGCAATTTAGGTCTGCACTACTTTTATATTGCTACAGGGAAAGTTCAGCTGGCAATCACTACACCTCATCAGATTCAGAAAGGAAATATATTGGCAAGTGAGTGGCAGAAGAAAGGGCTTCAGAAAACTAACAGAGGGATTCTTTCTACTTCAGATTCTAATCTGCTTTCCTTTTGGTTGTTTTAATGCCTTCACTGTCAGAAATGGACATTATACTGAGCTATACTAGCTACTATCTCAAAAACCTTATGACATGTCCTCTGAATTATAAATAATAGTCCTTAATTAAATTATTATTTCTGTCCTTTCCTTTAGAAAACTGGGCAGTTTTTTTAAAAATCAGCAGACCTGTATTTTTCAAGCCTAATAATTTAAATTGACAAAAGATAAGTGAAGCAAAATGATGCCTGTTAGACAATCAACTGGCCAATCAGTAATGTTTAAATCTCTCCTCCTCTCATGATGCAAACCAGCAGCAGGATGTGGGCCTGAAAGACAATTTCCATCCAGCCACACTTGGGCTAAGGTATATACAGGACACTGTATGCCTTGATTTCATTTTCTAAATGTTCTGCTAGAACATCCTTTCTATAAGGGAGGATTGAGTTTGGGATATTTCTTCTTGAAACCTCTCTCATTCGTTCTACAGTGATTTAATCCATTTCCACGGGCACTGAATTTAGTTGCCCTCCTACAGCAGGGAGTATAAGGCCTGAATATAAAGAGGGCAGATGCCCTGCTGTTGGTGAGGCAGCAGGATGGACACACTACAGTCTGTACTCTGTACATCCCCAGAGCAATCATGGCTAAGTCAGTCAGAATGCTTCCAAGGATTGCCATTTCAGCATGGTTCTCTGTACCCCCACCACAATGGTTAATAGCCACAACCTGTACTAATTATCATAATACAGCATTAACCAAATCTTTAAAAAAAAACCTCTCATGTACTTAAAGTAATTAATTAGAAAAGGTGACCTTATTTCAGTGGCAAGCTTTCCTGCTTATCTATTGGGTAATGATACTGTAACAAACAAGTGTGTTTATGATGCAAACTATTCCATTGGTAATGAATAAGGTTATTGTTATCAAAAGAGGATCCTTACTTTTTTGATCCATCTCTCTCTCTTCTTGCTGCTTTATATAGTGTGCCATTAGCATCTCGGACATTCTATCAATTAACTGCTATTATGTCAGATTAAGACCTCCTCTTAAAAATCATAAGACTAATTTACAAGATACCTTATTTACACTATCCTTTCTCCCTGAAATATTTTTGAGGTACTGCTCTACCAGCAGGAGTGTTAATGTAGATCTCTGTTGTGTGACCCTTTCCAGAGCTGGTCCAGAAGATATGATAAGAATGCTGGCAGCCAGCCTAATTAGCTCACCATTGCTACTGCTGGTCTGACCTCTCATAAAAAAGGCTAGCATAGACAGGGTAAAGCATAAGGTACTGTTGGCAGCAAAGTAATTCACATGAACAAGGAGAAAGAGAAAACAGAGACAATCCCAAACTTGAATTTCAGATCTGAAAAACTCCAAGCTTTAGATTCAGCTAGAAATGTTGTGGCTGAGGCTCTTTAATTTGGGAGAGGAGGGGAGTTTACTGATATTTTTGATTAATAGCATTACAGTAGTAAAAATACCATAAATAATGTATATGATTTCACAATAAGTATATGCAGCATTTGAATAAGCACACCATTCATTATAAACAAACACAGCTGAGAGAAAAACAGTGAGGTACAGTAAACTTCTGTTTTCTTACAACTGCTTTCTGCCCTCAAAAGTCTGAGGTTTATTTTGTGAACAGCATTGTCTGGATGCTGTACTTCCTGACGCAGACAGCCTCTAAAGTATATTAAGACACTGAAAGCGAAACTTCAAAATAGAGGCATATTCTGTGATATAATTACAAAATGCACATCACAATTAAAACAAAAATGCAAAATGACCACAGTTACTAAATAATGTTGTTTACTTTTTCAATTTCGATTAAAAATCTAGGAACTGTGTGAAATGTAGACTGTACAAAAAGACTACACATCTGCTGAGGGCACACGTCTCTGTCTTGTTTTCAAACATGCTGTTTCTCAATATTGCACTTTCTATAAACCATGAACTCCATACATTTTAGAATCTTAACCAGGATGATGATTTCAAAACTAAACATTAAGGCTAGTTTTAAATGCTCAGTTTTGATTGTAAACAACTAAAACTGTACACTCATTATTGGCTTTCATGGGGCTTTAAAATAACCTTTTAAAAAGTTAAATGAAATATGACAGTAGCACTTTTCATTCCTTTATAATGCCTTGAAAGAGAAGAAATAATTTGTAACTGGATAGATCAATCTAAACTCCGTCTCATAAAATATACTTAAGAGGTTTTGACTTTTAGGGTACCGCTGTCTTACTATTTCTGTAACACTTAGGAGTATTTTCTGGGTAATAACCATCTGAATATTTCCAAAGTCCACTAGAACCCCTTACATGGAGTCAGTGCAGATGTCAGTCTATTTAAATATACTGAATTTCCAAAAGAAGACACACTTAATTTTGCTGCATCTTAAACAAAATGTACAAAAGTAAAATAGCCAATATTTGGTTAATTCATTAACAAAGCTAAGACTTTGTTAAACTACAGAGAAGACTTCAAAACTACAGAGAAGGCGGATAGTTGCAGCTTTGATTCCTGAATGCTATACCTGCCTTACATTCCTTAAATGGAAGAGTTTTTCTTTATACATTTTGTAGTCTTCCCTGCTGTATGCTTGTAAAGTTAAGAAAAGTAATTATAGACATGTATCTGGTATTGACTTAACTTCCTAAAGAACATAATTCCAATAATTACATGTGACAGATGGGACAAATAAATGATGTCACAAACACAACTGAATTAATGGTGAGAAAACAGTTTACATAAGTTTTTGTGAAAGCCAGATATGCCTATATTAAATTTATTCTATACCACTGAACTCATCCTGACAGTCTCCCAAAGGGTTATTAATCATGAATTGAATTCCTGTCTGCCTTAGGACAAAGAACACAGAATACTTAGATACTGCAGGTGTCCCATGTTTTGAAAAGCCTTTTCAATTTAAACAGATGTACGATATGAATTGCAAATGTTAACTGCTTAGATAAGTGAAAAATGAATGCAGTTTTTATCCTTTTACATCTGTAGATAAAAATCAGAATTGTCTGTCCTGTTAACTAAATTAAGACAAAAAGAACTGTTCTGTTTTCTTGTGAAAGGGTTGGATATATGCAGTCCTTTACAAAATAAGTCATCCATTTAAAAAAGCGTGTTAATCTAAGAAAAAGCCCATACGTTCTTGTCCTAACTTTTAGACATTAGCAATTACATAAGAGGACCTGCATTTGTGTCATTTATTGATTTGGAACTGCATTCTTCCTGGAGTTACAGTTGTACATTTCTGGCACTTTTATGCACTTCTACGCACATAAGCATGCCAGCTCATTAAGGTATAGAAAGAATTTTATGCCAGTGCTGAGTGACTAAACAATGTTTCTTACTGGCGTTAAGTATCTTTGGACCAAATGTGAGCACAGTGATAATTAAATGTGCTCAGTATTTATGTAAAGGAACTACATTAATTTTCCTTTATTTTCAGTTTCTACTCCATATTCCCAATGTATTTCTTTTTTTTACCCTCAGAACAAACCCAGCCTGCTAACAAGTCCACCTACAATGAAAAAGGTATTCTCTAACATGTTGCTTCATTGTTCATTTGGGCACTTATTTTAATAGATACTGGTTGAAACTCTCAGCCTACAAATACTTCAGTCACACACACATTCCTTTCACTACTACTACAAATACACTTTAAAGAGCAGTTGTGCTCTGGACAATAGAAGAGTCACCATAATATAAATAAAATGTAATGCAGCCACAAGAAGGATATAGGGCCATTAAAAGTTCCAAATTCTGTTTTTCTTTCATACCTGTTTTAGTCATTTGGTCTGGCAGTTTACTCCTTGTTAACACAGCTTGGGCTGATAACTATTTGATACTTATTGGAGACAGGCCTACATCAAAACCATAGTCTCCCAAAGTTTGGATCCCAGATCATAACTTGTTTCTGAAGTCATGGGTCTCTATGGCAGTCAGGAATCCTTATCTGGGCCTTTTGTGGAGATAGGTCCAAGCCACAAACTAATTGTGCCTTTCCCCCCAAAGACTGATTAGCTTTTATTGATCTTATAGAAATACAATTTTATACCAGTCTTTGACAGTGAGTATGCAAAACTTTTTTTTTTTAACGGAGAACAAATCTGAATGCAGCTAAAGAAACAGTTCTACAGATGGATATTTCTACTATATACCTTGTTCAGCCTTTCAGAGGTTTAAAACGGTTAATATTTCTTCCTGCAATTGAGATATAGCCTTTTTCTTTGTGACATTATGAATGGAAAGTTCTTCCTTAAGCATATCCTTTTGCTGACTCCAACAGCATGCAAAAAAGGAATACCATTTGAAATTTGGAGGAAAAAAAAAAGTTCAGAAACCTACCAGAGAATTTCCAATTCACTTTTTCTTTTACTCCATTTAAAATCAGTGCTACCCGCTACCTTCATTGCATGCACTATTGCTCTCAAATTTGCTTCCTGATGACCGCTTTTCTATATGTGTACATTCAAAAACCAAGTGTTGTCATCTTCTGCTTGTACTTTCCAAGGCAGATGATTTGGAGTATTTCCTGACAGACATATATAATACGTGGCATTTTAGAAAAATACTAGCCCATCAAAGGAGATGTATGCATATTGATTCCTGATAAACTGCTGCTTTTTTCCTCTGAAAAAATAAGTGTCCAAAGGTGAACATATTTACTATGATGGAAGCAACTGTAAGAAATCTAAGGAGGTGCTTGTAAATCATGTGAATATTATTCTATGAAAACTGTATGGATTTCTTTGTTCAAAAACAATACATGCACATCCAGAATCTTAATGCATGTTCTTTCTAAGCAAAATATCAGTTGCAGAAACGATTTAAAAATATCAAGTTCCTAATTGAAATATTATTAAAAAATTGTGGTCCTTAGGTTTAAGGTCTTCAGAAATATTACACGGCCATCATATTTTAGTGCCACTGGAGCTGACATCCGTCACTGGGATAACAAATTAATAATGCAGCATAAAGTAGAAAATCTTTAGAAAAAAGTTAGCTATTCAAAAGAGTTGTATGCATATTGATTCCTGATAAACTGCTGCTTTTCTCTAGCAGTTAATCACTGTAAAATAGATGGGAGTCAAATCTATAATATCATGTTCTATGTACATGTATCCTAAATGACAGTATCAATGTAACTGTATAACACTCATTTGGAATAATTGTCTTTTTTTAATGTATGCTTAGACATTTTCCAAGATAGTGTGCACATGCGTGCGCGCGTGCGTACACACACATATATATAAAAGAGTTAATTTTAAAAAATAACCCTAGAAGAATATTGCAGATATTGTGGTATAACGCTTAGTGTTTGAGGGAAAAATGTTTTTCAACGAAGTAATAAGAGTCCTGTAGGTTGAGTTTGTCACTACTTTATCACTATGTCACTTTCTTTTTGATTGACGATAGTTCTTTCTGAATCTCACTGAATTTTGGTCGGTTTTCAGGTTTGTAGTCCCAGCACCGCTGCATTATTTTATATATTTCCTCTGGGCATTTTTGAGGGGCTGGCATTCGATATCCTGACATGAAAAAATAAAAAGTAAAAAAGTTTAGAATTCCAAAGTAATATAAATTGAACACGTGTTTATAAAATGAAAAATAAGGAACCATAATTAAAAATTAATGAGCAAAGTTCCTTGAGGTCACTGCACACACAATTTTGAGGTCAAATGTATTCATCTTCTGTGTATAAATTAGATGATTTTCACATTATGCTAATGTACCTGAGTAGCAAATTAAACTCTGCTAAGATTGAGAGAGGTAAATTGTCAGTATGCTTCTCCTGCCTCCTGTCTACCATTTGCCTAAAAATTCATGCTCCCCATCCTAGGAAAATGATTAGGCCCTCTTCCTTTCAAGTCCCATCTTTTTATCATTAAAATCTAACAACCTGTAGCAATGCTAATAAATGTAAAACACATTTACTTTAAAATTGCATGTGGCTTTCTCTGCTGCCCCTTTTTTCTATTTGTGTTCCATTCCCATTTTTTGTTTTCTTTCCATTTTGATTTCCTTTGCCTCTCCATTTTTATATTAAAAAAGTCAGCTCTCTTTCCATCCTCTCATTTACTTTTCTTTCCCTATATCCAAGTCTCTTGTGCCTCCTCATTCTGTGGATATTAGGAAAGTGGTGAATGTGGTGTATCTTTATTTTTGCAAAGCTGTTGATACGGTCTCCCACAGTTTTCTTGCCAGAAAATTGAAGTGGTATGGTTTGGATGACTGGACAATAAGGTGGATAGAAAACTGACTAGATCGTTGGGCTCAACAGATAGTGATCAACATCTCAGTGTGCCTCGATGGCAGCTGGTGTCATCTGATAACAAGTGCAGTGCCCCAGGGGTTGATTCTGGGACTTGGTTTGTTTTAATGATCTGGATGATGGGATGGATTGTACCCTCAGCAAGTTTGCAGATCATACTAAGCTGGGAAGAAAAATATGCTGGAGGTTAGAGAGAGTACCCAGAGTGATATAAACAAATTGGAGGGTTGAGCCAAAAGAAATCTGATGAGGCTCAACAAGGACAAGTGCAAAATTCTGCACTTAAGATGGAAGAATTCCATGCACTGCTACAGCTTGAGGACTGACTGGCTAAGTAGCAGTTCTGCAGAAAAAGATGTGGGGATTACAATGAATGAGAATCTGGATATGAGTCACCAGTGTGCCCTTGTTGTCAAGTAGGCTAAAGGCATACTGGACTGCACTGGTAGGAGCATTGCCAGCAGATTGAAGGAACAGATTATTCCCCCGTATTTGGCACGGGTGAGGCCACATCTGGAGTACTGTGTCCAATTTTGGGCCACCCACTGCAGAAAGGATGTGGACATATTAAGAATCACGTGGAGGGCATTAAAATAATTAGGGGGCTAGGGCACATGAATTATGAGGAGGCTGAGAGGGCTTAGTTAGTCTGTAGGTATGGGGGATTGATAGCTGCCTTCAATTACCTGAAGTGTGGGGTCCAAAGAGGATGAAGAGAGGCTTTTCTCAGTGGTTACTGCTGACAGAACAAAGAGCAATGGTCTCACATCGCAATGTGGGAGGTCTAGGTTGGATATTAGGAAAAGGTATTTCACTAGAAGGGTGGTGAAGCACTGGAATGAGTTACCTAGGGTGGTGATAAAAACCTCTACAGATGCAGATTCTAAAGCCTGGCTTGAGAGAGCCCTAGTGAGGATGATTGAGTTGGGGCTGGTCCTGCTATACGCACAGGATTGGACTAGATGACTTGAGGTCTCTTCCAGCTCTAATCTATTGTGATTCTCTATTTCTTTGCCCATGTTTCCTTCTCTATTTCTTTGCCCAGCTTCCGCCTCAATTCACTGTCTGTGCTTTATTCTGCTCTTTCACTTGGCAGACTTCTTTTGTTTGCTCCCTACTTCTGCATTGTGACCAAATCAAATTTCTGACTTCTTGGAGTGCAGGAGCCCAGGAAATCACAAAAGCAAATCATCAGCTGCTCACACACTAGAGACAAAAAAGCTGCCCCTGGTTCTAGTCTTGTTAACACACACTAGATACAATAATACATTTTACAAATTTAAAGCAACATAAAATCTGTTATGTATATAATCTCTATAGAAGTTGACACAGGTTATAGGTGCAGAGCAGGTTATATCAGCTTGAAAGACATCACTATGGAAGATGAACAAGGAATGCATTCAGAGATCTAATAACCTAATTATATTAATCTACTTTTGATTAATTGGTGAAAATAAAGCTGGGATTCACTACTTAAGCTAATTCAAATTGAGTTGTTTATTATCTTTGTTCTAAAATTTTGTTCCAAATGCGAAAGCTTTAACAAAAGAAAATGCAGATAGATAGGTTTTTGGTATTTGCAGCAGCTGAGAGTTGGAGCAGCTTACTTGAGAAGAACATCTTCTGGTCTGACCTTTGTGCTGCCCAAGTCATGCAACTAACCACATCCTTTATGTTCTCCAACTCTATCCTTCATGCCTTCTTTTATAAAGCCCTATAAGGTACCTCAACTTTGTGATGACTCACTATACTTGTATCTTCTCATCCATCTAGCTCCACTGTCCTTCCCAGAAACCTATAAACCCTAATCTTCACAAGGATTTCTTAGCAAGTGACAAAGAAAATTAGACAACAGACTTGTGGATCTAACCTAACATTTGCTGCAGTTGCTTGGTTATATTGTTTGTCACTTCCCAATTGAAAATTGTTGATTTAGTTTAAGTTCTTAAGCTCAGGAACTTTGTCTTCCAAAAGGTCTATAAAGTATCTCTTGTACATGGCTGCACCCTATAAGTAACAATTACCTTTCTCCACTTGTTCTCGTGCTTGTTGGTTCGTCATTCCAGGGTATGGGCATACTCCTAAACTGAAAGTCTCCCAAAGAAGGATCCCAAAGCTCCATACATCACTCTCAGAAGTGTATCTCCCTGAGCAAGAAGAGATGGTAGATAATACAATTAAAAGAATATTTCTGAGCTGTACTGTATGCTGCCCTGAATCAATGGTAAGGAAGAATTTTATTTACATAAAATAATGACAGCACATCCCCTGTACTGTTGACAAGGTGAAATTTAAAACACTGTAACTGAACACCAGAGACTGAGGTGTCTGTGTCTTTAGGCATAAACAATATTCCCCAAACTCCTGCTTGGCTGCCACCTAACACTGTAGACCTCTGTACATCTAAGATTCCAGTTGTCAGGGCACTTACGTGGGAGACTCAAATTGAATCCCTGCTTTGCCTGATTTTGGAGAGAAATATGAGCTTAAGTCACCCCTTTCCCAAATGAGTGCCCTAACTCTCTGTGTTAGAGTACAGGGAGATAGGACTTATTTCTTTGGATTTTCTGTGAGAAAGGGCTTACTTGGCTTGAGGGCCTAACCCCAGGGGAGAGTTCACACGTGAGATACGTGCTTCACTTCAGCCTGTCAGATCATAGGAGAGTCAGACATCTCTGTACACCCTTTTCCCCCTGGCCTTTTATTCTTGACTAGCTGAGGTAGGTCTACACCCAGTAGAGTGCTGACTTCTGAGAATCTTTTGTAAGTGCCTAACTCTACCCATACATTGCAGGGGGAACCTGGCATCCACCTCCCAGCTGGGCAGCAGAGCTCCGCAACACTCCATGTTGCAATACTTCTAGTCCCTTTGTGAATTTTGCCCTTAAAGACAGTATCTCACCATGGTGAATACAGGGTATAACTCAGTTCTCCAGGTTTGAACTTCCTGTCTCAGGGTATATCTGCACAGTAGCTGAACTTCCAGCTTGGGCAGACACACATTGCTAGCGCTGCTTGAGTTAGAATGCTAAGAATTGTAGGGTCGCTCTGTCAATATAGGAAGTACCTGAGTACAATACAGTCATAAGTATTTTTAGTGTGTAGTTTACGCAGAGTGTGTCTACTCAGGTTGAGAATCACTTCCCAGCTTCAGTGCTGACCTACTGCAGAAGCCAGCTTAGAGAAGTGAAATGAAACACAGTGGCTCTGAAAGTACCATCTTAGAATGTACACGCGCTTCAGTCTTTTCAAAAGCATACCCATCCTTTTAGTATTAAGACCATTTATACAGAAAACATCAGCATGGGCCTACAGCAATGACAAAATCCATTTATCATATTTTTGCTTCAGTTATCTTTGAGTTTAAAAAAAAAATCACCTTCATATATCGTCTGCCTGATTTCCAACACTGCCATTGTGCTAGTGTCATGATGCTGATATTTGAATGCTAAATATTCAGCTAATCATTTAAAACTTAGAATATGTTTTTCCCCCAGCCTACATGAAGTACATGTAAATGATAATGACAGTTGGGGCTATCTGACGTCAGAAAGTTCAGTTTGCACTTAAACTAAATATCATTTCCAGCTGTGTTAAATTAGCTTGCTTGCATTGGAGATAGTAATTATGGACATTCATGGTGCTGCGATTAGTTTTCTTGTCTGTATATCAACTCTCTTCAGAGTTTGGCATCCAGTAATTTAACACTTTTCATTAAAGTCACTCAGTGGATACAAGTTAAAAGTAATTAGTTTCTTAAGAAAGCACAAGTTATGTAGAGTCAATTACCTTTCTCAGTATGATAATAGCTGGGCAGAGAAATGGCATGGTGTTTATACATACGATTATTTATTACCATTATAAAGAACTGAAGAAATTCTAGTGGAAGATTACATTAAACAAATATACACATTTTACTTTTTAAGTGCAGTTAAACATTGGCCAATATATTCAAAGTATCTAATAACATTTTATGTAACTTTAAAGCGTTAACACCAAATACAAAGAACAGGGCTGAAATTCTCATCTTATTTAAGTAAATGACAAAATACCCCTTAACTTCATTAGGGTCAGGATTTCATATTAGGGCTGTGTCTAGACTACATCCCTTTCATGAAAAAGGAATGTCAATTAGACACTTCGAAATTGCAAATGAAGCTGGAATTTAAATTTCCCGTACTTCATTTGCATAATGGCAGCTGCAGTTTTTTTCGACATGGGGCTTTGATAGAAAAACAGCAGTTTAGATGGGGATCTTTCGAAAAAGGGTTTTATTTTCGAAAGATCCCCATCTAAACGGAAATTTTCCTATCAAAAAGCTTCCCTGGAAGCGCCGCGGGTCCGGCCAGGTCCTCAGTGGCTTTGCTCAGCGTCTCCCTGGTCTGCAGACCAGGGAGACGCTAAGCAAAGCCGCTGAGGACCCGCGGCGCTTCCAGCTGATCTGGAAGTGGCCGCGGGTCCAGCCCCGGGTCCTCCGCCGCTTTGCTCCCCGTCTCCCTGGTCTGCTGGTTTCCCCAGCAGACCAGGGAGACGGGGAAGCAGCTTTTCTCGCCCTGGAGGAGGCGGGCGGTGGGACCAGGCGTCCCGCCGCTCCAGTCCTCCGGGGCGAGAAATCCCGTTTGTAACTGCGGATCTGACGTAAGTCGTATCCGCGTAACTCGGGGACTGCCTGTAATCAAGTCAGGATGGAAGGAGGATGGATTGTGGGATGCACAAGACATTTAATTTACAGTAAGATAAATAATCTTTTTTCTTCAAGTTCTGCACATATGGCTCCCACTGATGGTGATTAGCAAGCTAGCTGTTATTTGAAAAGATATTGCAAATTTGCCCTCCTCAAACAGGTCAAATCTGCTGCAAGTATTTACTAACAAATAATGCTTTATAAGGTTATAAGCTTAAGTCCAGACAGCTGCTATGCAAATCTCCAGTAAGGGCACTCAACTTAGACATACTATTGGGCTATGTCTACACTGGCGGCTTCTTGCGCAAGGACATCTTGCACAAGGGTTCTTGTGCAAGAACTCTTGTGCAAGGAAACGTCCACACTGCCATGTGCGAGCTGTGCTTTTCTGCAAGAACATCCATGGCAGTGTGGATGCTCTGTTGCGCAAGAAAGCTCTGATGGCCATTTTAGCGATAGGGCTTTCTTGTGCAAGAAATCCCTGCTGAGTATCCACACTGCCCTTTTGCACAAGAGCGCCTGCGCAAGAGAGCTTACACCTGTTAAAAAAAGGTGCATAGCTCTTAAGGAAGAAGCTCTCCCTTACCATGCTGTACTGTAAATCTTCTTGTGCAAGAGCAGGTAGGCAATGTGGACACTACGGCCTTTCTTGCGCAATAACCCGCCAGTGTAGACAGAGCCCTAGTGTTGCTTGTGCTCTGGTTGATGGTCAGTATTTGGAGAACTAATTACGTTAACATCATATGCAGTCCTAATATGATCAGATATCCCTTTTGAATGCCTTTGAGATGAAATAGACATTCATTTAGATTAATTATCATAAGTAATAAAAAAAATTGTCTTACCAAAATTTTAGTTTTCTGTAGGTAGTATAATAATGATCTTTAAACACCAAAGAGATGCAGCTGAAGACAAGTGAGATCATGAAAAGAAGACCCATGCCTGAATAAATTGATTAGTATGAAAATCTGATAATACTTTTGGGGAGGAAAGATAGTTGCGATCTCATGGTTACCTGTCTTTATGGAAAACTGTGTAGGAACGGTTTATCATTAATGCTTGTGGTTCTTTTATTCTGAGGTAATTGTCATAAAAATGCTACTTTTATTGATAAAACATGAATTAGGTAGAGTGCTAGGGATGCAAGAGGATGTTTAATTGGAAATTAGATTTGAACCTGTTGGAACAATTGTTCTTGTAAGATGTAGAACTAAAACAAGGCCTCCACAGGAATCTATTAACTGCTTGATGAGATCATTGCCCTGAAATAAGATACTTTGTACTACTGATGATTTTTCTCTAACAAGGGCATCCAGAAACCATACAGAGCATGAGATGTAGCTACTTTGAATTTGGGTACAGGATTAAACTGTAATTCTGTGAGACATTGCTCTCAAGAAGGAGTCCAGTAAACAACTAATTGGACAGTATTAGGCGAGCCAATAACTAGAAATAACAAGACCAAGCAAGAGCTATAGTATAAAACCCAAGCTTTTTCTTATCTTCCTTAACATTCTTGGAATTAAAGGAAAAAGAGGTATAGCATACATCAAATGATGGCACCCCAAATTGTTAAAGCATCCACTATGGATCTTGGACTCTTTCCTGATGAAGGGGAAAAAAATTCGATATCTCCTATTCTGATTCAAATTAAACAAAACTGCCACTTTTGGAATATTGGGTCCACTAATGAATTTCTGTTTTGTGAGTCCACTAGCTAAACCATTGTTATTCCCTGGAAGATGAAGAGCTATCAGACTGATACAATTCTGGATACACCATTCCCAGAGTCTTGTGGCTTCTTGACATTAAAGGTCTTATCTTGCAACACCTTGCATCTCTATATAGTAGGTAGCTCTGGAGTTGTCCCTAAGAATTTGGAAGGAAGAATCAGTGGTAGAAATCTCTTGCAAGATAATTGTATCAATCTTAGTTCTAGCATGTATGTAAACTGGAATCTGACCTCAGGCTGAGGCTAGGTCTACGCTATTGCAGGTTTTTGGAAAAAGCTATGCAAATTGCATTCCGCAACTCGCATAGCTTTTTCCGATTGCTGTTCCTGAAGAGATTTTTCTGCCATTTGGCCCTGTTTGGACATTGTAGAACGAAGGTATACAAGGCTCCCTGAAAAGGCACGTCTGCTCTTCTGCTTAAAAAAAAAAAAAGCAGGTGAGCAAAGGAGTTCCCTGGACGTGGAGGTGTTTTTCCGGGATACCTCTGGTTGGGAGTTGTGAGCATCACTAGAACAACAAATGTTAGTCTGCCACACTTTCTTTTATTGTCCATCTTTTCCAAGAGTTTAAATTTTGACTTGGAATTGTCATCCTCAGTGACATACTGTATTGACTTGAACTAACCTTGGAAGACTCTGAATCATGATGGGCAAATGAAGTCAGAAAACAACATGATGCCATATGGCCTAGCAGTTTAAGAAACATCTTTACATCCTCTCTTCTTAAGGAGATTGTGGAGAATCAGGTGCATTGTCTGAAACCTGTCTGATGGACGGAAAGCATTTGCTGCTATTGCATCCAGTTAATTAAAATAAATTATTTAAATCCAGATGGAATCAGAATTGATTTTTTCAATTTGAATTTGAAACCTTGGGATAAAAACCAAAGGAGCACCTTTCTTGCCACTATGATCCCATGATTTTGTTGTACAAATAGTCTAGATAAAGGGTAAAAATGCAATTCTTGTTGGTGTAGATGGGTTGCTACTATGGACAGGCATTTGTTGAACGCCTGTGGAGCTGAAGAAATTCCAAAGGACAATACTTGGAATATAAAGTGTTTTCCTAAAGCTACAAATTAAAAAAATGTGCATTGACATGTGAAAATAAGTGTCTTGAAAGTCCAGGGTAATGAACCAATCTATAGGAATAATTGAAATGAGTATACCACACAAGATTTGCTGCACCAAATCTATTTGTTTGGAATCTTGAGAGCTAGAATCAAAGACCAACCTCTTTATTTATGGTATGACATTGAAGTCCTTTCTCATAAATTCTTGAGGTGCCAGTTCTGTTTGATTGATTGTCATCTATTTCTTGAAGCATAGCATTCTCATGAGAATGGTTCCTGAAAAGGGACTGGGAAGTGGCAGGGTGGGGGAGACAGATTGAAACTGAATGATAGAATGACCCATTGATCTGTGGGGATTGCTTTTTTGAAGAGGCACGAATGGCAAAAGTAGGAACCAAAGAGACAGAGCAAGGGATTTAGAGCCTGTGGATTAGTCCCCACATTCTCAACTGTAACATCAAATCTCATGTCTGCCCCTACTGTGAAATTACTGAAGATGATGGCAGAATTGATCTCCTCTGATATCTCAATCTCTTCTTGAATTGGTTATAAAACCTCTGCTTCTGAAACTAAGGAAACTAGTATTCCTATATTTGAGAGAGAAGGATGAGGATGAAATTGTTTCTTCTGAAATGTAGAAAATGACATCCCTACCAGTGTTGGTGCCCTACACAACCCAGCAGTACCACTTCTCCACTCACCTTGCCAGCAGCCAATCTACACAGGGGTGGGGATGAAGCTGTGAGGAAAGAGGCTGCTAGCTCTTTTAGACTGGATGCCATTGACTGCAAAAAAAAAAAAAAAAAAAAGGCAGGGGATGGGAGATGTCATGAGGGGCAGCTGAAGTGGGGGTCAGAGCCCATAGGCAGCATGCGAATGCATAGGATAGCATGAAATTTGGGGGAATTTGGTGCCCCAAATTTCATGGTGCCCTAGGTGCCTGTGTGTTTTTGCCTATTGGTAAGGACAACCTTGACTGAGGGTAAACACAAACTAAGAATTAAGAGTGGATCTTCAGTCTTTTAATGAGTGTAGGGTCTTATCCATTTTAGTACTTAACAAGCCTAGGCCATCAAATGGCAAATCTTCAGTGGCTGTCTAGATTGCTATAAGTAAACCTGATGCAGAGAACTATGACAAATGTCTCATCATAATAGCTGTTGCTATTGAAATGATGCCACCCACTATCAAGTGCATCCAGAACAACCCGAAGAGAAGTTTGAGCTCTCCGGTGACCTTCCTTGCAAATTGATCTGAACTCATTTCTAATTTCTATAGATAATTTGTCCTTAAAGTCTGACAGTCAGATCTCCCATTGTAGGTAATCATATTTAGTTAACTTGATAATTAGCTCTCCTAATTTGAAGTCAAGCTGAAGAACACATTTTCTTTCTGAAAGTGTTTAATGAGCCTCACTAGAATTCTGCTGCTTCCTCTACTTCTGTATTCTGAATGGGAGAATGATACAACATGCTTGAAAACCTGAATTATGGTTCCCAACTTTGCAAGTCACCTATCAGCAAGCTTTATCATTTAAACCTTTATACTTAGAGTGAGGTTCCCTTTCTAGTGCCTTTTTGTCTACAGAATAGCTCTCTTAGATTGAGGGCTCCTCTTGGAGTCAGAAGCTGGGAATTCTTCTACTGATAGGACAAGAGAATTTAAAATGAGTAGGGCTTCTATAATCAAGCCAGTTTTTTATGTTGATAAAAGAAATATTTAATGCATATATGCCTCTTCCTTCCTGAGGATGAAATTTTAGACAGCGAAGAAACAGCCTGGAACAATAGTGAATGGTGACCCAGGCTCCCAAGTTAAACTGATTCATTTATGTTTCAAATGAATATAGAATATGCTGTGAATGTCCCTTCAGAAAACATATGAATGGAGAAAGTCATTTAACTGCTTTGAAAGCTCCCAAAACAGTGAAACTGCTGGAACCAAGAGAGATGCACTCATCAAAGATGTTACGGGGCAGATAACAATTGATGTACTGGGTACTAAGAGGGATGGTGCTAGAAAGCACTGAGCAACAGTTGTCAGCTCTTGGTCTACAGGTACCTTCTGTCAATGTGAGCTCTAGCACAGGATTCCGTGGTGACTTTCTACCTCCAGGCAGTGGAAAGAGAGAGTGGTACTGAATAATGGATTTTGAGTCTCTCACTTTTCAGACAGCAGGAATATCTGACAGCTCTGAAAGCATTTGCAAAGCCTCTTTATTGCCTCCATATATTTTGAGTTCAAAGTCACATCCCTCGTGACTGGAGCACTGAAGAACTGGTTTGATAGGAGTTTCCTGAGATTCTCTCTCTTAGGGTACGTCTAGACTACATGCCTCTGGCGACAGAGGCATGTAGATTAGACTACCCGGCATAGGAAAATTAAGCGGCAATTTAAATAATCACCGCTTCATTTAAATTTACATGGCTGCCGCGCTGAGCCGATCAGCTGTTTGTCGGCTCAGCGCGATAGTCTGGACGTTCCGCGGTCAACATCAAAGGCATTTGTCGACCTCCCAGGTATGCCTCATCCCAGGGTCACCAAATGAAATGAATAGGCAGCAGGTTTAAAAAAAAACAAACTGGAAATATTTCTTTACAACAACACACATTCAACCCACGGAACTCTTTGCTAGAGGTGTTGTGAAGGCCAACATTATAAAAGGTTTCAAAAAAGAACTAGATAAAATCATGGAGAATAAGTCCATTAAACTATTAGGAAGGCAGGAAAGGTGTCCCTATGTTCTGTTTGCAAGAAGAAAGAGTTACTCACCCTGTGCAGTAACCATGGTTCTTCGAGATATGTCACCATGGGTGCTCCACTCTGGGTGCTGGTGCATCCTTGCGCCAGCAACCGGAGACTTTTTCCAGCAGTTTCTGCTGCGCTGCGCAGGCGCCAGAGTGCCGTTGGAATCCTAAGGTGCCTGCGTGGCGCAGCTCCTCCATTCCTTCTCTACCTGCCAGAGTACGAGGCTCCAAAGCAGAGGAAGGCGGGATGGTAGCGGAGCACCCATGGGGACACATCCCAAAGAACCACAGTAACTGCACAGGGTGAGTAACTTTCTTCTTCTTCCAGTGGTCCCCATGAGTGCTCCACTCTGGGTGACTACAGAGCGGTTGTCGGCTCGCGGAGGTGGGTTTGGAACCGTGTGGTAGTCACTGTGGATAGTACTGCATGTCCCACCACCATAGAAGATGCAATGGAAGAAGAGAGTGTGTAATGTTGTGTAAATGTGTGGTCAGATGACCAGGTGGTGGCGTTACAGATGACCTGAAGAGGAATGTTGTTCAGGAAGGCTGTTGTAGAAGACATCACTCTTGTGGAATGAGCTGTTATTGATTCAGGTAAGTGTTTAGCGTATAAGTTATAGCAAGTTCTAATGCAGGAGATAATCCACTTTGAAATTCTCTGAGATGAAACTGCCTGTCCTCTAGCGTAGGACAAGAACAGCCTGGGAGAGGCTCGCCAAGGCTTGGTTCGATCCACGTAAAAAAATGCTAGCACCCTTCGGACATTGAGTGTATGCCATGCAGCTTGGACTGGGTCGGTATGCGGTTTGGGGAAAAATGCAGGTAAGTGTATAGGTTCGTTAACATGAAAGGGGGAAGGTACTTTAGGGAGGAACTTTGGGTGGGGTCGGAGTATCACCTTGTCCTTTGTGAATACTGTGTAAGGGGGGGGTCAGCCATCAAAGCCGCGAGTTCACTTACCCTCCTGCTGGAGGTTATAGCAACCAGGAAGGACACCTCCATAGACAAGTGGGACCAAGAGCAGGTGTCCAGCAGTTCAAATGGTGGCTTTGTCAAACTTTTGAGAACATGGTTGAGATCCCAGACGGGGACCAGCGGGTGGACGGGTGGGAAGGTGTTCTGCAACCCTTTAAAGAAAGTGTTTGGTTAACGGGTTAGCGAGGAAGGAAGTGTCATTGATAGGGTGATGAAAGGCTGCTATGGTGGCTGCATAGCACAATCAGAGTGTAAGGGCAAGGCCTAACTGTTTTAGGGATAGTAAGTAGTCCAGCAAAACGGGGGGGGGGGGGGGGGGAGGAGGGGGAGACTCCAGGCATGTTGTGTGGAGATCGTTATACCAGTGAGAGAATCTCTTACATTTGTATAGGTATGATTTCCTTGTGGATTGTCTTCTACTATTAATTAGTATCTCTTTTACCGGTCCCGAACAGGCAGTCTCTGCATCCTGGAGCCATGAAGGAGCCAGGCGTGGAGATGGAGCTTGCGGAGGTCCGGGTGGAGAGTCATCCCGTGATTCTCTGACAGGTCGTCGTGCTGGAGAAATGGAAATGGAAACAGATTCATCATTGTCATCCTGTGGAGGTAAGGATACTATGTCTGTCTGGGCCAAACTGGTGCCACCAGAATAACTTGCGCTTGGTCTGTCCTGATTTTGTTGAGGACTTTGTGCAGTAGGGGGAAGGGCGTAAAGGAGATGAATGATCCATGAGATGGAAAAGGCGTCTTCGAGGGATTGTTTCCCCAGGGCTCCTCTAGAGCAGTAGAGGTGGTACTTTCTGTTGTTCTTTGTGGCGAACAGATCTATGTCTGGTTGTCCCCACTGGAGAAAAAGAGGGATGAGAGCGCGTCTATCTCCCATTTGTGTTGATCGTGGAATGTGCGGCTTAAGAGTGTCTGCTGTGACGTTGAGTACCCCTGGGAGGTAAACGACTACAGGAGTGACTTGATGTGTAAGGCACCAATTCCAAAACTTGATAGCTTCTGCACACAGGGATAGGGATCAGGAGCCAGTCGGTTGATGTAGTACATGCATGAGGTGTTGTCTGTCATGATGGTAATCTACTTGTGTGCAATGTATTGTCTGAAATGTTGGCATGCTTATTTGACTCCTCATAGTTCGAGGAAGTTGATATGGAAGACTTGTTCTGTCAAGGACCATTTGCCCTGTGCTGTAACGTTGCCCAAATGGGTTCCCCAGCCCATAAGAGAAGCGCCTGTCGTAATTGTCAGCGTAGGAGGAGGATTCTGGAAGGGAACGCCTGGTAGCATGTTCTGCGGCTCTGTCTACCAGTGGAGGGAATCGAGAACCCGGGGTGAGATAGCCACCACTTTGGAGAGAGGGTCTCTGGAAGGCTTGTAGGATGTTGCCAGCCATGATTGTAGACTCCTCATATGGAGTCTGGTGAGCCTGACTACGTATGTCATATAGGCCATATGTCCGAGAATTTTGAGGCATTGGCATACTGTCATGGTAGGAGTTAGACATGCCGTATTGATAGGTCGCAGATGGTAGCGAACCTGTGCTCGGGTAGGGTAGCCTTTGCTACTACCGTGTCGAGGTAAGCACCTATCAGCTCTAACCTCTGCATTGGAAGTAGAGAGGATTTTGCGGGGGTATGAAAACCCTGGTTGACCAGAAGGTGCATTGTGGTATCGGTCATGGCCTTGGTTTCTTGTAAGGAGGAACTTTTTATGAGGCAATCGTCCAAGTATAGGTATATCATGACCCCTTGATGATGGAGTGCAGCCATTTTTTGGAGAAGACCCTTGAAGTGGTCAAAAGGCCAAAGGGGAGCACTCGGTACTGGTAGTGCTGGGTACCCATGGCAAAACGCAGAAAACGTCTATGAGCAGGATAGATCATGATATACAAGTAGGCATCCTGGAGGTCAAGAGCCAATCTTCTTGATCGAGTGATGGGATTGTCGCTAAAGTTACCATCTTGAAACATTGGTAGGCAATATACTTGTTGTCACCTCAAATGCAAAATGGGTTGCCATCCTCCACTCTTTTTGTGGGTTAGGAAGTAGGTTGAGTAGAATTCTTGACCTTGGAACTCTGGTAGAACTGGTTCTATGGAGCCCAGTTGTTGAAGGTGTGAAACATCTTGATCAAGAAGGGTTTCGTTAGATGGGTTCCTGAAAAGGGACGGGATGGGAGGATAGGTGGGAGGTAGGGAAGTGAATGGGATAGCGTAGCTGTATTGGATCAATTCCAGGACCCATTTGTCTGATGTAATGAGGGCCCATTGGTGGTAGAAGGCCTGGAAGAGGTGGTGGAATTGAAAAATACGGGTTTTCAGAGTTGGAGGAGTGGCTTTCTGGCTCTCAACGTAATTTTCAAATCTGCTGCTTATTTGCTGGTGGATGAGTAGCAGGGTGTTGTTGCTGCTGACATTGAGGCCTACGACGCTGTGGTCTTTGTCTCTGGCAGAAGTCATATCTCGTATGCTGCCTGAAAGGCTCTCTGGGGCGTTGGTAAGGCTGATACCTGGTCCTCTTAAAGGAGGGGAGTGTACGTCCCCAGAGTTCTGAGGGTAGTCTGAGAGTCTTTCATAGAGTGTAACACTAAATCTGTTTTGGCCGGGAATAGGTTGGTCTTGTCAAATGGTAGATCTTCTACCTTTTGCTGCAGGTCTCTCAGAACCCCTGATGCCTGTAGCCAAGATAGCAGGACAATGGTGGAGGCAGTGATACGAGCTGCAGTGTCTGCTACGTCCATAGTGGATTGTAGGGTGGTATGGGAGATATTATGACCCTCCTGCATGATATTCAACAGGGCTGGTCGCTTGTGTTCGGGGAGGTGTGGGAGAAGGTCCTGCAGGTTGGAGTAATTAGTACGGTTGTAATCTGCGAGCATGGCAGTGTAGTTTGATGCTCTAAGTAGCAGAGGTGTAAACTTTATGGCCCATGATGTCAACTTTTTTCTGACCTCAGTCTTGTGGGGTATTTCTGAAATTAAGCTGTTTACTCTTATGCCGAGCAGAGTCCACCACTAATGAATTCAGAGGGGGATGAGTAAAGAGAAAATCCATATCTTTGGGAGCAATGAAATATTTGTGGTCAGCTCTTTTATTTGTGGGGGCAATAGAGGCCAGGGTTTACCAAATGACGTTGGATGGGTCCATGATGGCTTCGTCCATGGGGATCGCTATCCTGGAGGCAGTTGGAGGATGCAACATATGCAGAAGCGGATAGTGCTTCACCTGGACCTTCTGGAGGTCTCGTCGTCGTGCCAAAGCCACCCTCTTGAACAGGTCTTGAAATTTCTTGGTGTCATCGCCTGGTGGTGGGGTTTCCGTTGTGACTGCATCATCTGGAGATGAGAATGAATTGTGCAAAGGCGACCTATCTTTCCCCTCAGAAAGGAAGTCTTGTATGTCAGAATGAGGTGGAGAGGTCGGTTCAGTAATGGGAGCAGTAAGAGGATGGGGAGGCCGGTGGTGGCTTAGAAACAGTAGAAAGAGCACGATGGTGGTTCTTTTTTGGATGTGGCTCCCAACATTGCCATTGAGAGGCATACGGTGGTGGTGGGTAGGCGTACTGTTAAGCATACCATGGTGATGGAGAAGGAGCGTATGCGTACTGCACTGTGGCAGGGTGCCAGGATGGTGGTCTAGGTGTTGGACTGGAATGTTGTGAGGAAAATCTGCTTCTAGACCCGGTGCCTGTTTCGCTTGGGGAATGAGACACCACAGAGGCTCGTCGAGACAGTAAGGACTGAACAGAAGAGCCTGGTGGAAGCGGTGCCGTAGAAGTATGACTCTGTACGGGTGAAGGGTACCAACTGTGGCCTTCTTTCGATGCAGAATAGTGGTATCTAGATGATGCCGAGGACGGCAACAGTGCTGAGAGATCGTTGTAGATGGTGGGGGCACTGTAGGTGCCGAAGGTGATGGGGGCATGGCAATAGGCTTCGGGGCTGAGCGTTCAGGCGGCAGGGCTTCAGTGCCATTCGGTCTGAACTTTGGCCTGCTGGTAAGGTCGGAATCTCGTGTGGCACCAGTGCCATAGGTTGCGGTGCCAGCTAGCCTCTGCTTGGGCTCTTAGTGGGTTCTCTTATGCGTCTGCACCGACTTCCGTGGCACCGTGCCTGAAATTCCCGGTTTCTCTCCAGTGCTGACCCGTGCGGCTGTCGGTGCAGAGGGTAGCGAGGGAGTTGGGGAAAGACCTGTTTTCGAGGCTGTATGGCTGGAGTAGGTAGAGGGACGATTTTTATCCATACCCTTACGCCAGTCATCCCCAACCATTTGGTGCTGCCAGGTGCCCTGGGGCAGGGCCATTCCTGTGCCCAGTGGCAGGCCACGCATGCACCACATGCCCAGGGGCGGGATCCCCCATGAGCTGCGTGCCTGGGGCCAGCAACCCCATGGACCGCATGGCCGGGGGCGGGGCCGGCGCTCCCCATGTGCCATGCGGCCTGAGGCGGGGCTGCTCATTTGCCGCAAGCCTGGGGCTGATGCTGCCCATTCACTACGTGCCCAGGGCCAGCACCCCCCATAGCTGTGCACCCCGGGCCGGTGCGGCCAATTCTCTGTGTACCTGGGGCTGGCGCTGCACATGTGCAGCGCGCCCGGAATAGCACCATGTATGTGCCACGCGCCCAGGGAGCGGGGCTGGCCCTGAGCACACAAATGCCCTGACAGCTGCCCGCGAGCACCGTGTTGGGGACCACTGCCTTACTCTGTGCTGCTGGTTTAGGAGCCGCGGGAGAGTCCTCAGAAGAAGGGTGAACGGACTTCTCGTAAAGTAGCATCTTGAGCCTATTGGCTCGGTCACAGCACGCTCTTGCAGTGAGTTTAAGGCAGTGGGAGCACCTTTGCATCTGGCATGCCTCTCCTAAGCACTTTATGCACTTATAGTGCCTGTATGGGCATAGCATCTCTTAAAGCTGCGCATGAGGCGCCCAGGGGGAAAGCGGCAGGCCACAACTGAAGAAATTTTTTTTTTTTAAACTGACTGTGTAAGGAGAAAAGGGCTAAAAAACTTGGATGCTAAGGAAACTAGGGAGTTAAACGAGATATTTATCTATTTTTAAACAGGAACGAAGAACTCAGGGGCTGCATCTGCTGCCGAGAACGGTAGAGAAGGAACTGAGGAGTCATGCCTCGCAGGCACCTTAGGATTCCAGCAGCACTAGAGGGTGCTCTAGCGCCTGCATGGCATGGCAGAAATTGCTGGAAAAAGTCTCCGATCGCTGGCACGAGGATGCACCAGCACCCAGAGTGGAACACCCACGGGGACCACTCAAAGAACCACCTAGAAATGGACAAAAGGGGATGAATGACATGATTACCTGTTCCGTTCATTCCCTCTGAAGAACCTGGCATTGATTCTTGTTGGAAGACGGGATACTGGACTAGATAGATCTTTGGACTGACCCAGTATGGCTCTTCTGTTGAAAGCTTGTCTCTCTCACCCAACCGAAGATATCTCATCCATCTTGTATTATGAAATATGCATGTCCATTAGAGGAACAGCACTTTCCCTCCACCCCACAAAGGGGTATAATTTAAAAGCCAGTGATCTCAGTTCTGCTGTATCAACTAAAATCTCAATACACTAACTACAAACAGAAAATTAAACTGTAACTCTCTTCATACATGTGTATTTTACTGGAGGTAACACTACAGCTACACTAATTAACAAGCAACTAGAAAGAGACACTACTTTTTCTGGCTGTTTTGCCTATAGAAATTCAAAAAACTGAATGGCAGTTGTGCTCTTATAACCTCAGGAAGGGAGCATCAGGACATAAAGAGCACCATCGTGACCCCTTCAAATATCATTAGTGAAAATGTTCTGATACACTGTAGTGCTGTGCCCACACACCGTGAATGGGAGCAAGGTATGCAGTAGATGAAGAAGAAAGCCTAGTTTGAGGATCCCACAAGGACATTGGGGTGCATACTCACAGGCAGATTTTTAGGTGCCTATGGGACTCCATTGACAGAAGTATAAGCATTTATAGGGCTAGGCAGCAGCGGAGCAAAGATTTTGAGGATCTAAAATTTGTAGTTAGGTGAATAAAGTGGCAGACGTGTACTTACATTCCATTGTAGACCTAGCACAAATAATACACCATTTATCAATTTTGCAGTTCACATGCTGCTGATTTACTTTTTTCCTGATTAAAACTTACTTTCTAATTTTACTTTAATGCTCCTGCCCCCACTAATTTGACTTTTTCTATTTTTGTTTTTAAGCTATTATCCATCATGTTATGGGCCGTTTCCCCTCTCCCACAGATAAGGCTGTGTGTCTTTTCACTGACAACAGGAGAATGATACAATTGTACATCACAAGAACAAGTTTTAAAATATATATAATAAATTGCCATCCCATCCTTTTCTCTCATTTTCATAATAAAAGGCTAAAATAATCAGCACCATAATTTTAAGGAACCTGTCTACTCATTTTGATAATCTTTATAATCTGGATGAATGTCTAGATCAGTAGTGGGCAACCTGCAGCCTGGGGGGCCACATACCGCCCACTGGGTTTCCCACCTATGGTCAGCAGACCCCTGTCTGTCCCCCTTCCCCTACTGGGACACTGAAGCCCTGCACTTCCTACTCCTCCCTCTCTGTAACAGCAGTTTAGGAGCACCATGAATCTGTACATTTGTGTTCATTCTCTGCTCCTCCTCCTTCCCCCCCACAGAGCTTCAACACCACAAATAGCTGTTTGTGTCTGTTCAAGCTCTGGGAAGGAGATAGAGGAGTGGAGACAGAATGCAAATCAGTCCATTCACATGGCACTCAAAGTGCTGAAAGAGAGAGAGAAGAGTGAGTGAGTGCAGGGCTCCAGTACCCCAGTGTGTGAAACAGGCATGGAGGAAGGAGTAGAGTGGGGGTGCATGGGCCACAGAGTGCCCACCACTGGTCATGCGGTCCATTGAAAGGTCATGAGGGCCACACATGCAGCCTACGCACTAATCTTTGTTGTGTATCGCTAGTGTAGGTAGTATACTGTAATATTCTAGCGCCAGAGCATTATTATACAGACATTTTGTTTGTTAAATCAGCAGTATTTTAAGTACTTAGACTTTTGCTCCATGGATGGGAAAAAATGTTCTTGTTCTTTGTGAGGAAAGGGCAATCTGAAGTAAAAGACAATCTGAATAAGGCTGCATTGTTAATTTATTTGAACATTTTATATGTTTATTAGTCTAAACATGGCTAGAATCATAGAACACTAGAACTGGAAGGGACCTCGAGAGGTCATCGAGTCCAGTCCCCAACCCTCATGGAAGGACCCAGTAACATCTAGATCATCCCTGATAGATGTCTATCTAACCTGCTCTTAAATATCTCCAGCGATGGAGATTTCAAACACTGGAATAAGTTGCCTAGGGAAGTTGTAACTACCCTGACAGTTAGGAAGCTTTTCCTAATGTCCAACCTAAACCTCCCTTGCTGCAGTTTAAGCCCTTTGCTTCTTGTCCTATCCTCAGAGACTAAGGACAACAGGAATACTATACATTTGCGTACAGACTACAGAGTATTTCCTTCATACTTTGTATTACACTATACATTTTTTATAATAAAGTTAAAGATAATATCTCCTTACCATAGTTGAGCGCCTCCGGAGCAGTCCATTTGATAGGAATCTGCTTTAAGCCTGAAGATGAATATACCCCATCATCCTCTTGACGAGACATTCCAAAGTCACTGATTTTCAGAACATTATTTTCACCTACCAGGCAGTTCCTTGCAGCAAGGTCCCTGAGTTAGATTAAGACACAGAAAACCTTTTAGAAATTAAAAGCATTGCTTTTACATTCATAATGTATTTATACTGAGATGTGGAGAGAAACAGCTTCAACCATTTCCCACCTTCTTTCTATTACAATGAAACCTATTCACAGTGAAAATTCATATTTCAGAAAACACGCCAAGGCTCCTGGAGAGGCACAAATATTTCCATATGTAACCCCCTTTTTCCTCCTCGGGTTACTGGGGAGCAGGTCACACTCACAGGTGTGCCTGGGCGCCTGGTGTTTTAACCCAAAAAAGATCCTGAGTACCCCAGTGGTGATGGTGTTTAGCTGGGGAAAGCCCTATCCACCCCCTTGCTGCAGTCCCTTGCTAGCAATGAATGTAAAGTGGTAGTGCCTCCACCTGGCTGGCCTTGTACACACACTGGTGCCTTGAGAGCCTCCAGGAATATACTCATTCCAACATAAAGCTGGATCTAATTCCAGAACAACTACAAATCATATACATCTAATAGAATACTTTAGAATAAACCATCTTTACTTAACTAAACAGGGATGAACAGATTAGCAAGGAATAGCATTAACAAAACTCATAACAATAACTGAAGCTTATATAGCTAGACAACAGTGACCCCACTGCAGAGTGTGCACACCCTTAGACTCAGTTCCAGACACTTGCTTGCGTTGGCGCGCTGATGTTGCAGCTGTAGTGAGGATTTGGTCCAGGCTAAACAGCAGCTCTGTCCCAGGCAGCACTCTTCCAGCAAGGCCCAAACTTACTGCCTCATGCTGTGCCTATAGGAAGCAGCCTGCTAACTCCCAGTTCCAACAGGCATGTAATAGCTGCACTCCAACAGCCCCTGCACTGGGTCAATGTCCTTGGCAGCAGCCTGGCTTCCCCTTTGGTTCCAAACTGCAAGGCAGTCCCAGACTGCTAGGCCTCTTCTTCAAGCACATGGAGAGAGCCTCCTCTCTCTCTCTCACAAGTCCCTCCTACCTCTTTTGTTCCAATGGCTCATGGGAATTGTAGTCTGGATTCTAGCACACAGCGTCTTTTAGAATAAAACAGAGGCCCCTTTAGTAAGGGGACTACACATATAAAAGAAAAAATAAGCATATACAGGGCAATAATATGCTATGCCCAGATTGCCCAGCAAGCTTGTTTGCACTATGTTTACTTGACAACAGACCAAATTTGGTGCAGAACATAACAGAGCTCAGAGAGGAAGCTGGAAAGCTAGTTCCTATGACCATAAAAAGAACTAGAGAGGCTGGAAAACCATTTTTTACCACAGCACGGTCAACACTGAGTTCGATTAAAAAGAAATAAAGCTGATCTTTACCCACTAGATTACGGGTTTTTGAACTGCCAATGGAAGAAAGGAAAAGTAAAGCCACTCCCATAAGAAACAAAGATTATTTTCCGTCCAAAAAATCGGAAGAGAATAATTCCAAACTTTGTATTATCTTAAGTTCTATAAGCATAGCTTACAGTCAATATTGTTTAAAGAAAAAAAAGTAATTATTTGAAAAACACACCTTTAAAATAGAAAATTACAAACAATAATTCCTTAAAAAGTTATACCACCTAGTAATTTATAAGGTTTGTTAATCTTAGATTTATATACTAACAAACAGGTTGCTATGCATAATAATCAATAGTTCTTTGAGTAGTGTGCGCTCCACTATAGATGTATGTGTGCCCAGTGCCTCAAATCAGAGATTTCTGGTAGCAGTGTCCATTGAGCCTGCACATGTGCTCTCCCTCCTGGTCTGCCCCCAGGTGGCTCCCCACATGTGCCTGCTCCTGCCTACCTCCCTTCCCCCGTGCTGTGTTAGAGACAACAATGCAGGTGGGGGGTGGCCCCACAGGAGCCACTGCTTGTGCCTGCCCTCCCATGTTGCTGCATCCTTTTTTAAAGACAAAGTAATTCTAAGGCCATATTTAAGTTTCTCCTTACTATCACTGCATTTGCCATATGAATCAATCTAGATCCATCTCCCTGTTTTTTCCCAAACCCACTTTGTGACACTAGGAAGATGATTCTTTATATGCTACATGTTAGAAGAACATTAGCATTCTACTTGGAGAGGACTAAGGACATTGGGAAATCCTCTAAACTTTCTTTTAGCCAAAGAAAGATCCCAAAGCTCTGTAATACTGGCTCAAAAGGGTCTCTGCTTACATTAATCACTGTTTTCAAGGGCACAATATGCTTCTGTCCAGAGTCCATATGTACTCTTTGAGGTCAGTTTCTATCTTCGTCATATTCCGTACAGATACTCCTATCTCAGTCATCTGTAGAGCAGTGATTTGGGCCTCTGCTCACACACTCACAGAACATGTGGTCACTGAAGATTCAGCCCCCAACACCATCTTCCACTCTATAGTACTCTATGTAGTAACAGACTCTATTCCAAGTCCCAGCCTCCAGTGGCGAGTACTGCTTGAGAGTCACCAATAGTGGTGCACCCATAGGGACACTACTCAAAAAAGAAGAGGAATTTACTCACCTTATGCAGTAACAACAATTCTTCGAGACGTGTGTCCCTATGGGTTCTCCACAACTCACCCCCCCCCCCCCCCGTCTACTTCAGAGTTCTCTATACAACTCTGCAGTGGAGAAGGAAGGAAGGGGCTTTTGCCCAAACAGTGCTAGATAGTCTTGAGGCAGACCACGAAGGAGGTAGAGCACATGAACAGGATCAATAGACACTGCTCCCAAAAATCTCTGATTAGAGGCACAGAGGCGCACATACTCCTACAGTGGAGCACCCACAGGGACTCGCATCTCGTTGCAGTAACAGTGGTTGAGTAGCACTCTCTCTCTTTGAAGATAACTATTTCTCTAAATTATGGTTTGTTTATATTATTCCTTGGAAGCTGGGCAACCAGTAGGAGGTATGAAACATTCATTCATCCCTGGGTCTGATCCTACTAATCTATCACCATTGTAAATTAGGAGAATCTCCACTGAAGTCCATGAAATCGCACTAGTTTTAAAAGTGGTTTGTAATCAGAATCAGATCCCATCTCAGCAAATATTCAGATTTAGAGGCATCTCAAATTATATAAGAGTATACTGTGACTGGTATGTGAGAGAGAATTGCAAAGCAAAATCCAGAGATTCTCATTTCTGTACTTAATTACATAAGAAGTGTCCCAAACAGTCTCAAGAGTGATGGTGGTTGTTATTGCCATTGTCTTCAACAGGACCAGGATTGCACCTGAGGTGAATGCAGAGCGAGAAACAGAAATCAACAGTCTCTGGAGGGAAGTCTGAAGTGCTGATTAATAACACAGGAATCTCTTTAACTCAATCAGTCCTGAACTTTAAAAATATTTTGTGTTTGAGTTGAAGAGAAGCTATAGTTGAGCTAACACCTGAGTTCAAAAGCTCTTGAAACACCTTTGGACTCGGACTACGTCTCCTCTAATCTTGATTTCTTCATACTGAGAGTGGGACCAAAATCTTTGCTGGTGTTACAGGTTAAACCTCTAAAATCTGGGGGTGCATCTAGACTGGCATGATTTTGCACTAAAATGTCCGCTTTTGCGCAAAATCTTGCCACCTGTCTACACTGGCCACGAGTATTTGCGCAAGAACACTGACTTTGTAATATACAAAATCAGTGGTTCTTGCGCAAATACTCTAACGCTCCTGCTCAGGGATAAGCTATCTTGTGCAAGAGGGCCAGTGTAGACAGCAAGTTAATTTTTTGCGCAAGAAAGCCCGATGGCTAAAATGGCCATCGGAGCTTTCTTGCGCAAGAGAGCATCTACAGTGGCAAATCTTTTGCGCAAAGGCACATGCCAGTATAGACGCTCTCTTGTGCAAATACTTTTAACGGAAAAACTTTTCCGTTAAAAGTATTTGCGCAAAATCATGCCAGTCTAGACGCAGCCTGGGACTTGTTGTCTGGCAACATCCGTGGTCCACCTGGACCCTGTTCAGGGGCTGGGCTGGTAGTGGGGAGACCAGCTCTGACCACACTGTGCCGCTGTAAGAGTAAGGAATACAGTCCTGCCCAGGCCGGAGGCACCAGGATGGTGGTACCTGGGAGCACAGCCTTGGCTGAGGCTGGCACAGCAGGGAGCGCAGTCGCACCCAGACTGGAGACAGCAGGGCCTGGTGCTCAAACAGTATGTCCTTGGTCTTCCTCTTTCTTCTAATATAGTTGTAGAATATCTTCTTGTACCCTTTATGTCTCTATCTAGACTGAGCTTGTTTTGTGCCTTTGCCTTTCTAATCTTGCCCCTGAATACCTGTGTTATTTGCTTATATTCATCCTTTTTTAATTTGACCTAGTTTCCCCACTTTTTATATGATTCCTTTTTATTTTTAGAGCATGTAAGATCTCCTGGTTAAGCCAAGGTGATCTCTTGCCATATTTTGTATCTTTCCTATGCAGTAGAATAACTTGCTTTTGAACCCTTAATGATGCATCCCTTTGAAAAACTACTAGCTGTCTTCAGTTGTTTTGCCTTAGTCTTGCTTCTCATGAGACCTTACCTACCAACTCCCTGAGTTTACTACAATTTGCCTTCCTGAAATCCATTGTCTCTATTTTGCTGTTCTCCCTTATATCATTCCTTAGAATCATGAACTCTGTGATTTCATGATTTTTTACCCAAGCTGCCTTCCACTTTCAAATTTTCAAGCAGTTCCTCCCTAGTTGTTAAAATCAAATCTAGAACAGCTTCTCCCCAGTAGCTCTCTCAACCTTTTGAAATAAAAAATTGTCTCTTTGAGACTAACAAAATATATTTGTTAGTCTCAAAGATGCCACAGGAATACTTGTTCTTAAAGTTATAGACTAACAAGGCTATCCCTCTGAGACTGTTGACTCATATTTAGCTTGTGGTCCTCTGACCCCCAGATCCCTTTCTGTAGTGCTCCTTCTTAGACACTCTTTTTTTCATTTTGTATGTATGCAACTGATTGTTCTTTCCTAGTCTCTGCTAATAGTTTTATGAGTCAACAGTTTAACACCTGCCCCCCAAAAAAACACCCCCACACATCATTCTAGGATGTATTAGCATACGTGATGTAGGCAAGACATGAGAAGTAATTCTTCCTCTCCTTTCCATGCTGATTAGGCCTCAACTGGAGCATTGTGTCCAGTTCTGAGGTGTGTCTGTCAGAAAACTGACAAATTGGAAAAGTCCAGAGAAGAGCCAAAAAATGATTACAGGTTTAGAAAACATGACATATGTGGGAAAATAGAAAAACTGGCTTGTTCAGTCTGGAAAAGAGAGGACTGATAGAGAACATAACAGTTTTCAAGCACATAAACAGTTGTTTCATGGAGAAGGGAGAAAACTTGTTCTCAGCAAAGGACAAGAAGCAATAGGCTTAAATTCCAGCATTTAGGTTGAATATTCAGAAGTCTAACTGTCATGGTAGTTAAGTATTGGAACAAATTACCTAGGGATGTTGTGGAATGTCCATCATTGGAGATTGTTATTAGCTGGTTAGATAAACACCCATCAGGGATGGTCTAGAATAATATTTAGTCCTACCATACATAGGTGTCAATTCCAGGGATCTTATGGAAATAAATTAGTGGATGCTTAGCACCTGCTGGCAGCTACATTCCCCCTCCCCTCTTGCTGGTGAACAGCTCTTCTGCTCAACTCCTCCTCCTCCTCCCTCCCAGCACCTCCCGTTGTCCGCAAACAGCTGTTTTGTGGCTTTCAGAAAGTTCAATGGGAGAGGGAGAGTAGCGGGAAGGGGGTGCACTTAGGCTACCTCTACATAACAGAGCTGTTTCAGGATACCTAATAGCTATTTTGCATCTTTAAATGCGCTCATTATTTCAAAATATAGTTTGAAATAATGGGTGCGCTATTCTGGCAACCTAAATTTAATAGCTTATTTCAAGGTAAGGGTGCTGTGTAGATGCAACCTTAAGGGAGGCAGCATGGAAGAGTTTTTGGGGCAAGGGCATGAAATGGGGATAGAGTAGAATTGGGGTGAGGGTACCCCTGTTAGATGGGAAGTTGGTGTATCTGCCATCCATGAGTGTAGGGGAATGGACTAGATGTCCTTTCAAGGCCCTTCCCTGTTCTTTTAACTCTTAAGTGGAGAAAGTAAATTTTGACTTATTCTCTGACCTGAATTCAGTCTAACATAATGCACCATAAGTTTGAAATTCTGTGCATACAAGTACTGAGCACTAAAATTCAGGATACAAAGCTGAAAATCCTACATGATCACTTCAGGTCTCTCTTATCTCTAGTATGTGCAACTACTGCTTACAATATGCCTTTTTGTGTTGCAGCTACTGCAATGATAAAGCATTCACCTATAAGTCTTCATTTACAACACTGCTTTAGAAATAATGGCATTATTCCTCACTCCTCAACTAAGTGAAATCTTTTATTATAAGTTAGACTTTGCTGTGGCATCTAAAATGCCTGGCTTTGACAGCAGGATTACAGTTCTACTTTGAAAGCAATCTAACTCAGATCTAGCTACAAGTCTGAACATTATCAACAAGGCACTGCAAACTGCTACAGTTTCAATAATTTTTGCAAGGAATTTGTTCTCCATGGAACATAGCACTTGTTTTTCAGTAAAGAGGTATTCCTCTATATTCTTACCATACAATACATATGCAAATACTACAGATACACACATATCAATCATGTATATTCTCTGTTTAAATTAAAATTGCTGTGTCAGTAGATGAAGTGAAATTTATTTTATCAGTACTAGTATTAGTGAATGCTATAAGCCATGTGTTGATTAATTTCTGTTTGCTGCTATATCAGGAAACATAGACGAGTTACAAGTTAGGTGGACCTGCAAATGTCTTATAAACAGTAATTGTGTTCCCAGTATAAATTACAAACCAGATGACTTACATTTCTCATTTTGCTGTTGGTAGGCTCAAATTTGTTATCTTTATTTAAAAGCCTTTGGGGCCAAGGTCATTTGGAAATATCACCCCTCAATACCATGCTATCTGCCTATCAGTTACAACTGTGGGCATTTAAGTACTCACATACCACTAGTATTACCTGGACTGATGGCCTTGGGTGATTAGAATGGGAATGAGGGAGAGATAGATGGGGCCAATAAACTTTCCCCTGGGACTTAGGACTATGTTTTATCCATAGTATTGGAAAGAAAGGTAATAGAAGCAAATATGCTTTATAACATGTTAAAATTCATTAAAAGCTTTTTAATCTCTTCCTTGTTTCTGAAAAAGCATTTTCAGGCATTTTTAAAAAAGATTTGCTGGAAAGACCATGTCAGTGTTGGGGGCAAAATGCTGTCTCCCAAAGATTTCAGCTAACTCTGTGAATGAATATCTGAATGTGTGAGTGAAAATGTAAAGTAAATCATATGATACCCAGTGATATCCAGAGAAAAGCACACAGATTCCGTCACATAGAACTTTACAGATTCCTTTGATAAAGTTTTTTAGCAGCTCATCACACTTTCAGATTTAGACATTATACACACATACGATTAGTTGACCAGATTTAGTATTCTGTGTCTTTCTTCTGCCTTAATTCGACCTGAAATGATCTGGCTTCTTTTTCCCAGTGGCTGAGCAGAATGTTGCAGCAAATACCCCAGTGAAGACCAGAAATGATTTTATAGAAGACTCAGTATTCATTAATCAGAGGGATTTTTTTTCTTTTGATACAGTATTTATTATTTGGCTCCAGTGATTTCATGAAGTCAATATTTATCTTTTACATAGAAAACAAGTAAATAATATTTACTTTGCTGTTGTGAAAGCTAAGGTTGGGCACAGATTATATTAGTTACCAAGGTAACTATGGAGTAGTTACCTTGGTAAGAAAGAAATCATAGATTCCTCACTAGTTGAAAGTAGGGTCATGGAGCTCCCCATCTCAGGAAATAGATACAAATAACACCACAGGACAACCGGCCTCTGCTAAGTTCCACTATCAGGGAGTTGACCCAAGTTAAAAAAGAACTGTCATTTTAACTATTGTTCTAAAATGTATTTGAATCATAAATAGAGTATTGCTTATATATCTCTATTACACCACAATGAATGTGCTGGAGCCATTGTGGGACTTTCAGGCCTTGTCTATATTTACGTGAAGATCAGTGCTCCACAGACTGATCTTCCAGGGACTGATTTAGTGAGTCTAGAAAGGACCCACGAACTCGAATGCTGAAGGTGCCTCTATCAACTCCACAGGGCTGTGATGAGTAAGGAAAGCTGAGTCTAAGAATCAAAATTTGGTATTTTAGTACCCAAGTAAACAACATAAAAGAGCTTCATCATAAATGCACCCCTCTATATTACATCATTGTGATTAAGGTGGTAATTTTACCCTTTTATGAAATCTGTAGTCTCTATTTATAAGGTAAAATGTGTATTATGTTTAAGTAGCATTCAGTATTCCAGTCAAAGGCTACCCTGGGAAATGATAACGTTTCTCAGGGAATCTATACTTGGGTATAAAAAAATTTAGAAAATATTGATTATTAAAAAACCAAACCTTATAAATGAATAATGAGGGAAAATAAACAAAACTTGCAGAAAGCCTTAATGTGCTTTTGTAAAAATCTACTTAGAAACTTGAATTGGTAAACAACAAAATGAGACTTTTTAAAAACATTATAATTTTAAACAGCAATTAGAAGGCACAACAAAAGCCCTGGTACAGTAAACAGTGTAGCAAATAACAGCCGCACGAAAACTAGTGAGTTCTCCTATTATTGGGAAATACTTTGATTAAAAAAAACCTCCTTAACTCTCAGCAAAATGGAATTGAGAAAGTTGTTTTGCCTTAAAACAGTACTGAATTTAAGAGAACAAATATTATATTAAAGACCTACGTTTTTTAAAAGAAAAAGTTAAACATCTTGGCTACATCTAGACTGGCATGATTTTCCGCAAATGCTTTTAATGGAAAAGTTTTTCCATTAAAAGCATTTGTGGAAAAGAGCATCTAGATTGGCACGGACGCTTTTGAGCAAAAGCACTTTTTGTGGAAAAGCGTCCGTGCCAATCTAGATGCAGTTTTGCGCAAGAAAGCTCCGATTGCCACTTTCGCCATCGGGGCTTTTTTGCGCAAAACAGTTTTTACCTGTCTACACTGGCCCTCTTGCGCAAATACATTTGCGTAAGAGGGCTTTTTCCCAAATGGGAGCAGCATAGTATTTGCGCAAGAACACCGACAATCTTACATTAGATGGTCACTGTTCTTGCGCAAATTCAAGCGGCCAGTGTAGACAGCTGGCAAGTTTTTCCAGAAAAGTGGCTGATTTTGCGGAAAAACTTGCCAGTCTAGACTCAGCCCAAGTGTACTAAAGAGTCATTGTATTTGTGTTTAGGTTTAATTATCAAATTACAGTATTTTGGTCAGTCCTCTGGACTGGAAACAATCAAGCTATTTGCCTTATGTTTAAAAAAATTCTGTTCATGTAAAAAATGAACAGAAGAAATAATTAAACAGCTTTACTGCCCTGTTTAGTACATATTGCATTCAGTGCACATTGAGAGGAAGATTTTAAGTAAATAATAATTAATACAAGTTGTTTAACATTACATAGTACAATCTCTCCAGGGCTGCTCTTTGCACATGATCCAAGGGGTGATCTCTCTGTCCCATTTTATAGCACAGACTGATTCAGTTGGTGCTCCATTTCCATTCTGTATCAGCCCACATAACAAGTAGGGAGGGCACCCTAAGCCCTGCACTTGCATTTTTAACACATTGTCCCCTGGAAGGAAGAAGCAGTCACTGGGCTTCCCAAGCGAAAGGACTGTTCCTGTGGGAGACTCCTGCACAGCCACATCAAAGACTACTGGCAGTCTACTCCATTGCTGTGTGACTGAGCAATAGCCTCTTGCTATTTGGCACTGTGTGTTTATGATATGCAAATATATCATATGCCGTCCTTTTTGTGCATATGCTAAGTATGTTAAATTGTACAAGCAAAATAAGCCTGAAACAAGAAAGATTACTTAACTACTGTATACAAAGAGGCATAAAACAGTTTCTCTATAACAATTTGTTATAGCCAATGCTTTCATAGACATTGAGCTGGTGACAGACTTCACCAGGACCTGGGCAATGTGGTGGTGGGGGGCGTGGCTCAGCTCCAGACCCCCATGGAAGGGGCATGGCCTCAGACAGCCCTCTGCACCACCTGGACCATGGTGTGCCCCCTCAGCCAGACCTTACCACCATCCGGACTGCACCATGCAAGGCTCCGGTGGCAATTTAAAGAGCCTGGAGGTTGTCGCTGCTACTGTTGCTACAGTAGCAACAGTCCAGAGCTTCTGACACTTTTAAATAACTGGAGCTCTGGCTAACTGCCCCTTCTTCCGCTTCCATTGATAGCCTTGCACAGACACATATTTCTGTCTAAATTGAGAAATAAAAAGTGCATACAGGTTTATATCAGCAGCGCACAATAACTTCGATTCACTTACTGCTGTAATAAGATTAAGGGTTGTTTTATTTTTTATAGTCAGCTGCTAGTTGTCAAATATAATTACAGCAGACTATATCTAGATTTAGATACAAAGATCTTGTGATGGGACAATGGATACATTACTCAATTGTATGGGCAGCCATGGTGATTTTAAGATTCTAGAGGCTCCAGCATAACTCTCATATTTCTTCTTTGTTCCAGAGCCCAATTCTCTCTCTTCCCTCTCTGGATCCTCCTCACTGGATATTAATACCATCACTGATTTCCAAGATGCAAAAACTGTCCCCCAGAAGTGCAAGGCAGAGGTAAGATCTCTATGTAGTATTATCATGTTCATAATTTTGTTGCAACTTTCATGATATTTGGTGTTTTACATAAAGCCTCAGCTCCTAAGTCCAATGATTACACGAGAATCTCACTTTTCATTTTAAAACGTTTCTAACCTAATGTTTGTGGAGAAAAGCCTGAGCATGACCTGAGTATAACTTTCATACTACAAATAGGACCGTTACTTCTGAGATGTGTTTTGCTGTGTGGTGCACTTCTTCACTGCAAGGCCCTCCTATTGGATCCAAGGTAATGGTAAGAAGGAACTGAGACAGCAGTATTTTGGCAGTCCTCTTCATAACTTTAGTGCAGAGTGAGAGTAGATTAGGGATGTTAAAATGTGTTTAAGTAACTATCTAATTATGAGCTCATAATTATGAGCTGTTGCATGTGAGGAGCTGGCTTTTAACCCAGCTTCTGCTTGCCCCCTGTGCTGCTGCTTCGGATACAGAGTTAGCATTTGGGCGGGGGAGGAAGGAGGCATCTTCCTGGGAGCCAGTGCATGTGGGGAGCCAGCTTTTAAGACAGCTCCCCATGCATACTGCGTGCCTGCATGTAACTGTGAACGTTAACTACTGAGCCCAGGCTCATCAGTTAACCATATACACGGTTACACTTTTATATGGCTAGAATTCGGGGAGAGCGGGAATGGGTGTGAACTGAATCATAGAATCATAGAATAATAGGACTGGAAGGGACCTCGAGAGGTCATCGAGTCCAGCCCCCCACCCTCAAGGCAGGATCAAGCTCCGTCTACACCATCCCTGACAGATGTCTATCTAACCTGTTCTTAAATATCTCCAGAGAGGGAGATTCCACCACCTCCCTTGGAAAAATCCTGCTAGGAAAAATTCTCTAATCCTGGATACGTAAAGAACCTGAAGTGCACTACACATTGCAACAAGCACTGGAGCAATGTAAATGAGATGCCCCCATGACTACCCCCTGAAACTTCCCCATATTTATTATTAGTTCTTAAGAGTTTCACAGTTTTTAAAATAATCTCATAAGTTTTGGACTGGCCAACTCAACCCCTGAGCTTGGCAATACTGTTTATAAAAGGATAAGGAATAATTCTACTTTCATTGTAAAAATATTGATAGTGGAGAGCTACTCCTGAGAGCCTCACTATGAAGAAAGTGTGTTCTTACAATGTCTTACAAGAAAAAAAAATGACATGGTAAAATCACAACAAACACAAGCCACTTTTTAACCTGTGTTAGCAGTTGTGTTGGATTAAAGAATTCTGGGGCTCTATGCACTATAGACATTGCCCCTTCCTCTACCATGATTGGCTCTGTGACTCAGTGGGTCAGAGCACCATTCAGGTTTTTCCTGCTCCCCCAGTGGTCAAGGGCCCACAGCATTGGGAGGCCAGAGCAAGTACATTAAGTTCACACGGGTTAATCTGGACCAGAATAGCAGAGCTATGCTCTGCTCTAGTCTTTACTTTGACCTACAAGGACACATTAAAACTACACATTACCTATTTTCCCTAATGAAGACTATGCTTCTGCTATGGTTGTGCTGAGGGGCATAGGAGTGGCAGGGCCTAGATCACAGGGAGTCAAGAGACACAATGGTGGAGCTGCAAGTGTATCAGAACCAAGAGAGCAATAAAGTTGCAGCTCACAAGACTGCTCCTCTACACAGAGCCACTTGAAGCAGCAGGGTTTGCACCTGGAATAGGACTATGACTAGCAGTAGTAGCTGTATTTAAATCATTCTACACGCCAAATATTTGTAAAAATGGCAAAGATGTGGTGGTTACTTTGTATGGTTACTTTGTATGTATCGGTTATGTTTGTGTTTTTTGATGAAATTTTCATCACTCCCTTTTCAATCTATAATGTGGTTTTCTTTGTTTATATATATATATACACACACACACACAGACTGAGTGGTATCCCTGTTGACTTCATAATAAATTTTCTGTGCTCTTATGATTGCTTTCAGTGTGCTGAAACAATGTATGAGACTAAGTTATGAATACAGGTCTTTTTTCCCTATAATTCATTTATATCTGGAAACAAAAGTCTGCAATTCAATTTCTTTTCTGTCTCAACAAATTTCCTTTCTGTAGACAGGAAAGCCTGCCTTATCTTTGTCCAATTTCAATAATTCAGCATTGTGTTTGATAACATTTTATTTTCCATGGTATTATATTAAGACCCCGTTTCATCGGTGTAGCTGTTTTTATTTTCTGTAGTCATATGAGTTGAAGAGTTTTTGCTTACTTGATAAGTTCGCTATTAAACTCTCTATCCCTGGATCCTTATGTCTTTCATTCATTTAGCTTTCAGTATTTCTTGTAAACCACACAAACTACTTATTATTACACAAAAATCACCTCATGTCAAATTGACTGTGAATGGACAATCCAGCCTTCATCCTTCCAGTGCATTAACAGTTTTCTAATTTTCAGACCATAGTCAAAGAGCTAATTTATATTTGTGCAGATCTTTATATCCCTAAGGATACAAACTAATATATACAATGTGGGCTAAATTATCTTATTCTGTGGAAACATCCTTGTGAAAGTGATTGAAATGATGTTGTTATTCCATCAGGTGAACTTCCTGTCTTATCAGTCTGGGAAAAGGGTGAATCTTGGGAAGATTGTGCAGCTGTGGATGATGCCCCAACTGTGTGGATATTGCATGAATCATAAAGAACGCCCACAGATTTTGGGGTATTTTCTATGTGCCTCTTCCAAAAGTACCGAAACTGGCAGCATGATGCACTGAGGCACTATCCTGCCAGTGGTTTCCCTCATGGGCCTAGATATTACCCTTCCCTCTAAAGGGCAGGAGAAGATACAAAATAAGGGCTTGTGATAAAACTGCCAGCATTAACACGCACCAGCATCCCCACAATTAACTCCATACTTTTGCCACAGAGCAGCTGTTTTCCACTTATAGCAAGAAAGGTGTGATGTTTGGTTAGCTCTTCCTCCCTACTTCTGTGCTTTCCAGCCAGACTGGTAAGGAATTTGTGTGAATGAGATATTTGGCCAGGTTGAGTGAAAAAGGGTTATATATTAGAACTCTGAATCCACAGAACATTGCAATGTAACACACAGTAATTTAGCTGAGTTTCTGTGCCAGTAGACTGGATGCCACACACCTTAGCTATAAATTGATAAAACTTTTTAAGTGGTAAGAGGGAATCTCTATTTTCATTATATAGGAAGGAAATAGGGATTCATGCCTTAATTTTAGACAAGAATCAAACAAATAAAACAAAAAAAGCTTGAGGACTCAGGCGAGGCTAAAAATGACATTTATATCCAAACAGCATTTTAGAAATTGAGTTTTTGTATAATTAAAACATCTTTTAGATATGAATAGAAAAGCAATTGAGATGTTCTACAAAAGATGACTTAAAAAAAGAGGTATTACTATTCTGAAGGGTTTGTGAATTCATCAAGGGATATTACAGCTATGGTGTAGTGTACAAAACAAGCAAGATGATAAAAAGTCACTGCATGATGGATAGTTTAATATAATGGCATAACACATTTAGTGAAAGTTGGCTGACAACTAAAATATTCATGCTGAGGGTTAGGAAGGATAGAAAATCATGAAGAAATGGAAGGATGGCAATTTAAAATAATCCTGGACAATGTACTGTAGAGTTTGAAGCTGCATGAGTGCACTTGTTCTCAGGAGAGTATCAAAGAGTTTCCTGAGTTGAACATGGTAGACGACAGTTTCCTGATCCAAGAAAAGAAGAATTTAAAAAGAAAGGAAATCAATCATTCTAAATCTACCTCTATTTCTACCACTGGAGAGGTACTGATTAAGAATGATAGGATAACAGAGAGAATTGGGGCTAATGACCATGGATTTTCATCAGACACATCAGTGAATGGATTCTAGATTTCAAGACAGCCTATGTAGGGTAAGATACAAAAAGAAAAAGCTTTTAAATCTTTTCAGTGTAACAGACTACAAAATCCTGAAAATTCAATGTAATTAAGGTGTGATAGACTACAGCAAAAATGCAAGAAATAAGATGTGACCAGAGTGGCTTTATGAAGGACTGTTTAATGATGAGAGAGGGAAAAAGTACCTGTGTTGAAAACAGAGAAATAATTCAGGTCAGTTAAAGCCTGCAGCCAAAAAGATAAGGACAGTAAAGAAGCAGAATGAACTAATGGCTAGCAAAAGGGATTATGTAGACTAAGAATTTTTACAAATATCTCATGGCAATAAAATGCTAGAGAGAAAGTAAGACAATAAACAAAGACAAAATGAACAATTCTAAAAGGACTGAATTGGTCATTTGTTTTAATCAGTTATTAATAAGAAAAAAATAGGAATGACTGGGATGTAACATAGGCCAGGTCAAAATTGCATCAACAAAAATCAGGTAAGGGGCTGCAGAACAAATTCACCTTATTAATCAGTACATCTGATAATTTATAAACAAAATTTGATAATATCACCTTATTTCTCAGCAGACTCTCAGTCACATCTGAATTCTAGCACCAGGCAAGTTGCACACTTTTCACGATTCCCATACCAGACAGTGTATGGATGTAACTACTTCCGTTAGGAGGGAGTCCCCATCTACCACCACCCTTCTTCTCTTGATAGGGGTGGCCATGGAACCCTCATCCCTAAGTCAATTCACCCCATGCCCTTCCTTCAGCAGACTCTTCCAGGGAATTCTCAGAAGCAGTATTTGTGCAGAGAGCGTAAAGTAATTCCTTACCTCTATCTTCATTGTTGGTATTTTACTTCTCCTTGTCCTGTAGGATTCATGCTGCTAACTTTCTTACTTAGAATCATAGAATCCTAGGACTGGAAGGGACCTCAAGAGGTCATCGAGTCCAGTCCCCTGCCCTCATAGTGGGACCAAATATTGTCTAGACCATCCCTGATAGACATTTATGTAACCTACTCTTAAATATCTCCACAGATGGAGATTCCACAACGTCCCTGGGCAATTTATTCCAGTGTTTGACTACCCTGACAGTTAGGAACTTTTTCCTAATGTCCAACCTAAACCTCCCTTGCTGCAGTTTAAACCCATTGCTTCTTGTTCTATCCTCAGAGGTCAAGATGAACAAGTTTTCTCCCTCGTCCTTATGACACCCTTTTAGATACCTGAAAACTGCTATCATGTCCCCCCTCAATCTTCTCTTTTCTAAACTAAACAAACCCAATTCTTTCAGCGTTGCTCATAACACACCTGTTAATACATCCCAGAATCATGTTTGCTTTTTTTGCAACAGCATCACACTGCTGACTCATATTCAGCTTGTGGTCCACTGTAACCCCTAGATCCCTTTCTGCTGTACGCCTTCCTAGACAGTCGCTTCCCATTCTGTATGTGTGAAACTGATTGTTCCTTCCTAAGTGGAGCACTTTGCATTTGTCTTAATTAAACTTCATCCTGTTTACCTCAGACCATTTCTCCAATTTGTCTAGATCATTTTGAATTATGACCCCACCCTCCAGATTAGTCGCAACTTCTCCCATCTTGGTATCATCTGCAAACTTAATAAGCACACTTTCTATGCCAATATCTAAATCGTTGCTGAAGATATTGAACAGAGCCGGTCCCAAAACAGACCCCTGAGGAACCCCACTTGTTATACCTTTCCAGCAGGATTGTGAACCATTAATAACTACTCTCTGAGTACGGTTATCCAGCCAGTTATGCACCCACCTTATAGTAGCCACATCTAAGTTGTATTTGCCTAGTTTATTGATAAGAATATCATGCGAGACTGTATCAAATGCCTTACTAAAGTCTAAGTATGCTACAGGTATACTTGTTCCTTAGTCTCCCACGCATACATGATGCTCTGATTCTTTCGCATTCTGTACCCACAATACCAAACCCTAACATCTATCTAGGAAGTTTCCATTTTCTCTGGTGCAATGCAGGGCCATTTACTTGGGTCTCTAGTCCTTGACTCTTTTATTCTAGTATGGAGACCAGCTTGCACTTTGACCAGAAAAACTCACTTCTTCCCTCAGGGAGAAAAACAAACATGGCACATCCTATGCAGGTCACAACAACTGATTCCTCAATATCCATATTTTCTATCTTGTATCAAGAGCCTCTTCAAATGTTCTATTTACTGCAGAAGCCTGAAAGGCAAACCTTGTATGGGTTCTCCTTCCTAGGTAATCTCCCTCTGTATGCTTCTCCTCTGTTTGCAGATGTATACATGTCCTCACATGGAAACGGTATGAAAGTGTAGGGAGAAAAGCCAAGGAAAGCTAAGGCAAAGAAAGAGTTACAGCTGACAAGAAATGTTAGACACAACAGAAATGGGGTCTTCAGATGTGTCAGATAAGAAGATAGATCAAGGACAGTTTGGCTCCTCAGCTTAATAAAGGTGGGGAGCTGGTAACAAAAGATGATAGAAAGGTAGAGCTGCTCAATACCTACTGTGCTTCAGTCTTTTCACAAAAAACAACATAACCAGATAAATAGCAAAGTTGCCATAGACAATAAAGGGCGCGAAGGGCTGCAGATTGGGAAAAGTAAAGATGTCAGAGATCTTCTGACCAATTGGAATGAACTAAAATCTCCAGGGCTAGATGCCATTCACCTGAGGGTACTAAAGGAATTAGCTGTAGAAATCTTGGCGCCACCAGCAGTATTATTTATCAACTTATGAATGATAGGGCGGGTCCCGGAAGACTGCAGAAAAACTAATGCAGTGCCTATCTTTTAAAAAAGGGGAAAAAGAGAAGGTGAGAAACTATTGCTCAGTCAATCTGACTTCGATACCTGGAAGCTACTAGAGCAATGTATAAAAGTCATGCATTACTACTAATGAAAGCTTAACTGCAGTGAGGGTGATGAAAAATTTGCCAATTTCCTTGAAAAACTAAATAAGATCTGCAGTTAGCTAAGCTCACTAGTCAAGGTATTTCTTGTGATCAGTACTGGATAGGGAATTGTAAAAGGATACTGAAGAGAGTGTAATTATTACCATATCTATTTACTGTTGGTAAAACTAGTAAGATTTTTTGTACCATCACAATGCTCCTATAAAACAACTGGACAAGTGTATTTTGATTAGGTATGTTAAAATGCATTTATTTAAGTAAATGTGTAACCACTGAAAATGTCAGCGGTTACATATGAGGGGCAGGCAACTCCCTGGGCTCCGACCTCCACCCCCTGCACCTTGCTGCCTCTTATACATTAGCTCATCCGTTAACAGTGTACATGTTTACACTTTCACAACCCTAGTTTTGAGATGCAGTATTTTTATTTTTGTTAGTTTATTTACTTGCAAATCTACAATGAGTTTCCTAGTCATTAATTTGCAAATCTACAATGAGTTTCCTAGTCATTAATGGGAATTAGCAAAATTCTATTGCCATTGGAAAAAGTGAATCCACAGAATGTTTTAAATATTTTTGGTCACAGCAGGTAGAAGAGGGAGGCTATGGATAGTCTGACAATTGAGAATCAGGATCAATTGGTTTTTTTTATTGTTATAATTGATGTGGTGAGACTGCAAGAGAGTTGAGAATCTGGGCTGGAGTCACATGCAAAGTGTGAATTTAAGATGACTATGCAGTTAGGAAGGGCTAAAGGTACAGATGTGTGTGACCTTCTGAGTCCTCCATTTATAAATTACTGCTCCATTTATAAATTACTGGCATTCCAGTCTGCATTTCCCTGCCTATTATAATCCCACCCAGTCTCTCCACATTCATCTATCACCAGGCCCTCTTTTCCTTGAAAAGGACACAATTTAATACATGATATAATTATGATTTGCCACTATTGTCCATGTCTCTATTGCAGCTTGTGTTCACTGGTGCACAATTAAATCTTGATTACTTGAGATTTAAAATGCCCCTGAGATTTCTGGTCACAATTGATTAGGAGACCAGAAACTATTCCCGGAGTTTAGCACTATGCAAGGATGAGAAGTGAACCAGTACTATGAAACTGGGACAAATCTTTGGTTTGGATGGCAATGGCACTGTGATATTGCCACACAAATGACATTCCCTTTAACCAAGCATACGTTGGTTACAGATAAACATGATGCTATTTTGCTGCAGGCAAAGGTGACATAATAAACATCTAAACTTTAGTAAAGCATTTGACAATGCCTCAAAATCCCTCTAGAAAAATTAATTAAAAAGGTGTGGCTCTAGATACAGGCAGTCCCCGGGTTACATGGATCCGACTTACATTGGATCCCTACTTACAAACGGGGTGAGGCAACCCCGCACTAGCTGCTTTTCCCCCCAGCAGACCAGGGAGACGCGAAGCTAGCGCCCCCTCCCCCCAGCAGAGCAGGGAGATGCGGAGCGGCTTTTCTCAGCAGACACCTCAGCTTGAGAATAAAGGACTGAGGGAAGTGAGGTGTGGGAGAATAAAACTGAGCTCTGGAGAAATGTTTGGCTAGAGTTTCCCCTACAATATGTACCAGTTCCGACTTACATACAAATTCAACTTAAGAACAAACCTACAGTCCCTATCTTGTATGTAACCCGGGCACTGCCTGTACTGGGTTTGAAAAGAGATTTAAGGCTCATTAAAAAGGCAGTTATAAATAGCAAAGTACTGAATTGGGGGGAGGTGTTCTGAAGGTATTTTAGGAATATTTTCATTTAGCCGCTTCATTAATGGTCTTGAAGAAGAGGTAAATGGCATATTAATGTTTTTAAATAGCTGATATCAAAATATCCAAATTAAGAGATGCTGCAAACACCACCGAGGGAAAAGTAGTACCACCACAAAGGAATCAAGGGAGGCAGAATAGGGAAGAAACAATAAAATGAGATTCAACCTGAAAAACACAAACCAACATTTCTGTAGAAAAATAAGCCAAAATGCAAACATGTAATGGAAGGGGAACACTTAGAAAGCAGTCATGCTGACAGAAAGGGAATTCAAAAGAAAACAGTAATGATTAAGGAGCAGACAGAATTGACTATATATAAATAGGGCTAATGGGACTAAATTGAGCATACGGAAATAACAGCTGATTGTCTATTAGAGTGTGGAAAAGTCTCCCAAGAAAAAAGGCAGTACTTTCTTAAGTAATTTAAAAAATAAAACTGGACAAAGAACCCAAGAATATATTATAAAGAATGACCTTTGTTGGCATAAGGATGAACAAATTAAGCTAAAAGGACTTTCTTCTCCTTGATTTTTTTATGAAACTTTGTAATGGTGAAATATGTTTGTACTGTAGGATACTGCTCCTATTTATTTACTATAGATCCAGTAGTGAAATCAAATATGCCCCAGGAACCATTTTCATTTTTGGAAGGGTTCATTAATTCATTTTACTTTTCATGAGCAGATAAGCTCACGATCATAAATGCATATTTAAATAGACTGCTGTATGTGTCTCATATAAAGATCTGAAAAGGATAATTACTTTTACTTAAAAACAGCTACCCCTCTGATACTGTTACTTAGGATAAGAATTTCCTAACACTGCACAACAAAACATCTTCACAAAATTAAATTGCAACTTTGTTCAGTATTATAAAGTAAATTGGATGATAAGTAACTGGCCCCCTATGATGCCTTACACAGACAATAATTGTTTATTCTCACACTTACGAAAGCATATTATCAGAAATTACAATTTTTGGAAAAATCTTTATATTAAACAGCACTAACAACCATGTAGTTTCTTGAGTAAAACAAAGCAAAATAACTTCTACAATTTCAGTAGTGCTTCATTTATTTGCAAACACATCAAATCGTAAAAGATACTAATTGTGCACAAGAACGAACCCATATAGTAAGATGTTAAGACTCAAAATCAGACAGTTAAAATTTACATATTATAGGAAAATCTGCATCAACTGCACAAAATCCAAGTAAACAGGCTGCAAGGAGGTACGGGCAGGTGCTGCTAGTAACTATAAATTGAACCCTTTGGAAGCCCGCACCCTGGTCACTTAGCACTAAAGATAGTAGGTGTCCTTAGGTACCAGGGACTTAGGCAGCCTGGGTTCATCCTGGAAGGATAGATGGGATCCCTTACGTGTGTGTGTGTGGGGGGGGGGGAATCTAATAATTTCTAATTAGCTCATGAGTTGGATAGCTCTGAGAAGAAACCAAACAATACACAGTAAAACTCCAGTGGTCCAGCATCCAATGGTCCGGCACTCCTGATGGTCCAGCACCATCTGGGACCCGGAAGTGCTCCAGGTAACCGGACAATTGGAGCTGCTCTGCCCCCTGCTTCTCCGATTCAGCCGTTGCTGAAACTGACCAACGGCTGACTTGGGGAAGCCGGGGGCAGAGCAGCTGGGGTGCTGCCGGGATGGTCCCGCAGTGCAGAGGGGCGCATCTCCCCCACTCCACCCCAGACCCCTCATAGCCCCCGCTTCTGATAGTCCGGCGTATCTGATAATCCGGCACCCCCTGGATCCTAAAGGTGCCGGATTATCAGAAGTTTACTGTATAAGACTGAGTCAGGGAACAAGAAGTGGGGCTCCACATAACTGTTGCTATGTTGTGATGTCCTGGAAGCATAAACAGTAATAAAGAAGACACTTGATAGGGTATGGTGGATCATGCATGCTGATTAATTTACAAAGAGGGCTTACAAGCCAGAGGTTTCCAGGAGCTGAAGGTACAGCTCAAGTGAATAAAATAGTTGTGGATGTGGAATTCCATTCTTCCCTGCTCTATCCCTGCCTTTCATCAGCACTAAAACCCACATAATTTTAAAAGTAGAATTTTAGTGATATGCAAATTAACTCATTGTCTACTATGTATGAGATTTTACACATGGAGCTGGCAAGCTAAACAAAGCTTTGTAACTATATAACTACAACTTTTCCTCCTATTCCCTCAAAAACATGCAATCACAAAAGCAATCTTCATAGCGCAACAAGGGACTGCAAAGTCCTGCATAACTGCTTCACATCCTCATCCCACACAGCCGGGGAATGATTCTGGCATGGCAGAAGAGCAGGAAAGGGGATAATTGGATATATCTACATTACAAAATTAATTTGAAATAACAGACGTTATTTCAAATTAACTTTAATAGCATCTACACAGGCAAACCGCTATTTCAAAATAGCGGAGCCCTTATTTTGAATTTGGTAAACCTCATTCTACAAGGAGTAATGCCAAATTCGAAATAGCTATTTCGAATTAAGTGCTGTGTAGACACTTAATTCTAAATAGGGGGCCTCCAGCCCTTCCCAGGGAGCCCTGATGGCTACTCTGGGCACAACCAGGAAAGCTTACTCTCTTCTCCCCCAGCCCGGAGACATTAAAGGGGTAGACCCCGGCCACAGTGCCTGTACCAGCTCCAAGCTTGCCAGCAGTGGCCACCGGGGCCCCTGACCCAGTGGCCCCAAAACATCAGCCAGCAAGCCACTGGCAGCCAGCCCTCCACCACTCCCCAGGAGCAGTCTGCCAGGTCCCAGGAGCCTGACAGGGGCTGGAGAAGGCGGGTGCCTTCCTGGTCCAGGGTGGAGATCATGGACCTTATTCAGGTTTGGGGGGGATGCCCCCAACATCCATGATCTCTGCACTAGATGGAGGAATGCAGCCGTCTATGGCAGGATAGCTGCCAGCCTGGCCTCCAAAGGCCACATGCGAACCCAGGAGCAGGTTAGTGTGGAAGTCAGGTTGGTCCGGCGAGACCCCCAACTCTGAACTTGCCCTTCCCCTTATTCCCCTTGCTTCCCCCTTCCAGCGCCCTCCTCCCAGGTTTCTCCCTCCCTTCTTCCACCCTCTCTCTTCCTTCTTCCACCACCTTTTCCCAGTCTCCCCAGAGGTTCATCCTGCCCCCCTTTTGTTCAATAAACCCAGTTTCTATTTTTGAACATGCGTGCCTTTTATTTGACATCAGGAAGGGGGGCTAGGGAGGAGTAAGTGGAAGGACGTGAGGAAGGAATGGGGCACGAGTCCCCGGTGGGGAGGACCAGGGAGGCTCTGAGGGCTTCTCAGGGTGGACGCTCTCCCTCAGGGCCTCCTGGATCCTGACAGCCCCCCAATGGACCCCCCGGATGGCAGCATGCAGCAACGACCCCACGAGACGCACCAGTGTGCCCAGGGGCAGCTCTAGCTCCATGTGGCCTACTGCTGTGGTGTCCTGAGTGCGGGCACTCAGGGCACTCCAAGACAGGACTGCTTTGCTGTCCCTCATCAAGGTAGACAAGCAAGTGGGGAACCCTGAGAACTGTCTGCCCGGGGTGGGAGTAGGGTCCTTTTAAGCACAGAGCTCAGTTAGCCTCAAGCAACAGCCCCACACACCAAGTCCTAACCTGATGCCCTGCCAGCACTGGTTCCAGCCAGTCTTAATTTTGGTTCAGGGTCCACTCTGTGGTCGTGCTATTTCAAAATAGTTTTTGTGTATATATGCATTATTTCAAATTAGCTTAATTCAAATTAACTATTTTGATTTAAGTTAATTCGAAATATAGCACTGTAGTGTAGACATACCCATGAGGGTCCTATTTTTGTCCTCAGAAGAACTTTGGATCTTGAATATTTTTGTTAAAAACCATTTAGGTTCTTCTTTAAGAAAAGACCATGTTCCAAAAGGACATTGCTGTCCCAGAGCATGACAGGCACTTTAGCACTGGGGTACAGTATATAATTTAATCTGTATTCCCTCCCATATTACAATATAGATGGATTCCCATAAGAGAATTTAAGAACAAACTCTTCTTGCTTATCTGCTAACATAACGCTTGGGGGTAATTTTTCTGCACATTTTAACTGCAGCACAGTGCCCTTTGATGTTAACTACAAATACATCAGTTTCACAGGCTCAGTTCATTCTCTTCTCCGCAGTTGCTGACACACTATTCACACAATATCCTGATACATACCTTTTGAACGACTAATTTTTGCTTTCATTTCTATAAGAGACATTATATTGATACACTGCATCAGTGCAGAAAGGAAATAATGCCTCACATATTTTCTACCTTTTGTTCCCTTGCTCAAAGGAGGTGGTAATTTCCTATTGTCCTCACTTCCCCTTTGCTGCTTCAGAATGGTTGAACTATGCTGTCTTATCCCTAGGAGAAGAAACCAAGGATCCACCCCTCTGCCCAGACTGACTTTGGAAGAGGGGTTCTTACTTCCCCTTGTATTCCTACATCTGTGTGCAATCAATTCCACAATAATCACAAGGGCCAACACACTTATTTCCCCATACTTGTGTTGTATTGTACAACTTTGACCTAGGAGTCTACTTTAGCTACTTTTCCGTTACTGTTTCCCAATGCACACAGTATTTGATGTCTCACAACAAAATAGTGAGAGATCAATTTACAACAGGAATAAAGTTGACAGACAAAAGGACAGGAGAACAGCCTATAAAGAGAAAGTAAGGGAAATGAATAAATACAGTTCAGAAAAAGGAAAGCCAGGAAAATAAGGAGGTACAAATAGTCATGACACCAGACGTGGAGCACCCACGGGGACTACCCGAAGAAGAATGAGTATTCGCTTGAAATTAGAAAATGTCATTTCTTACATTATGGAATATTACACAACGAGAAATAATCAATTACAAATATTTACAATTAAACTGGAGGAAAAATTGGTTTAAGCCAGAGATCATATTGTAGGAGTAAAGGGAAACAAAAAAGATAATCCAGAAGGTACTTGTGACCTTGTCATTTATGGGTTTTCACTATTCATTCTCTCAAATTGAGTAAGTAAAACATAATTCTAGAACTATTCTATTCAGCTCATTGTAGTTGGAACACATACGCAAAATTCCATGCCTAATGATTTGTGTATTTTAAAAGTAAATGTGTGTGACATGTAATGTATGTAAATCATATACTTAGAATGGCCACTGTTGAGAGGTATATTTCCTATCAAGGTGTGCTATACATGCATATGATACATATATAATATTAAATACAATAATTAATTGTGCTAAATAAACAATGAAAGGGAAGAGTATAACTACGTCACTCATAGGTAATTAGATGTGTAAGTTAAACATTGACAATATTTAGAAGTGAGTCCAAAGAAAAGTCAGTCTGGTTACATTGCAAAAATTCCTGTGAAAACAAAAAAGCAGAAAAGAGAGTAAAGGCATTTATTCTGTACAGTTGTCCTTGCACTTAAGTTAACAGCAGTGTGATACAGACAGACTCAAGAGAAATGATGAATACTGCGGGAAATATCACCATGAGAAAAACAATATCAAAACCCAGCGTTAAAATGATAAAATCAAATTATTATATTCACTCCAAGAGAAAGTGTCTACAAGCAGATATATGATTTACAAAATTATAATCAAGGCATACCACAAAATTGGAATTTAAAGCAGAGCAAATTCTACAGCTTTTTCATTTTGCTCATCACAGCAGGGAACTATTTAAAATATTTAACATAAATATTGTTCTCAAGAAAATTGCTTGTACTAAATTGCCAGGAAATTTGGAGGGTGAACAATATGTATTGTGGGAGTGCTGGAGAGTCATTGAACCAAACAACAAACTCCTGTGCATGATGGAAACCACTTCAAGCTGGGAGGAGTGGGGGTGGGTGCAGCAGCACTCTCAGTACTAGCATCTATGCACTCAGCAGGTAAAAAAGATCAAATTTAGCCTAGCTGAATACATGTATTTCCATTTGATAGGAAATTAAATACATGGGACACAAAGGGAATTGGAAATTGCATAGAGAACCAGATTTTGATTCCATAGCAGGTTATTAAAGACGAGTAAAATCATGACATCTGATTGGTGGTATATGAGAGAGAGATCAAGGACTGATTGGACCACAGGCACTGAACTATACTTCTATGATTAAAAGAGGCCTCCAGATCAGAATTCAGGCACATTGGTGGAGACATGAACAAGTTTGCCTTGCTGATTCCTCACCTACACCTGTCTGGAAATAAATAGCTTTTCAAGATGTGTCCTTGGTTTCATTAAGGCTGCTTTGTGTTGCCTCCAGTTAAGTGGCCAATTGAGAATTTTCTGGGGGAGGGGCAAATGGAGCCATTGCAGCTCTTACACCAACTTTGGCATTGACCCCTGGAGCAAACCAACCAACCAAACCAAATTAAATATCTCAGTTGCGTTTTTTCATCATAGTAACTTCCTATAACAGAAGTTAGTTTCCCCATTTTAAAACTAAGAAAACAGATGTTCATTTTTTATCAAAAACTTCAACTAGAAAAATATGCCATAGCAGTAAATTTGCTAGAATTATCATTTCTGTTGAGTAAAGCTGCTTTCAAAAAATGTATCACTATTAGAGGAATTTGAGTAGAGCTCAGATAGGCATAGTTTTTCAATCCATTTGTCTGTATGTCTGGAAGTTATACTTTTGAGTCTGTCACTTGTTTCCTACACAATGCCAAAAAGGTCTGAATACCCTAGACTCATTTCTTTTCAAAATTATGTGCACGATAGAATGATAGAATCACATAATACTAGAACCGGAAGGAACCTTGAGAGATCAAGTCCAGTCCCCTGCCCTCATGGTATGATCAAGCACTGTCTTGATCATCCCTGATAGATATCTGTTTAACCTGCTTTTAAATGCCTCCTGTGATGGATATTCCACAACCTTCCTAGGCAATTTATTCCAGTATTTAACCATCCTGACAGTTTGGAAGCTTTTCCTAATGTCCAACCTAAACCTCGCTTGCTGCAGTTTAAGCCCATTGCTTCTTGTATCCTCAGAGGCCAAGATGAACAATTCACCCCCCCCCCCTTCTCCCTGTGACACTCTTTTAGATATTTGAAAACCACTATCATGTACCCTCTCAGTCTTCTCTTTTCCAAACCAAACAAGCCCAATTCCATCAGCCTTACCTCATATCTCATGTTTTCTAGACCTTTAATTTTTGTTGCTCTTCTCTGGACCTTCTCCAATTTCTCCACATCTTTCTTGAAATGTGGTGCCCAGAACTGGACACAACACTCCAACTGAGGCCTAACCAGTGCAGAGTAGAGCGGAAGAATGACTTCTCACGTCTTGCTCACAACATTCCAGTTAATGCATCCGAGAATCATGTTTACTTGTTTTGCAACAGTGTTACACCGTTGACTCATGTTTAACTTGTCGTCCACTATAACCTCTAAATCTCTTTCAGCAGTATTCCTTCCTAGGCAATCACTTCCCATTCTGTGTGTGTGAAACTGATTGTTTCTTCCTAAGTGTAGTACTTTGCATTTGTCTTTATTAAACTTCATCCTATTTACCTCAGATCCTTTCTCCAGTTTTCCAGATCATTTTGAATTATGACCCTATTCTCCAATGCAGTTGCAGCCCCTCCCAGCTTCGTCTCATCTGCAAACTTAATAAGCGTACTCACTATGTAGTCATCTAAATTGTTGATGAAGATATTGAACAGAACTAGTCCCAAAACAGACCTACTTGTTATGCCCTTCCAGCATGACTGTGAACCATTAACTACTCTCTGAGAATGGTTATCCAGCCAGTTATGCATCCACCTAGGTTTTATTTCCCTTGTTTACTGATAAGATGGTCATGCAAGATCATGTCAAATGTTTTACTAAAGTCTAGGTATGTACCATGTCCACCACTTCTCCCTTATCTACAAGGCTTGATATCCTATCAAAGAAAGCTACCAGATTGCTTTGGCATCATTTGTTCTTTACAAATCCATGCTGGCTGTTGTTACCTATTACCTTATTTTCTTCCAGATGTTTGCAGATTAATTCCTGAATTACCTGCTCCATTATCTTTCATGGCACTATAGTTAATCTGACTGGTCTATAGTTTTCTGGGGTGTTATTTCTCTTTTTATAGATACCCTATATTTGCCCTTTTCCTGTCTTCTGGAATCTCTCCTGTCTTCCACTATGGTTCAACTTATAAAAATTCAATCAAAGACTGAGACTCCTTCCTTCTTATCCCAAAATCAGGTATTTCAGTAATATATGCTATAAAAATTCTTATAAAATAAACGAAAGCTGTTAAAATCTTGCCAGGCACTGGATCTCATTGTAAAGTGATATACCTCAGTAGTTTGCATTCTTTTTAATTAATGTTATGTTTAAATATACATTAACTGAAATACTGAGGTGTAATATTACACTCATTGTTTCATGTAACCCAGAAGTAGGTTTATGGATAATGTAAACAAGGTGATTTCTGTATTATATCCACCACCAGATTATTTCTGGTTTATTACAATGGTTTTCTAGCTGTGATCTGTGGAAAGTCTGAAAACACTCTGCTGAGCTTTTTTTGGCACAATGATGGATCATCTGTCAGTATATAAAAATGATGTTCCCAGTCCAGAACTACCTACACTTACTCACTTTCTCTGCTTGGCTACTTCATGTCCTTCTTTGTCATGCATTTTTGTGGGGGTAAATTTGATCTTGCCTAGAATTGTGGATGACACTAAAATCAGAAGGATAGCATATACACACAAGATCAAATTGTAAAGTGACCTGCACTAATTAGAACAGTGAGGGAAGTTATAAAATATGAACATAAAAACAGCACAATAAAATGGAGGGTATTACAAGGGAGCTCCCTACACCTCTCTCATTAAAGCAAGTTTATGTAATCTTCACCTGATGCACACACAACCCATCAATATACTTCAGCAGGGAATGTTTAAGATTGAGATCTGAAAGGAAAGATTGTTTATGTAGGTGCTTTTTAATATAATACTTAATCTTTTTACAGGTTATAGATTAAATTTTATTTTTCCTCCCTTTGCTATTTTGATAAATTATGAGAGTTTAGTTGACCTAGAGTTCTGCTAGAGATGAATATGTGTTATGGATGTTAGCATGTAGTCATTTACACAATTAACTGATATGCCTGGGCTTATCGGTTAATCCTAATGACTACATGCACCCACCCCACTTGCTGCCTCTATACCAGAAGCAAAAGGGGTGAGGAGAAAGGAGCTGGTGGTCGTGGGGAGCAGAAGCCAGAGCGTGGGGGGCCATGCGGGAACTAATGCTGGGGGAAAAGCTAGCTCCTCACAAGCACCGCCTCCCACAGAGCTGCCTATCTCCTTTCCCTGTGCTGCTGCCTCTGACAGAGAGGCACCAGCACAGAGCACGAGGGGGGCAGACGAGAATCAGTACACATGGGAAGCCGGCTTTTAAGCCAGCTCCCTGCACGTACCAGCTCAGCTCCTGCGGTTAGCTGCTTGCCTCCTCCTCCTGTGCTGCTGCCTCTATCAGAGGCAGAGGTGTGTGTGGAGGCAGAAACATTGCAAGCTCACGCGCCCGTGGAGCCAGCTTTAAAGCTATCCCTTCTTGCCCCTGTGCTGCTGCCTCTATCAAAGAGGGAGGAAGCTGGCTTTCTCTGAGCACAGCTCCTTCCTTCCCCACTGTGTAAACATGTAGCCCCTAAAAATCCAGCATTTACACAAATACACATTAATTAACATCCCTAATACATATTAGTGTACGCATGGAAATACTCACATATATTAAAGTAAATAGATAAAGAAGGCATCTGATTGAATAATGAGGCTGAAAAGGTGTGTACCTAGCCTACAAGTTCAGTAAATATATTTGAAACAATGTTTTCTCTACTTTTTTGATTATTTAATCATGGTATCAGTAACTTCAATTAATTGCTTAACTAAAGTGAATCTGCCTTTGCTTCCAGAACTTTTGTGACTGACTGAAGATCAAGGCATGAGCAGAAATTACCTTGATGGTTATAAAATATAGATTAAAATATACCAAAAATAGAACAGAAACACACTATTTACTAGCTGACATGTATATTTCAAAGCTAAGCACATCTGCTATAAAAGACACTGAAGGAAGAAGCTGAAGCACTTCAATGTAAAATGCCTGTTTCCTGATGAAACAAACATTACATTTTAAAATTCCCTATAATTTATTTTATTGCATTAGGTTTTGTGAAGAAAATTAGAACTTTAAATATATTTTAAAGAGCCTTCTGCCTGCTTCTTTCTGGTATATATGAAGTACTTTTTGTAGTGGAATAGCCACTCCTAGTCCGTATTCAGACTCTGTCTGATAACGTCAAGTTTGCATATGAATTCCAGTTCTATAGTTTCACGCTGCAGTCTGTTTTTCAGGTATATTTTTTGCTGAGATGTGGCGACTTTCAAGTCTGTTACTAAATATCCAGGGAAACTGAAATGCTCTCCTACTGTTTTTTTAATGTTCCCATTCCTAATGTCTGATTTGCGTTCATTTATTCTTTTACATAAAGAGGGTCTAGTCTGGCCAATGTAGATAGCAGAGGGGCATTGTTGGCACATGATTGCATATATCATATTACTAGAGATGCATATAAATGAGCCCCTGATGTGGTGGATGTGATTATGTCTGGTGATGGTGTCTCTCAAGAGATAGAGTTGGCAGCAGGATTTGTTGTCAGGACTGATACCTGGGCTGTTTCTGTTGTGTGGTATGTAGTTGCTCATATTTCAGTGGGGGGGAGGGGGGAGCTACTGGTAAGTGAGGCCTGGCCTGCCTCCTAAAGTCTGTGAAAGTGAAGCAACATCTTTCAAGGTAGGTTGTAAGTCTTGATGATGTGCTGGAGAGGCTTTTGCTGGGGGCTGTAGGTGATGATCAGTGATATTCTGTTACTTTTCTTGTTGGGCCTGTCCTGTAGTAGGTGATTCTGGGTACCCACCTGGCTCTGTTAAACATGGCTACCCCTCTGAACTTGCTTCTTAGGGAGGATGTTAACTCTAACCTATAAATCCTATACTTAGCTTTCCCAAAACTAGATTGTGGTTCCATCTCCAGGACATGTTTTCAAATATTAGCCTCTCCCACAGAAAATACCTGAATTTTTAAGTGGGAAGTTCTAAATACTATCTGTGTAGAGTTTTTCAACAGCTCTAAAAGTATTCACCAAGTGCTTCACAATGATAATAGTCAGTGGATATTGAGAGAGAAAACTTTAGCAAACTCAAATTTGGGTAGGTAAAATCCTAGTTCAATAGAGTTAGCATTTTTTCTAAGAGATTATTAAAAACACAAGAGCAAACCATCCCATATTTGTTGCATACAAATGTACTATTTGAGTACATTTGTTCTTTTGCCTTGTGAATGGGGGGTGTGGAAACAGGGAAAGGAAAAAAGGGGATTTGTGTGCAGCCATCTTAGGGTTGTTAGGAATAGAGCAAGAGACAGGCTAACCTGAGGCCTAACAACGAGAGAGTGAGAATTGTAAGAGACGCTTTGCTCTAAAAGATAAAGATGGAATGCTGACCTAGGCAGGAAGTCTAAGAAATGCTGACTTGAGATAAGGAAACATCTGTATAAACAAATAGATAATCGTTAGTCGTTGATACATGTAACGGGAGAATATATATATATATATATATGTCTTTTACTGCTTGTATTTTGAAGATCTTTCTAAGGAAAGGGGGGAGGCACCATCCCCCCCGTCCGATTGCAGTCTTCCCTTGCAATTGCTTGAGAAATAAACTGTCTCTGACTTGTTGCTTACCAAATGCAGAGTGAGGACTTGTTTTCTTCCACAGGGGAATCAATAGATATGTGTCTTGACTTTAGTAAGACTTTTCATGCTGTTTTGCATGACTTCTTGTAAACAAACAGGGAGATACATACTAGAAGGAGTGCTGCATAACTGGTTGGAAACTGTTCTCAGAGTTTAGTTATCAGTGGTTCACAGACAAGTTGAAAGGGCACATGAATTGAAGTCCTGCAGAGATCAGGTCTGAGTTTGGTTCTGTTCAGGTTCATGCATGCATTCAAGTAAGTAATTACGTGTTTTTAAAATTTTGAATTTTTCATTTTAATTTTAAAAGTTGCATGTATTTTGGGAATGACAAAAGCGCCATATTTGGTTCCATACTAAGCCATAATCTTTAGACCCTTGACTTAGACAATGGCATAGAGAGTTCACTTAAGACCTTTCTGAATAATACCCTCCTGGGAGGGTTTGCAAGTACTTTGGAGGACAGAATTAAAATTCCAAATGGTTAAATGGTCTTAATGTAGCTCTGCATTCACACCCAGCACACTATTGTACTAACATTTAGACAGGGCAAGCCTTGTGATGTATAATTTGAAAACTCAAAATTTGCAAATAAGTAATATTATGCACAATATACTCTATTTGTAAAGTTAAATACAAACTGAAATCATAATGGAAAGGTGTTTCCCAGTATCTCAAACATAAAGGATCAAGCTGATGTCACAGTCAGGTATTAGCAAAGCTGATGGAACATCACTTATCAAATGGTCATTCTTGGCAAGAAAGGATAGGGACAAAGCAAAAAACAAAACAAAACGAGCCCACCAGCATTAGGTCTCCTTCTTTCACTAGACTCCCTCTCTCTTGGTTTTCAAGCGGACATGCTTTTTAAAGAGGGACTGCTTTATGAAAAGAAGGGTCAAAACCTGAAGCCTTTTCTCTTTTCTCTCCCTGTCCAAGTCATTCTTTGCACCTGAGAAGACAAAAGAAGCAGTTGCTGGATTCTGGGGGAGCGGTCCTGACCTAATGCTGCAGGAAGCACACCATGAGAAAATTTGCTCTGCATCTAATATACTTTAAGCCAGGCACTATAACACCTTTTTAATCCTTAGTTTCCTATAGCCATTTGACTTTCATTTCTTTTACTCAGTTAAAATCTCTGAAGTCCACCTACTCAGGCAGGATGGACTCAAGCAGCATCGCCTCATGAGAGTGGTTTCTGAAGAAGAGCTGAGCAAGGAGCTTGTGAGAAAGAAAGACAGAGTAGATGATACCAAGTATCAACTTGTCCATTCTTATTGCCATCTAGCTGTGGAGGAAGTAACTAGAAATCCACCAAATGTTTGAAGGCAGGGAGGAGAGGATGGCGGAGGATTGCATCAGCAGTCCTCAATCTCCTATAAAGTAACTTCTGGATGGTGGGTGGGGTTGAGTGGCTGAGGTTGAGGAGGAGGCAGCTCCATACTTCACTCTTGAGGGTGGATGGCTTGTCTTATGCATTAGTTTCTGGGGTTTCCTCTTCAGAGCTGAAGTATAAGAATCCAATAAGTGGATTCTTTTAAGTAAAATAATGTCTGTCTTCTCATTAAAAAGATCAGACTCATCAAAAGGTAGATCCTTGATGGTACTCTGAACCTCTCTGTGGAACTCTGAGGAATGGAGTCACAATTGAAGCTTCATAACTATTACTGTACCCTAGAATGAGGAATCAGTCACATCCAATGTCACTATGTGAGATCTTGGGTACCTGTCTCCTATTACCAACAACAGCTTGGAATTGGACACTGTCTTCCTGAGAGAATTTGTCCTAGAATGCCAAGAATTTCGAGTAATTTGTAAAATCATATTTTGTTAACAGAGCTGATATTTAGGGAGTCCAAACAGGAGGTTGGTGGTTGAAAATAATTTCCTCCCTAGAAGCGAGAGCAAAGCATTTAGCATCCTTGTCTGCATGAGTAACTGAGGGACTTTACAGGCTGAAACTTTCTGTATTCCATGTGCAACTAGGGATTTGGGGGCAGAGCAGTAATGAGACTCTGGTGGGGTTTCCAGGATCATGATTTGCTGGGCTGTAACTCTCACACTCAGCAGTTGAGAGTTTTGCTGCTGCTAAATCTATGCATCAGCTCCCTGACACATCAGCTTCTCCCCCTGCCCAGCAAACTCTTCAGAACTGTGACAGAACTTGCTTAGCAGGTAACTATCAACAAATTCTGACTTAAGTTCCTCAGAGACATCTCTCTGTCTGCCCAGCCCTCTCATTGCATACTGAAAGATGTTATTCAATTTGCTGCTCCATTAGACAATTCCTAGCAGTCCTGTTATCTTAACTGGGGTCAACAAACACTCTGTTTTAATCAAAACACTGAATTCATTTATACATTTACATTCAGTTTTGGTATGATGGCATGCTACTTGGTCAACAGTATGAGGTCTTGGTTTGAATGGTGCTTTTCTTTTTCTATGAAATCTCTTTACACTGATTCAGGATTCATGTCTCAGTGTTCTCTCCTTTGTTATTATTTTATTATTAATAAATATTATAATGTTGCACAAATAGATTTGAAAGAAATAAAAGAAATGTAAAATCTCACAGAATTGAAGCTTTGGGGAAATATAAAAGGAACAGATTGTTTTCCCCAAAAGTGATCACAAAGTCACCACCAGCAAGATCACAGATGTAAATTGGTTAAGTCTGTCAGCATTAGAGAAAATTTGTCTATATCAAAGACGGAGGATTTTAGGAATGGCCAATAAAACAATGATTTTCTCCTACCTTAGGGAACCAAGCTGTACAATCTAGCAAACTTTGCAAGTATATTTTTAAATGACATGTTGGAATTGGACTTTTGGCTGATTCAAAAGTACTGAGCACCTAAGACTTCATTTGAAGTCAATGGGAACAAACACTGCTCAGCAACTCTGAAAATCAGGTTCTAAGGAATAAACAAGAAAAGTAATCAGAACTAAATGAAAAACACTTTCCAAAAATAGCCAAACATTTCAAAATACAGAAGTTGAATAAGAGATTGCCTCAAAAAAAAAAAAAAGAAAGGCACAGCAGTTTCTCTGTTGTTACTGAATAAAGTACAAGGTATGTCTTATAATGATACTGGGTACTGTATTTTTCTTAATCTTTTTGTACAAAAAGATGAAGAAACAGTTCATGAAGTCAGACCTATATTTTTTCTTTATCTAATGCAGAGATAATATACGCTATTAAAATTTTGAGATTTACCATGCACAGCAGTTAAATTTTCTCCAGTATAAAAAAAGATTCCCTATCAACAAAAAAAATACTATCAAATGCCATGGTGCAGAAAGCACCAAATTTTACTGGCAGTCCCTGTTAATGGTCTCTTGATGTTCACTAAAGATAATTTTATTGTTATCTGTCATGATAATGAGGGTTAGCCACCAGCCTGGGAACTAAGGGGTTAACTATACCTAACCCAGGTAGAGTTGGCCAATTGGAATGTAGATAGGAATTTCAAACTGGGACAAAGGAATTTTGGGGTTTCCCCTCTTTTGTCTCTGTGGCAGTTTCTCTCGAGCTACTGAGGGAGTCAGATAGAATGCCTCCCTCCAAGTGTAGACTCTTCACTCCTCTGTAAGTAGGGTAAAGTTTAGCTATATCAGTTTTATCGTTTGGGAAATGGGATCTGATGTCTGTGCATTTAAAAATGGGTTTTGCTCTCCTTTGTAACCAAGCTCGTGGCGGGTTTCCCCTCTATGAGTATAGTACTTTGTTACTTTTCCATCTAGTCATTATGCTTGCAACAGTAATATTGTGGTGATAATAAAAGTTCTTTCTCTTTTCTTTTTATTTACGTGGTATTGGTTAATTTGTGTGTCCTGGTTTGTACTTTAGGGGTGAGATTTTTAAACCACTGAAGTTAACAAAAACAATCCTGTAATATCAGATGGATGTGACGGGCTCTACCCTTTTCTAAACATCCCAGCATTCAGGAACAAAAAGGTTAAACCCAGAACAGTGGGTATCCAGGAAGTGTAAGCCAATGGGAAGAAGGAGTGAAATTTGAATTGAAATAAGAGATGTGACTGCTGCAGTTCTTCATGTGATTTTGAAAGGAAATGTGGGGGACAGAGACGGAGTGAACCTTGGGAGATGAACATGGAACGTACAGAAATATTAATGTCTAAAAATGATGGAACCTTGGAATACAAGAAGCAATGGGCTTAAATTGCAGCAAGGTAGATTTAGATTGGACATTGGTGTTGGGGTCACTGGGCATGATCCGAGGTAACTCGGGGGAGTGGAAGATCACAAGGATCGATGAAGCCCCCCTGCTCTAGGCCCAAGCACCCTAAAAGCCCCTTCCCTCCCCTTTCCCCCCAGACATAACTTTTCTCTAGCTCGCTAACAGCTGGGAACAGCAAGACCTTGAAGTTGCCTAGTTACTATCAGTGGTATAGAAGAAGAATTCAGATGTGTTTCTGTAGAAGAGAGAAGGAGGGGGGCTGGCAGCATGTCCCAGCGTGGGAAACTTGCTACAGTTCACTATATTCCTGCAAGTAAACAACTTGGGTATATAAGGCGGAAAAACTGCTTACGTTGGTGTGCTTGATCTGAGGTCTAGTCTCCTGGCACCTATTTGAGCGTTCAAATAACCTTTTTTTGCTTCTCCACACCGGTGTGTACGAACCCAGCTGTTGCCCCCCTCAGGCCTCTATGCCGGCAACATTGGGAAAAACTTCCAGTCAGGATAGTTAAACACTGGAATAAATTGCCTAGGGAGATTATCTAGATCAGGGGTGCCCGACCTGTGGCTCTTCTGAAGTTAATATGTGGCTCTGACTCTGGGGCCCCAGGTCAATGCCTTATCCCCCAGGTCAAAACCTTATCCCCTAGACCACTCTAGAACCCATCCCACCTTCCTTACCTTCAGGGCATCCCTTATCTGGCCTTCCTGATGTTGGCACAGCTAGCACCAGCTGCCCCAACTTTCTAGTGCTCAACTCCTGGCTCCACCTGCTCCTCCAAGCATATTGAGACCATGCTCCTTCCCCCCCCAACAGAGCCTCTTGAGTGCCATGAAACAGCTGATTGCAGTGGGAAGGAAGGGGGGGGGGGTTGCTGATGGGCAAAAGATTCTGGGGACAAATTACTATAGCTCATTGGCAATGTACATTGGTAAACAGTGGCTCTCTCTCAGGCTCAGGTTGGCCACACTTGATCTAGACAGTGCTTGGTCCTGCCGTGAAGGCAGGGGACTGGACTCAATGACCTCTCAAGTTACCTTCCAGTTCTAGTATTCTATGATTCTATGACAACAAATGTGAGTATACATGGAATGTACAGTTAGAAACAATTAGGCTTTTTCTTTTTAATTTATGGTTTGTGAACTCCATGCTGAGCATATGTGCCATCCCTACACATTGTAATTAAATCTCAGGGAAGCAATTCTCTATGCATTAATCTTTTGCTTTGTTGCTCTATAACACTTATCAACCAAACATTCTTTATCAAAATATATCTTCTTTGTTTTGTTAATAAAATCACCTTTTTTAAGACCATGAGCTGATTCCTGTGTCCTACAAGGCAGGAGCGTCTTAGTGCAAGTGCCTGAGACTGAAAGGTCAGCTATTAGAAATTACAGTTTGTTTTCAAGTTCTCTCCCAAGGGAGGGTAAAAGAACTTGAGTTACCCTATACGAAGAAATTCTCAAGTGAGTTTTCCTGGGTCCAGAAACAGGGTTTTGCACTTAGTTGGTGGTAGCATACCATCCAAGGTCAGGGAATATGTGACTTTGGAAGTTTTTAAAGCAGAAGCCTATAGAGGTAAAAGTATTTTTTAAAGTATCTTGGGAACCCCCACCTTCTGCACTCCAAGTGTCAGAGGGAGGAACAGCCTTGACGCTCTCGCTCTATGTCTATATCCTCTTGATTACATAATGTTTCAATTACTTTTGCTGATTTTCTAGCAAAGCTTGCTTCTTTTCAGAGTGTTGAGTTTACTATAATAAGGAAATCTCATGATAAAAAAGGCAGTGCATACTTATTCAACTCCACTTGAGTACATAACAACAACCCCTGCTGATGATATGCACCTTTTTATAATACAAAAAATATAGCTCCTCTGAAGTGTGTCTGTAAGGTAAGTATTTCTAGTGATCTACAGTTGTATATCCTGTCCTCTCTATAATTCTATTCTTGATTGATTGTCTTCTGTCCTGAATTATGTCTCAATTAGCTCCTTACTGTGAAAATATTGTACTAAAACTATAATAGATCACGTTTATATAAAATATATTTTAAAAGGTATTTTCAACATACAGGCTTAGACAGTGCCATTTACAAGAAGTCAACACCACAGAAAAATCAGACCATTTAGAACTGGGGTACAAATTTAGTGTAATTTTCCAAGAAATACCTTCAATTACAAACTTTTTAACCTTTTTATTGGGGTTTCTGGCAACTAAAACTGAAGTTTTGTTTGCCTAGTGCTGTCATTCATATAGTCTTTAGAATCATTTACTGCATTAAACTCTCAGCAATTCTGTTGCCTCCCATTTAAGTCCACACACACACACACACACACACACACACACACACACACACACACACACACACACACACACACACACAGTTTTATGTAGTGGCACTTTGTCTCCTAATCACATTATTTTAATGTAATATGACCTGAAAATTCTGAAAAAATAACTGACAGTTGAAATTTTCTTTAAAAAAATCACTCTTTAAAAAGAACTCACACAATGTCTCATTAAGGATTAAATTTCATATGGCAATATTATTTGTGGATAATAGCACAAATTCTATTCTTGTTCTAATGCATTGATTTTATCAAGGCTTGTCTGTATTACAAAGAAGAAATGAATAGTATTGATTTTGGTACACAAAAGTAATTATGAGATGAAACTCTCCCACATTTGGATTTTTAGATAGGTATCTGTATTTAAGCATCTATAGAATTTCAAGAGAGATAAATAATCTGTTATCACAATGTTAAAAGAGAGAAGATAGGCACAACATGAAAATGCTTTTGCAGGGAACAAAAGGTCCCTAAACACAAGATGCTTTCTCATTCACCTGTTCAAACTATGGTACAGTAGACTTCCGATAATCCGGAACCTATGGGACCTAGGTGGTGCCGGATTATCAGATATGCCGGACTATCAGGAGGTACTATAAACTCGTTATATATATATACTGTATACATTATATACTGTATATAAAGTGTTCTTAACCCTTTTTATTGTACATACTGTATACAGTATGCTGTAATGTTTTAGTTTTTTTAAGCCTCTTTTACCCTTTTTGCTCAGTTCAGCTGCTGCCGCTGTTACCTTGTGACTCATTTTTTGCCGAAGCTCACTCACTAGGCTCTTGCCATTTTGATGCCGGACTATCAGGAGTGCCAGACTATTGGATGCCAGACTATTGGAGTTTTACTGTACATGCCAAGAAAACCATATCAACCCAAAAGAATGAATAGTAACTTTACTGTAATCAATGGAGCTATAACTTACAACAGTTTAGCATCTGGCCGAATATGTCAGGAATTAACATATATTGGTCTTCTCACATCATTTCCCTTTGCCTTCTGTTTTTCTCAGATGGGGAAACTCCTTTGATATGCAACAACATTTGTATCATATCACATCTACATGACTGAGAGACTGCACTGCTCCTCTGAGAAATCTCCTTTAGGGCTTCCTTAATGCCCTGCCTGCTGTCACCCTGCTGATTATCCTAAGAAATATCTCCATTTTGCGTTTAGTCCAAAATGGCACAAGGAGTTAGGACTCTGGGAAAAGATCCCACTTGGGTACATCTGCTTTGCAAATACAATGTTATGTTGCCCCTTTGATCTTAGTGATTAGCCAGAATTTTAAGTCATGCAGAATGGTTTCCATTAGGATGATATCAGTCAGTATGTTATTGGTGTAATCTTGTTTATTTACAAAAAACAAACACTAAGTCCTGTTTCCTTGACCACGGCAGAACCAAACAGCAGAGAGTTGCCTTGCTCGGAAGCCATTCAAGTATGCCAATCCAATAAACTTTGAAATCAAGAAGCTGTTTCTCTGCTTCCTCTCGGAGTGACATTCATCATTCAATCCATAGGCTTCTCTGACTAACACACATGGGATGCAACCCAATCTCCTAGCCCCTCTTTTTGCAACCAGATAAACTCTATATCCTTTCAGCCAAGCTCTGATACACTATGTAGCCTACTCCTTGGGCACTGTCCTCCATTGTTTGCAGCTATCATTACTAGAAAGAGAGGTTTGACTGATTCTTTTAAACCTGAAAGAGGGTGTCTGGCACACTAATTGACTCAAGTGAAATCTTTCTTTACATCAAAGTAGGCCCCCTATCCCACTGTCCCCTCCCCCCATGGCAGTCATTAGCAACTTTCAATATAGCAACTCTACCTACTGATTTAGAAGGAAATCTTTCCTTTATTCAATGAAATAAAGTGTTCTCATAAAGCCAATTATTTTCTTTTTAAAGAACAGATCATTTTAAACAGGCATGCCAAGTTAATCATGACATCTGGTATAAAGTACAAGAGATTTAAATTTATTGGAATTAATGTAAACGGAGCAATACATTTCAGCCTCCAATAATTTACTGTAAGAGATTAGTATGCATAAATTCTTTCTTAATTACAGAAAAGCTACTTTGGGCAGTCTAAATAGTCCTATTTAGAATTTTTGAATGTGACAGAGAAAGTTAGAGAATTGTTTCTTTTGATGCATTAAATCCACATAAGCTGTGCTTTAATTATGTGGACACTAGGCATTTCATTCTCTCATATGTGGCCACCCAGGTGCACACTTTAGAGGAAACTAGCCACAGAACAATGGAACAGAGTTTGTAGACCACAGTTTAAGAATCTCTAGGCTATTATACTTTAGTTGGCTTTAAGGACACAAATGTAGACTAGCATGTTTCTTAGCAATACTTGCACCATCAAAAAAGCAGTGAATGGTTATTTTTGTGGTCAGTCATTTATATATTGGACACCATCTTTCCCACAGAACTCTAAGTCCACAAACTCTCCAGCGCTGTACTTGAAAAAAATACAGTACTGCTCTTCATATCATTTCAAGCAGTAATACAAATTTACTGGAAAAAATTGTACTAAAATCTCATAGGTCAAAAATAAACTGGATATTATGCTGTGTTTCAGAAACTATGAATGTTTTTTGTTAATGCTAGCCTTTGAAACTCCATAATTGAACCACCATTCTGCAATAGAGCTTTATGGGTAGATACCTAGATCAGTGTTTCCCAAATGGTGTTCTGCAGAGCCCTGGGGTTCCGCGAAGTGAAAATAAGGGTTCTATGAGAAAATTCCATTACAATAACACCTTATGATTTAAAACAATATTTATATTTAAGCATTTATGAATTTTATTGAAAAAGACTTTCATTTGTGTTTGCCACGATAAGTGTCCCTGTATAATGCCAGCTTAGCCAGAGAGTGGGGACGATGATGTCACTACTCAGCGCTGATGTCCATATATTAGACTTTTATTAGGGGTTCTGCAAAATTCTTTTGAGTTTGAAAGGGTTCCATAGCCAAATAAAATTGGGAAACACTGACCTAGATGATTTGTTGTTTAGCTAGCAGAGTAACAAACACCGAAGATGATTGATGCAGGAAAATCTCCAGGCAAACAAGAGCTATGCCCTATTTCTTACAGTCTGGAATAGCAGCGAGGGAAAACAATGTGGTATAAAAAGATGATCACTGCACTTTAATTTTGTCACCAATATAACTTTACATACTCTTTTAATATCATAAAAGAGCTGGCCTATATAGAATCGCCTCTGAACTTCTAACAAGGGTGCTCATGAAAGATTTGTGATGTGAATATCTGTCCACGAGAAACTGAGACCCAGGTGGCTAAAACTAGGTATTAATTTTATATTAGCCACCAAACTGCTGTCAGATGATAGTGACTTTCAATTCACTAAGAGCATGGCCAAACCACATTGAATTCCAGAGACTGATAGCGTCATGGACAAACAACTGATATAAACTAAGGATGGTAAATTTACATTAATCAACTAATCAAACAGTTGATGTAATTCGCATTGACTATTTGATTAGTTGATAAGTGCACCTCCACCGTGGGGAGCATGGCCAGTGGGGGACTCAAGCAGTCCCCCACTGACCCGGCGCTCCCTCCTTTTGAAATGTACAAGAATGCTAGGAGGGCTCTTGTACACTTCAAAAACAAAGTGCCACCAGGAGTGCGGGACCAGCGGGGGAAGTCAAGAAGTCTGGATTCTGCTCCCCCTACTTGCTGCCTCTCTCTGATAGTGGCAAGATTTTGCCCCTACAGTCTTGAGCGTGTTCACTTGCTCAGAGGCAACAGTGTACAAACAATCTGGTCAACATAAGGAGCTGTCAGCAGATGAGGTATGCTCAATGAACATGGAATATTCTGAAATAGGGTTTTACCTATTAAGGTTGCTTAAGACTTCTCATATTATAGGCATGGCTTGTAGTGAGGCCCATAATAAAATTCATAGCCATTTCTATATGGCTATCCAAGAAGTTGTTGCAGATGAAAACATGAACTGAGACTGTCAGGACAGGCTACAACAGTCATCTACAAATAAGGCCCCTAATACCTAGGCTGCGTCTAGACTGGCATGATTTTGCGCAAATACTTTTAACGGAAAAGTTTTTCCGTTAAAAGTATTTGTGCAAGAGAGCGTCTATACTGGCATGTGCCTTTGCACAAAAGATTTGCTTTTGCGCAAAAGCATCCATGCCAGTGTAGACGCTCTCTTGCGCAAGAAAGCTCCGATGGCCATTTTAGCCATTGGGCTTTCTTGCACAAGAAATTAACGTTGCTGTCTACACTGGTCCTCTTGCGCAAGAATACTTGCACAAGAGGGATTATCCCTGAGCGGGAACGTCAGAGTATTTGCTCAAGAACCACTGATTTTGTACATTACAAAGTCAGTGTTCTTGTGCAAATACTCGCGGCCAGTGTAGACAGGCGGCAAGATTTTGCGCAAAAGCAGCTGATTTTGCGCAAAATCATGCCAGTCTAGACGCAGCCCCTAAAGTCCTAGCTAACACCAGCAGACTGAGCTGAGACTGACGTCATCTGGAGTATTTCACAACTTCCTTTTAGGTTTGGCCTGATTTAACAATTATCTAGTATTATCTGGTAAAGGAGGTAAGTAGTATTCAGAGGGTGCTCAAAAGGGAAGACTTGTGAACAGTAGTCAAGACCCAGAAATAATATAAGGGCTAACGATACTAAGGTTATAAAATAACTTAATTAGAATACACTTTGGAACATTCAAATGATTTGATCTGGAGGAAAATAAACAGACCTATTAACAGTCAATGGAAGGGAGAGAGAACAATGGAAAGAAGGCTGAGAATATCTACAGGTGATCTTACTGACCACAAAGCACTCTCTGCTGTAGTGATGAGCAAAGTTTAAGTGCCTGCATAACCACTTCGCAATGTGATGTGCTGTCCCTTCCCCTGAGACTAGTATCCTGCTTCCAACTCATGATTCCGTCTACATGTTTTGTGAGTCTATAAAATGCTACCAGACCATTTGTTGTTTTTTAAGTTTATCCTGTACAGACTAACTTGGCTACGCCCTGAAGCTTCCAACTCTATTTTCATCCTTTTGCCATGTGGTAGCAATGTCTAGGACCTGGCAGTTCAACTTCCTAATGGGAAAGTAAAAAGTGATATGCAGAGTCTGAGTAGACGAATCTATATGTAACTTGTTTTATTTACAAATATTTATTTATACATTATTATTTGAGTATATTGATCATGAAACGACACATTTCAGGATTTTGAGAAAGGAAGGACTGAGAGCAGCAGAATAAGGATACTAGACTTAAAGCAGACTTTTAACAAAGTGAGAACTGGTAAGTAAGGTCCCATAAGGAAGAGAATCTAAGGGATAAAAGAGCTGGCAGCTTTTCAAAGAGACAATATTTAAGGCCCAACTGCAAATTATCCCAAGCTAAGAAAGGATAGTAAAATGCCAATAGTGCTCCACTGGGAGCTCTATAATGACTCAAAATAAAAAAGGAATCCTATAAGTAGTAGAAAATATGGATTAGTGCAGTGTTTGTCAACCAGGGGTACGCGAGAGAACTCTGGGGGTACATCAACCTGCCAGACTGAATGTTCGGAGCCACGTGCCCAGACATTAACAACTGCTCTGTGCATGCGCCCCAGTGTTGGTGGAAAAAGTGTGTGGCAGTGGCAGCAGCAGCTCCTATGAGACCCAGGGCAGTTCCAAGTTGGGGGGCAGGTTTGGGCAGGGAGAAAAAAATCACTTCCACAGCCACCTCTCCTAGTTCCTTTCCTCTCTGGCAGCCTCCCCGGGGTGCTCCAGCAGGGAGGGTGGCTGAACTTGGAGATGCACATTACCCTCACCCCCGCCAGCAGCTCAGTACAACTTATTCCCATCACCTCTTCCCTGTGATGCTGCGGAGAGGAGCTAAAAGATGATGAAGCGGCACAATGAGTTTTGGTCCAAAGCCACCCCCTCCCCCACATCAGTGCCACAGTGGCCATGCTAGGGGGGTGCTGGGCTGAGGTGAGAGCACCCAGACCCACACAGTGAGCCCAGCGCTGGCAATCCACTTGCTCCCTGAAGACAAGCCATAGAGGCAGGTCTGGGCGATGGCAGTGGGCACTTCAAAAGGTAAGGTTACTATACGTCTAATGCCTAACTCTGGGGGAAGGTAGGGGCTGGGGATACTTAATTTTGGATTAGATTAGGGGCACTGAGGGTACTTAAATTTTTTTTAAAGGGGTACTTTATAAAAAAAAGATAGAGAAACACTGGACTAGTGCTTAAGTACAAAAGAATAGAACAAGAATGTAGAGACAAAATCAGAAAGGTTAAGGCACAAACTATACTTAACAGGGGACACAAAAGAAAACAGTAAGTGGATCTTTAAATACAGTAGGAACAAGAAAAAGACAAAGAAAAGTGTAGGTCCTCTGCTCAGTGGTGAAGGAGAGCTAAAACTGATGATCTCTCTGAAGTCATTCAATGCCTATTTTGCTTCAGTCTTCACTAAAAAGGCTAATAGTGACCAGATACTCAACATAATTAATGTTAACAGAGGGTAAGGAACTCAGGCCAGAACAGGGAAATAAGAGAATAAATAGTTTTTAGATAAATTAGACATATTCAAATCAGCACGGCCTGATTAAAGCACCCTAGGGCAGCTAAGGAACTACCAAAGCAATTTCAGAACTGTTAGCAATTATCTTTGAGAACTCATGTAGCACTGATGAGATGTTTTGGGTTGGTTTTGTTTAGTTTTTTTTTTTGTGGAGGGGGGAGCAAACATAGTACCTATCTTTAAAAATGGGAACAAAGAAGACCAAGGAAATTACAGACCCATCAGCCTATCTTTAAGATGGAACGAAATATTAATCAATTTGTAAGCACGCAGAGGATAATAGAATTGTAAGCAACAGCCAAAATGGATTTGTCAGTAACAAATCATTCCAGATCAGCTGAATTCCTTGGTTCGACAAGGTTACTTGGTGAGTGGATGCGGGTATAGGAGCAATAGCAGTGATAGATCTTAATTTTAGCAAGGTTTATGACACAGGCCAGGTCTACGCTAAAAGGGAAGGTCGAATCAAGATACGCAACTCCAACTATGTTAATTACCTTATTTCAAATTTCTACTTGTACCCTGTTTCAAATTTCCTGATGTTCCCACAAGGGGAGGCTGACAGGAGCCAACACTTCCATCAGCTTACTTTACTCCCTGCAGAAGCAGGAGCACTGGATGCCATTGGGAGCACCCTCTAAGTTTAATTTAATGAGTTTTAACTAGACTTGCTAAATCGAACTCTGGAAGATTGATTGCAGCAGCATCGATCTTCTGTTTAGTGAAGACATGACCACAGTCTCTCATGTCCATCACATAAGCAAACTAGGAAAATGTAGCTTAGCTGACCCAGTACCTCAGTCTGGTACTGTTCAATGTTTTCACTAATGACTGGGATAATGGAGCCTAGAATATGCTTATAACCTTTGTGTATGACACCAAATTGGGAGGCACTTTGGAGCACAGCTTCAGAATTCATAACCTTGACAAAATAAAAAATTGGTCTGAAATCAACAATATGAAAAATTCAATGAAAGACATGAACAAAACTCTACATTTAGGAAAGAAAAAATGCAAAACTTTAAATTGGAGTAACTGGCTAGATGGTAGTATTGCTGAAAAGATTTTGGGGCTTTGTGATGGTATTAGGGACACAACTCCTTTGGGGACAGAGGCCAGCAACCGTTTGTCCAATTAACTTTATGCATCAAAACTGAGGAAGATCTACATCTTACCAGGCAGACACTCATAAAATGAGGAGCAGGAAATGGAGGAGATTTGCCTTACTTGCCAGAGGATGAAGCTGGCCGGAACAGCTCCCAGAAATGAAAGAGATGGAAGAGAAACTGTAGGATTGTCACAAAAGCTCTGTGACAAGGGCCAGAAACTTTTGGGTTGAAAATTTCATTGGGATCAATGACAGACTTGAGGAGGTTTGAATCTTGTTTTATTGAGGAGACTTGAAATAAAATAAAAGAAACCACACCCACTTATCTAGATGGAAATTACCTTTCTTGCACTCTCTAAGAAGATTCCAGGGAGAATTCTCCCAGGAGGTTTAGCAAGAGCAATCCTGTGGTCCAGCTGGAAAAAGTTTCTATAAAACAAGCCACTATTCTTTACAGGGTTATAGTGGATCTCAAACTGAATACAAATGCACAATATAATAAAGGTATAAAAATGGATAATATTCTGAGGTGTACTAGCAGGAAATTCATATCTAAGACCCAGGAGGTAACTGTCTCACTCTACAGGCCTCAGCAAGAGCTGGTAAAGCCTCAGAGGAGCAGTGCATCCCATTCTGGATGCCAAACTTGAGGAAAGTTGTCAACTGGAGGGAATCCTGAGGAGCGAGAGAAAAAAAGGCAAAAGGTTTAGGAAACATGACCAATGAGGAAAACTTAAAAAAAAGAGCACAGTTAGCATTGAAAAGAAACAACGGAGTGGGATCAGACTGTTAAGAGATGTTATAAAGAGGACAGTGATCAGTTTTGCCATAACTACTGAAAGTAGGGAAGCTGTAATGAGCTTAATCTGCAGCAAAGGAGATTTACGTTAGGTATTAGGGGAAAAAATTAACTCTAAGGGTTGCTAAGTTCTGAGACTCACTTCCAAGGGAGGTTGTGGAATGATCATTATTGTCAGGGCTCACTGAACCGCAGCGAGCCCCGCTCGCCAGCCGCACTGTCCTGCGATCTGCGCACTGTCCGGCGATCCATCTCTTCTGGGTTGCAATCTACTCACCACGAGCAAGTAGATTGAATTATTTGTCGAGCCCTGATTATTGTAAGTTTTTAAGATTGGCAATCCTATAGTAAGGATGATAAGGACTAGTTGACTATCTGACAAGCAAAAGCTAATCGGATAGCCGAGTTGACTAGTTGCTTCCTTCCCCCCTTGCTGCCTCTATCAGATAGAGGCAGCAAAGGGGAAGAGAAAAGGGGGTACTTAAAAGTGGCTCCATGTGGCAGTGCCCCTTTGAAATGCTCCGGCGGCATTTCAAAGGGACAGTGCCGTACAGCTGACCCATGGCTCAGTGTGGCACCGCTGCTTTGAAACGCCACTGCAGGAGGAATACAGAAGTGCCAGTTGACTAGTCAAGTAGTTGATGGAAAATCCATCAACTACTTGACTAGTAAATTAATCGATATTTAACATCCTTATCTAATAGGCTGGATAAACATGTGTAAAAGATGCTCTAGTTTACCTGGTCCTGCTACATGAAGCAGGTTGGACTTAAATTCTTGAGATCCCATCTAGCCCTACATATGATTAATCAATCTTAGAGCAGAGATTGTCAAACACAATTCCAAAGCCAGCAATTCCTTCGTACAAATCAACTCCAATGTCCATTTCCCAGAGAGCAACTCTGCCTCATGAACAAACTTTATTCAGTGACCAAGGCAAGGGAACATTTTCTCGAAGCTCCCTACAACTTTGCTCTCTCTCCTGAAGTTGCCATTGGTCTACACAGATCTTTGCATAATCAAAACCAATACATATCATGTCTTCTAAAGCTGAAATTTTGTCTTGGCATATAAGCAAATAATCTGAAAGGCTGCGTGCAACTGCATCACCTTATGATACCATAACATGATACAATATTGAAAATGCCAGAGCATTATGGATTGCATATGGAGAAACACTGTGTTATACAACAGGGAAGTAAAATACCTTATTATGAGATTGGGCACAACCATATCTGGACTATTATGCTTGGTTCCATTCATACTGGTGCTAGAAAAATACAAAGCCAAAGCTGAGCAAAAGTAATAAATAAGAGTCTTCAGGGACTGACACAAGGAAAGAATTAAAACAAGATGAATATATATTTTGGCTAATGGCAGCTAAGTCAGGATTTGATAGCAGTCTACAAATATCTAAAAGACATCAACACCAAAGTCCAAGGAATTATTTACTAGATGTTTTCAATAGAAAGAATTAAATAGAATTAAAATCTTCCCTACCGTGAGATCCATTACACTGTAGAAATAAATGGTGGAAGTCCTAATGCTTGAGAAATTTAAAATTACATTGAGCAGGGCACTGCGTATTGTATAGAATGATCTTGAATTTTCCTAGAGTGACCCTGAGAGACTTTTTGCTGCTTCTATGATTCTCGATGGTAACGTTCAGCAAATCAGGGACAAAGCAACACACAGATCTCGAAACTGCTGAACTTATTTCCTCCTAAATAGTTATTTTTTCAGAGAGACTGAATGATAAAGATATCAAGATTCTAAATTATTCCAATGCTTCAAAATAGCTATAATGGAAATTCAGTGGCAAGCAAAGTAATTAGGTTCAGGTTTCCATTTTAAACCAATATTTCAATGAAATGCGCGGGACCATAAATTACAGAAGAAGATTAAAATAATGTACTGACATACCCATTCAACCCAGACCTTTTCACTACCAAAGTAAGATTATTCCCTACAGCATATTGTCAAGTGCTTTGTCCATTCATCTTTAAAGTAACTCAAACGAAAGTTTACTCATGCAGAAAATTAAAAATAATAAATATTTTAAATATATAAATCAGAAGAGCATAACAATTCATGGACTAATAATGTACAGTGGGAGGAGGTTAACAGGACAAATACAACTGAATTAATATTTAGAAAACTATGTCAGATGCAAAAAAAAATGGATTAAGCTTCTAGGGAAGGATAGATGACAGATGGGGAAGGAATATTAACAATTAAACAATAACAGATAATATTAGCAATAATGATATTCAGATTCACTGATGACAAAGATTCTGATAGAAGAGTATAAAGACTGATCATATGGAACAATCGAGACAGGCTAGTGGAGGAAGGAGGAATGTAAGTGACTAGCTGACTACCCGATATGCATAAGCTTATTGGATAGTTGAGTAGTGACTCGGCTAGTCGCTTCCCCCCACCATTTGCTGCTTCTATCAGAGAAAGGCAGCAAAGGGAGGGAGCGGGAGACGGCTTTTAGCCAGCTCCCCCCAGCACCATCTTCAGGGTTGGGAGGAGGGGCGCAGCAGGGAAACTGCACAAAGGGGGACTGAAGCAGTCCCTTGGTCTCCCCGTGTTCCCACTGCAGCTGCTTCAGCCTTTGAAATGTACAAGAGCCCCATGGAGCTCTTGTACATTTCAAAGGCTGGAGCAGTTGCAGTGGAAACTGGCACTAGTGGGGAACTGCTTGAGTCCCTGAGGTGCCCCTGCTTGCTACCTGTCTCTGACAGAGGCAGAAAGTGTGTGTGGGGGGGGGGGGGGGGGAGAAACTAGTTGAGTCTCTACTCAAAAGCTAGTCCCTCCTTCTCCCCCAAGCACTGTCTCTGGGTGTTGCCAAGCAGCCTCTTTTTGTGGCAGCCAGGGCTGGCCTTGGGCAGGGGCTGCTCCCGCAGCAGCCTCTGTCCACAGCCAGCCCTGGCTGTCACAAACAGGGGAAGGTGCTGGAGCAGTCTCTTTTTGTGGCCGCCAGCCTTGTCAACTGTGAACAGGCTGCTCCGGCACCAGCCCCTGCCCACAGCAGTGAGGGCTGTCCACCGCGAACAGGGGCTGCTAGACTCAGTGTGAATTGGGACCCAGCAGTCCCAACTTGTCCTGATCGCTGCGCCTCTGGATTTTAAGTGGAATTGCAGCATGGGTTCAGAGCTGGCACGGCTCACATCAGCCTGCTAACCACATTTTAACATCCTTAGGAAGAAGTCTGAATACCAGTATATAACAAGGAAAGAACTCTTCTCTATTCTTTTATAGAAAGGCCAACATCACCTTATGACATTAGACTAAATGACATGTTAAATGATTTGCTAATCCAGAGATGCAGCAGTGGCCTTCAACAAACAGGAACAATCAGTATTAACCACTCCTCCAATTTGGTTGCAAGAGATGGGATTCTGGCTAGGGCTGCAGCCAGTCTCAGGATAATGCAAGATGCTCATCCATATGACCATGAAGAAGCTCCCACTTTGACTGACTGGCTTCCCTATGTTCTCACATCTCAAAGAATAGCAGACAACCAAGCCTGCTATCCACACAGCTCTCCTCCCATCCCTTAGAAGTCAAAAGGACTTTTCAGCTAGAGGAGGGACCAACCAACACACCATTTTCTCAAGAGAGATGGAAAGAAGAAGGGAGTGGAAATAGTCCAACAATTCAGGGCAGCTTCACACCAACCTTCCCATTTCCTACCAATACCAGGTCAATCTGCTCTCTCCTTCCTTTATTTGCATCCCAGCAAAAAGGACTAGGACAATGGAGGGGGGTGAAGAACCCCTGGAGCTTCCTCCTCAGGCCTTGAGAAAGGGAAAAAGGGGATCCTACTGCATCTGTTCCCTCTCCAGACCTGGGAGAGAGGAGTGAAGAACCCCTATAGATGCAGAGTACCGTGGGGCAGTACTGATGTGGAGACAGAATTGATGGGGATGCTGTGGAGTAAACAGATTTAAGTGTTTCAGAGCTAAATTTATGTAGGAGCTATGTAATCAGTTGCTGGGCTGAGGAATGGGTAAATGTGGGGTTAGGAAGCATGTAATTAATTAATATGAATTTTCAGATTTAGAGAGAAGCTGGAAAGTCCATATGAGATAGGGAGAGTTCATGCAAGTAGAGGCCAAAATCACTGCATTCAATAATTTTGGGAGAGCTGGCAACACTAATTTTCTCTTTGACAGGCATGGGAGGATGGACAGTGGGAGTTCAAAAATCAAAAGATCAAAGTAAAAATCTTTTGTAAAAAAATCATGATTGGGAGGGCCATCAATTTTTAAACTTTTGAGGCTGGTAGAAGACTGGTAGAACCTTGGTTGCTCACATAAGCCAGCCACCCCTTCATACATAAATTTACACAGTAGGACAAAGTTTCTAAAGAGGTGATCCTTGCATGTGCCAATGGGAAGGTGGTATTCCTCTCTGTAAGAGGAAGTCTATCCTATGGAAACATCTGAGAATACTTGACATAGATATTAACAAAATAGGAGGTAGGCCTCACCTGAATGTTCATTTTATTGCTAATAAGAGCCAAGCAGGGGGCAAGAAACAGCTTTTGCTATCTATTTCATGCTAGGGATAAACAGTGCAGGCCATGACTATCATTTACACCTCTGCATACTACAAAAGAGAAAGAAGAATGAGACCAAAGGTCTAGAGACCTTTCTTGGACCGCATGAGTGAACCAATCTCTTAGGGGACTACCAGGAGACTGCTAACGTTGATGCAAGACAATATCTACACTGAATGCCCACCAAAGGGAGCACTCATCTAAGTCTTTGCCATTCACTGATAAAAGGGAGCTGTAGGACAGCTGTCAGAAACACGTTACTACATACTGCCTTGAGAAAGAGTCTAACTGTAAGCGATCCATATTTCAGGGTGGTTTCGAGGAGTTCGCTGGACTCAACTCAATGTAAGAGGCAGCACTGGCTAAGGAGGCTTTCAAGCCCATATCTTGTATATCCCAGACATGTAAAATCCTGGTTAATAAGTTAATTGATTAAACATTAAGTTTACCTAACATTTAAATTGGTAAACTGACTAAGCGGGCTCCAGACTGAGGACCACTCCGATCCGAGGGGCCCCTGTCCCCAGCCCTGCACTGGCTGCTGGCTCCCAGCCCTTGCGGGGACTGAGGCTGCTGCCAGCTCCTCCCTCCCAGTCCCTGAAAGAGCACACTTTGCCTGCGAAGAACCCGGGCCCCCTTTGGACAGTGGCTGCTTCATAGGAGCAATCCCTGCCTGCTGGGTGCTTGGTAACAAATGACAGAAGATCAGTTGTCAGGCACATAGCTGAGACAGTGGGCATCCAGACTGGGTCAGTTCATGCCATCCTCAATGAAGGCCTGAGCAGGAAAGAGGTGTCAGCAAGATGGGTAGTCAGAATGCTGGACCCTGATCAGAAGAGAGAGCAACTTAACATTCCCAGGGAACTTTTTGCTTTTCCAGGACAATGCATTACTCAACACGTCATAGGTTGCAATAATCACAGACACTGTGTGGCTTTCAAATATTTCCCCATCCATTCTATTCACCAGGTTTTGCTCCCTCAGAGTTCTACCTGTTTCCCAAATTTAAGTAAGACCTTAATGAGAAAAGTATAAAAAATGATGAGGTGATCACACAAGTCAAGCAGTTTCTGGCCATGCAGAACAGTGACTTCCATAAAATGGGCAGAGGTAAGCTGTGCACTGATATCCAGAGGAATATACTGAAACATAAATAACTGAATGCACATTATGAATTTTCTTTGTCAGGCTAGAAGCTTTCTGAATGTCCTCCTAAAAGGGATTCAGATGGTTTTGGGAGACTGGGAAACATTGCCCTAGAAAAAGATGTTGTTTAATTTCCTCTCACACGCACAAAAAAAGTATGTGTGTACACACACGTATCTATATATGCAAATATTTCTCAGTTGTTTTCAATGTATGTGACTATTACATTGGGAACCAGGTACAAGCTCTTGCCAAGGCAATAAGCCACTGCCAAGCACTGACAAATTCACGGCTGGAAACCAGTTTTTTCATCTAAGTGTTAATATGGTTAATATGAGCATTGAACTTGTTTAGGCTTGAATGTGTTTAGGCTTGACAAAGTAATGCTGCATGCATTACTCTCATTTTTTGCTTCACTACTGTAAAATGATGGCCTTGAAACTGTGAGCCTGTCAAGAGGGATGGTCTCTTGGTCATCCAGAAGGCTACCAAAATGAAAGCCGCTGGGGGACACCAGTATAAAGACTTTGTTAATTGCCCTTTCAAATGTGAAGAGGCTCTGTTTTTGTCCCATCAGCTTCAACTGTGGAAGAAGGAAATAAAGGTATCTGACTAGAACATTTTTCTTCCCCCCCCCCCCCGCCTTTGGATTCTGTCAGGATTGAAACAACAAAACAGAAGCGGAGATCCCTAGGATCATCATGGATTACCCCTAAAAGACATTCAGTGTTGACACAAATTACTACAACCCTGTCACTTTCTAGAACCATAGAATATAACTCATTTGTGTATACATGTTTGCCTTCTATAACCTGTCAACCTTTCTCATTTTTTCCTAGTTAATAAATCTTTACTTATTTTACCATAGGATGGGCTACAAGCTTTGTCTTTGGAGATATTGGAGATATATATTGAGCTGGGATACGTAACTGGTCTTATGGGACTGTAAGGAACCTAAATCTGGAGTGATCATCAGTATATAGCAATCAACTATCAATAAACCCAGCTCGCCTGGGAAGCAAAACAGACTGGAGCACCCAAGGCAACTGTCTGTAACTCGATGGTAAGGCTGTTACAGTGCTTCATGAGTTCATGTTTGATACTGGGTTGGTGAAATCTATTTATGGAACATATAACCAATTTGAGGTGTCTGCCCTGCTTTTTGAGTGTTTGCCTTGAGGGTAGCACACACAAGTGTGAACCACTCACATTTTCTTAATGTCCCTCATAAGTGGTGGGAGTAACACAACAAGGGATTCAGGTTGTACTGGGAGATTGGGGAAGCACTGCTCCAAAAAAGAAGGGACCACATTTCCTCCAAAGAAAGAAAATAAATGTTGGTGTTCCATGGACCATCATGTGTTACTCAATTGTTTTCAATGTGCTTGAGCAGACAAATCTAGGAATTAATTTTCTACAATTGCCAGATCTTTTGTACTAATAGGTAGAAATATAATCAACTTGAATGATTAAGAAATATATTTGCAACTGGGCGCAAACTATGAAAGATGTGTTAGTAAGCAGTTAAAAATGTATCATTTTCTGATTATTGTAACTGATAGAGAGAGTACTGTGGCTATTACTATAGAATCTTCACAATAGGGCACATGGTTACACAAACATGTTTTCATGATATATTAAGTTGAAGAGAGAGAGATAAGATCATGTGGTCTGTCAAGAATTTCTTTTTATTGTGACAAATTAATAAAAGAAATTTAAAATAATGGTCACATCCAAACTCTGTACCTTCAACAAAGTTGGAGAACAACTATATTCAGCCAAAGGGGGTGAATTAGTTCCTATAAAAAAGAATGCTATGAATCACCATACTTAATTTAAAAAAAAGTAAATCAGGAGTACTTTTGACACACCCCTGATGAAAGGAAGTCTGGGGGTAAACTCCTAGAGGTCATGAGTCATTCATGATCAAAGGATCTTCATATCCACTCACAACAGAATGATAAGCAAAAGGAGTGATTTCAGGAGATATACCTTTCTCTATTACTGAAAATGCCTTATCTTCTTTATCTTATGAAAAAATAAATCTAAATATGTTAAGCAAACTATTTCTTTTTTAAATTCAATTTCCATGTTTTTAATAAACCCTTTTTTGTTAAGATTTGTTGTAAGGGAAATTTCACACAAATGTACAGAAGAAGAAAAGACTAAACCCCTAAAGGTGAGACACTGAAGAATAAACAGATTCTGGAACCCAGACCACTCTGCTCAGTCAGTCAAATGACATGGAGAGATAATTTGTACCCAGTGAGTTGTGCTGTAGTGACGCTCTGGTGAGTAAATATGAGAAAGAACCACCAACCTGGAGATGGTGTTGATCACAATGTACTTTCTATCATTATTACAATTTTATCCTGAAAGGGAAAACATTTAATATTGGGATTAATGTACTCTCTTTGGGAAGAAATCAGGACAGTGCCAAGTTACACATCTTAAAATGAAGATAAAGTTTACGTAAAAGGTGAGTTTAAAATCAAAAAGCCCAGACAAATTGCCTCACATTAGATTCTTCTCTATGAGCCCTGACATTTATTATGATGCAAAGCAAGTAAATTTTTTATCACAAACCGAGGGATTCAATCTATCTTCTGTTCTCTGACCTTTTCAACAACATGATCATATATAGATGTATTTCTTATTATTCATTTTAATTTAGTCTGCTTTTCTAACAGAGGGATATATTTTAACAAAGAAGAGAAAAAGAGAAAAAATTATGCTCAGGTATGCTATTTGTCTTCATCCAAACTGTGTTGGTCTTCGGTCACAGAAAGTATCATCCCAAAGGCAAAATGCAATGCAGTTTTCTTCCCCGTGTATAAGTAATCATACTGCATCAATAACAATTATCTGGACAAATGGTAGCAGCCTACAAACAAGGACATCAGCATGTATGCAGAATGTGTAAATGTCCATTTGCTGAGTTTACATAAAGCAAAACTCTTCTCTTTATATAAGGCATCAATTCAACATAATTTAGCAAGTAAGATTAAATAAATACTTAGTTCAACTTTTCATTTTTTTAATATCTACTAAGCTTTCCTTGTGTTTCTGCAGATCAGAAAGTTATCTAAGAGTTAACTACCTACTTAAAATAGGATATGTTTCTTAATACAGACACACAAATTTCCTGAGAAATGCATCCCCAAAATTTGTTTTAAATCCTTGCATACAACTCCTGTCAAACTAAGTTTCCCAGATAACTTTTATTTGCAATTCTCCAGTCACAGATCCCTGGATTTATGGATTCATTAAAAAACACTATTGGGTTGCAATTTTATGTGCCAGTTCCTTCAATACTTTTGGATGGAAAGTGTCTTCATCCTAATTCGGCCTAGTTAAGATCTTTGAGTTTGGTTTTCGCCTCAGATTTGGTTATTTCCATTAGCAATTCTGTTGCTGCCCCCAAGTTATTCACTACACTTATTAAAAACTGAAGCAAAGTATTAATTTAAGCAATGGGTCATCTCAAGGTTATCTTCAAATGCCACATTACCTACAGTACATAGTGGTTGCATTCTTCTTTCCTTGTTTTTTTTTTAAAAAATTTCTGTTGGTAAAGAAAGTTTCAAAAATGATTTTAATCTTCTTTGCACGGTCCAGCTCAGCTAGACTTTTGGCAATTCTCACTTTTTCCCTAAACTTTCTGACCTCAAAGACCCAGTTTGCATTCTTGATCAATCCCTTCTTCCATTTTTGTAGCCTTTCAACTGTCCTGTTATAACCAATTTGAAATGTTTCCCAATCCAGTTTCATCTGCAACCCTTCCCTATGATATTTTCTCCTTGCTTGGGATGCACATTCCAGATAGCTTCTTCAACTTGAATTAATTCCAACCTCTTCCGCATTTTAATTTTGCTTCCTCAGGGATAAAAAAAAACCCACCCCACTTTGGTGTGTGTGGAAGGAATGGTTAAAAAGAGATTTTATCATCTCCCTGACTTCTTCATGGACTATAAGAACATAATAACACAAGAACAGCCATACTGGGTCAGAACAATGGTCCATCCAGCCCAGTATTCTGTCTGCCGACAGTGGCCAATACCAGATGCCCCAGAGGGACAGAATACAATAGGTAATTCTTGCGTGATCCCTCCCTTGTCACCACCCTCTAGAGAAACAGAGGCTAGGGACCCCATTCCTATCCATCCTGCCACTGATGAACCTTACCTCCATGAATCTATCTTGCTCTTTTTTGAACCCTGTTAAAGTCCTAACCTTCACCATATCCTCTAGCAAGGAGTTCCAGAGGTTGACTATGCACTGAGTGAAGAAAATTCCCCTTTGTTTGTTTTAAACCTGCTGCCTATTAATTTCATTTGGTGACCCCTGGTTCTTATATTGTGGGAATATGTAAATAACTTCCTTATTCACTTTTACCACACCAGTCATGGTTTTATAGACCTCTATCATATGCCCCCTTAGTCTCCTCTTTTCTAAGCTGAAAAGTCGAAGTCTTTTCAATCTCTATTCATATGGCACCCATTCCAAACCCCTAATAATTTCTATAGCCCTTTTCTGAACCTTTTCCAATGCCAATATATCTTTTTCAAGATGAGGCAACCACATTTGTACACAGTAGATGTGGGCATACTAAGGATTTGTGTAACTGAGTATAATCCCTGCCTTGGTACTGAACTGCTGAAATGGGAGCAGATTGCCTATTAATTCTGAGTCTGAGATGCCTATGGTGCCAGAAGAGCGAAAAGGAGAACAGTTGCATTAGCTTTGGCACTGGTTCTGTGTGCCAGAGACACACTGTGTTTGAGGTGCCAGGAGCATTGACAGTGCTCACTTTTGGAGTAGCCTGTGGTGGCAGCAGAGATCTCGTTGAAAGTAATTTTTTTTCTATTTTGCGCTCTTTGTGGCAAGTTTCCTGCTGCTTTTTCACTTTCAACCACCTTGTTGGGGATCCCTTTGCTGAGCAACCCCTTTGGTCTTGGGTCGGAGGCTGGTTGGAGAAATTTTTCCATAAGGAGGCTTTTCAGTTTCAGGTCCCTGTCTTTGCATGCCCTAGACTTCATTTTGGCACAGTGAACACTCTTCTGGGGTATATGCCCCCTACCCAGACAGCAGACACACTGGCTTTGTCTGTCAACTATGGGTATAGCCTTCCTACAGGATCTACATCTCCTGAAGCCTGGAGAGCTGGTCATTCTGGCACCTGGGAGCTGTTAAATGTCCATTTAAGTGGCAATTTTTTTTGTTTGAGTCTTTTATAAACACTAGCTAACTAAGAAAAAATGTTTGACTCGATCAGTGAATGTTGTTTTTATTGAGTTGAACCACTGAGAAACCATGCCTGAAGGTGATGAAATCGGGGGTATGGTTGACAAACCTGACCACCCTCCTGAGTCAGAAGATGAGGAAGCAGCAGGAGATGAGGGAGCAGCCAAGTGGCCTTCACTTGGACACCTGTACCAGGTAAGTGTACCAAGTCTATTGACTATTCAATGGAGGAGCAGAATTGCGGCAATGCACATAGGAGAGACACATTCCAAGGTATTGTGTACATGTCCCCCAAGGAGTGCAAGCCAGTGGTCACGCAGGAACAATATTGTAGACACTTCTTGTTGTCATGTGTTGCAAATAAGTGCACCATTGTAAGCCCCAGTGACTGAATATCCATTGAAGAATCATGGGGTCCAATCATTTGTGATTGGAGTTGAAATTCCTGCGGAGGTTGTCCACTTGAGGTTGCCCTTCGCCAGAGGAGGCTTTCATATGCCTGTCGTGTGTGATGCACTATGTCTATAAGCAGACAGCTTCCCTGCACAGACTGTGGGACCTGGATCCACCTTGCCTGTTGATGTAGTACATTGTTGCTTGATTGTCCATAAAAATCTGCACCGTGTTGTTGCATATGAGAAGAAGGAGATGTTGGCATGCATGGTACTGCTCTGAGTTCTAGTATGTTTATGTGCAGGAAGCACTCCCATGGAAACCAATGTCCTTGAGTTCTGAGAAGGCCTAAGTGTGCCCCCCAGCCAAGAAGAGAGGCATCCGTGATGATCATGGCCGGGGGATGTTTGTGAAAAGATACTCCAACGCACATGTTTCTTGGGTCTGCCTATCAATCCAATGAACACTTGATTCTGTTCAGGATTGATACTAGTTTGTTGATACTGTTGTAATGTGGTCTATATATATATATGGTCCTTAACCACTGTTGCATGGTTCCCATGTACAGTCTGGCATGCAGCACCACTGATGCGGTCACTGTAGTATGCCCTAGTAATTAAAGACAGTCCTTGCTGGAACTTGTGGGATGACTTGGACCAGTGCAATCAAGTCCTCTATAGACTGGAATCTCTGTTGTGGGAGGGAAGCTATATCCTCCACAAAATTGAGGTGTCCCCCAGTACGCCATTCTCTGGGCTGGCTGTATTTTGCACTTGGACAGATATATCTGTAACCCAAAGGTCTGGAACAGAGTCCTGGTTAGGGAGACTGTGTTGTGGGCTTCCTGACTTGTGCTTGATCTCATCAGGCAGCTGAGAAGATAAGGGAATATGGATACCCCTTGTCTGTGAGGACTTTTGAGAAGACCCTCAGAGTTGTGGAGAGACTGAATGGCAACACTGCGTATTGGAAGTGGGCATCGCCCACCGTGAATCTTGGGTATTTCCAGTGTGCTGGGTGAATGGATACATGAAAGCATGTGTCCTGGAGGTCGAGAGTCAATAACCAGTTGCCTGTGTTTAAAGCAGGCATTATGAAGAATAGGGTGACCCAACTTGAATCACTAAGGTCGTATATGACGGTTAAGTTTCCTGAGATTGAGAATCTGTCTTCATCCCCCTGACTTCTTTGTTGTGAAGAAGTAATGCGAGTAGAACCCTTTGCCCTTGTAGTGGTGAGGTACGGGTTCTATAGCCTCTAGGTGAAGCAAATGATCAAGCTCTTGCAGTAGAATGCTCTGGTGAAATGGGCCACTAAAGAGGGATGGGGAAGATGGGTGGAGGAAGCGGGTAGAAGAAAAGGGGATACTGACCAACGGCTTGTCATCCTCATCACTTGAAAGCAGCGGTGTCAATCCTGCAGGAGTGGAAAGCATGAACCTGCCCAATATAGCTGTGCAGTCAGTGCCTAACACTGGGGTTATGGGCACCAAAGTTACCCTGAGCTCCTCCATAATAGTAAAAGATTGCAGTGCCAGGATCACTGCTGCCAGCGGCAGTGTGGAGGGTGATATGACTGCAAACTGTGGTGCTGATGGTGCTGTATCGATACTGTGTGTTTATGCTGGAAGTGGCACAGGTGTCAGTGATGCCAAATGAGATTTGGATTTCTTCCATGCTGATGGTGCCTCAGCAGATGCTGATTAAGGTTTTTGCCTTAATTGGCACTGAGAGGGATTTAGATGGTGCCAGAGGCACCAATTTCAATTTAAGCTTGTCTGCAACCTTGGTGCCCATCTTAATGAGGTCCCTCGGGAGCCATCAGTGCCTGACAGTCTCAGTAGCACCCTGTCTGGTACCCTGGTCAAGGTCGGTGCAGGAGATATCTGGGATGCTTGTCCCCATTTTTTTGAAGGGGAGTCACCCTTAGTTGAAGAATGGGGTCTCTTTCCTGGGTTGTTCTGAGAAAGAATCCATGGTGCCGGAGCCCGCAGGAGCCACTTTCTTGGATATGGCCAACAGAGAGGGCTGCCAAAGTGGAGTTAAGTGCTCTGGATCTGAGGCCAGCCCCACCATGCTTTCAGGGAGAGGAGTTTGAGCTGGAACTCCCTTGTCTTGTGCATGCGGGCCGTTAGCTGTTTGCAGTGCTGGCACTGGACACGCTGCGAATGCTTAATGGAAACAGGAATTGAGAGCCTACAGGACAGGCAGTTTTTGAATCCTGGGGAACCTAGCTTCCCAGGAAGAAAGTCTTGTTAAGGCAAATGTCCTAAACAACAGCAAGAAAAACATTTTTTTAAAATAACTAATAGTAACTAGAAAAAACTACTAGCTATGAACACTATTACTAAAATATACTAACGATAACAACAAGAAATACTAGGAATTTGGACAAAAAAGCTGGCAAGCAATTGCACTGCTGACTGACACCACAGGCGACAGAGAAGGAACTGAAGGGATGGTTGATTGCGCATGCGTAGTAGCAGCACCGTGCGTGCAGTCTGTTTTGCACGTGCAACCTACCAGAGGACACCGCTACCAGAAATCTCTGACGAGATGCGCAGAGGCGCCCCAGACACCTAATTGGAGCAACCACATGGACACTCCTGAAGAAGAACTGAGGATGCCAGGTCCCACATGTGGCTGTATAAAAATACAAATGAGGGGGTGGGTTGTGAGATAAACCTTGAACGTGTAACACAGAGGGACGCTGCTACAAAAATGTCCATGTGAAGGCTGTAGCCAGACAGGAACTCCCCCTTGTAACATCCATTTTTGCTTGCCTGGAGCATACAGGGCACACAGAGCAGAAGGCCCAGGCTGTGTGACCGTGACCAATTGTAAGCAGAGATAGGGGAGGGGGGTCAAACTAATTGTTGACCAAGAGGCTGTACATCATGCCCTTGACTTAACCCATATTGATACAAACACACAACCGTCCGCGGGGGGAAAAATTTTCCACCCAACAAAAACATCCTGCACTCCTAATTTAGCTATCTTCCTCTCTTACAAGTGTAAATTAACTTGAAACTTGCTTGTAAAAACTGGCGCCACAAAACGGACCAGTAAAATTTGGCCTCTTAGATAAGAAGAGGATACGGGCCCCCAGGGGTATAAAAATGGGTCCAGCAGCATATTTTCTCTGTGTGTCAATCTACCATCTATCTGCTGGTCAGGTTAGGTGTTTGATCTCCCGAGGTTCCAGAGGGGACGCCCACCTTGTATTCGTCTTTCCTAGGAATTGAAAGACCGGCCCTGGCCTGACACGCTGAAGTCGAGAGGCACAGAAAGGGGTAAAAATTGTACCTGGATGTGGTCCTTTGTTTAAGTATATATATACATAGTGTTAAATCTCTTTAAAGATTAAGCTGTCACTTGGTACCATTATTTCTATTTTCTATCTTTACCTTTTTCCTGTAATCATTTTTAAAACCTATATATATATATATTTGCTAGCATTTAAAAAATAGAGCAATAGCCATTGTAACCATATAATTTATAAGCTTCTTTAATAAACCTGTAACTGTTTAAGCTTTAACCTAACTCCTTCAGTTGCTGTAATAGAACCAAGCACAATTTAAAAGAACTTCAGCCGGTCATAAAGGGACAGACATAGGGAGAGCTTGGGCGTTTGGATCTGTGTCACTCCCAGGTGACAAGATCCGTTGGGGCACCTTTTCAGCCTTTCCTAGGCTGCCCTCTGCGAAGCAACCCCTGTGTTCTAGCAGCTAAAATCTAAGGTGTAATAAGCTCTTCCTATATAACGGGGCGTCTGTTGGCCTGCTGGCCACCCTCTGCGACGGGACCCCGGTCCTAGCAGTAAAAACACAAACATTAAACCTTTTCTCAGAAACATACACACACACTCTGCCCTAACCGTCAGCTAACAAATGCGCAGAGATACAAGTCAGTGCCTGGAGTGGAGTACTCATGAGGACATCCCTCGAGAATGATCTTACACTTGCTTTCTCTGTAAAGAAAGCTAAATCCAGTGTCTTTGGCTGAGATGTGCTCTATGGTAAAACTGTGTTGTTCTGTTCCTTTGCAAATAGAAGACCTAAGAACTCTATGAGTGTCCAGTGAATTAGGGGCTGGACACATTAGGGAGATGCTTGGAGGAGTTGGGAGATGGAATTCACCTGTAAAGAGAGAGATGAGTGGAAGCCTGGAAGGCAGTGTTTGTGTTGGGGAACTGACCTACAGCAGGTACAGACAAAGCTTCCTCATGCTAAGGACAGGTTGCACTGAGATGAGACTCAACCCTGGGTACCGCTAGGAAACATCACAACAGCTAAAGCTTAACTAGTGACAAATCAATTTTTTCTGATGAACTGAGAGTTGTTTTATAAAAATATAGATAAAATGTTTTGAATTCTGTAAAAATATAAAAACGTTTACCAAGCCATAATAAAAAGAATAGCAGAAATGAAAATGCTCTTACATTTATAAAGCATCTTTCATCCAAAGGGACAGGAGCATAGGAAGTGCCACTGTGGATCAGATCAATGGTTCATCTGATCCAATATACTCTCTCAAAGGCTGGTTAGTACTAGAGGTTTTAGACTAAGAAATCCTGCAGTAGGATATTCTGCTCTACAGAGAAAATTTCCTCCTACCCCTCTCCCCCAGCTAGAAGACGGTACAATATATGCCAAAAAATTAAAAGTTTTTATACTACTGAAGAATTAACAGCAAGACTAAGAAGAAGTTACTTACCTTGTATAGTAACGATGGTTCTTCGAGATGTGCCTCTAGGTGTCGGATCAGTTCCGGCGCCACTGATCGGGAGATTTCATAGCCATATCGTGCCGGACCACGCATGCTCCCTGCACCGCTGGTCATTTGCGCCCTTTCTAATGTGCGCGGTTTCCCCCCCCCCCCCCCCGCCAGTTCCTCTCACCACTCAGTCTCTGAAACGAGAAAGAGAGAAACAACCCCGGAGCGGGGAGGAGGGCAGGACGTGGAGCACTCACAGGGCACATCTCAAAGAACCATCATGACTATACAAGGTGAGTAACTACTTCTTCGAGTGGCCCCGTGGGTGCTCCACACTAGGTGACTGTATAGCAGTAGCTGGAACAAGGAGCGCTCCGGGTTAATTAGGTTTTACTGTAGAAAGGACTGCAGAAGCCACTGCATGGTCTGCCGCCCATTTTTGCACTACAGCGTAACGTCTCATAAATGTAGAGCTTGAAGCCCATGTGGCTGCCCTGAAAATATCTGCTAATGGAACTCCTTCCTCTGGCAAAGGTGATAGATGTCGCCACTGCTCTGGTTGAATGCACTCGTGGCTGAGAAAACAAGGGTCTACCCTGAATGGAATGGCATGTGGTAATGCATAAGGTGATAAGCTTGGCAATGCGCTGAATGGAGAGTACAGCACCCTTAGATTGGTGAGCCGTTGCTATCAGAAGCCTATCTGTTTGTCTCCACTGGTGGGTTCTGTCTATGTAAAAGGAAAGAGTGCGCCTTATGTCCAGCATATGCAGCAAGGCCTCCTTAGTTGAGGCATGCGGCTTAGGGTAAAAGGAAGGAAGGATGATCGGATCATTGATATGAAATGACGAAGAGACCTTGGGTATGAATGCTGGGTGTAATCGTAACGTCACCGACTCCTTCGAGAAAGAAGTAAAAGGAGGATTTGTCATTATTGCCCCTAGCTCGCTAACTCTACGTACTGATGTAATTGTGAGCAAGAAGATGGTCTTCATGGTTAATAGCTGTAAGGGTACAAATGCTAGAGGCTCGAATGGAGGATACATAATTGTATCGAGTACCAGGTCGAGGTTCCATGACGGCAGAGGTAGCCTTCAAGGTGGGCTTATATTGATCAGGCCTTTGAGGAATTGTCTAGTAGTCGGGTGAGAGAACACCGAAGAACCCTGTATTGGGTAATGGAAGGCACTGATGTCTGCCAAGTGAACTCTGAGGGATGCCAGAGAAAGCTTCAAGTTTCACAGGTAAAGAATGTATTCGAGACTTTAGTGTAGAGGAGAAGACAAGGGTTGAACGTTATTCTGGAGGCACCAGTAGGAGTATTTGCGCCATTTAGCCAGTTAAGTATTTTGCGTAGATGTCTTTCTACTATGTATCAATATGGACCTGACCTGATCTGAACAAAGCTTTTCGTCTAGTCTAAGCCAGTCAGGAGCCATGCTGTCAAGTGCAATGCTTCTAGTTTGGGGTGAAGGAGAGATCTCTGGTCTTGAGAGAGGAGATCTCGGTACAGGGGCAGAGGCCATGTTGGTCCAAGTGACATTTTGTGTAAGAACGGATACCATGCTTGCCTCGGCCAAGCTGGTGCTATTAAAATTACCGTCGCCCTCTCTGTCCTGATTTTCTCTAGTGTTCCGGGAACGAGGACACTTGGCAGAAAAGCGTACAGGAGTGGCTTCAGTCTATGATTATGAATCTCTGATGTTCATTTAAACAAAATTAGCCCAAAATGTAATTATAACAATGTAGCTCAGTACTAAAATCAGGAAACATTTAGTAAAAATAGCATTTTCCCTTAGTTTTATAAGCAGTGCATGCATTCAGAGATCATGATGCATTTCAAAGATTCATGTCACTACATAATGTATGATGCAGGGTAAAATGTTCATAAGATATTTATATACCAAACATGTTTTATTCAGCCACAGATCTGCCTTATGGCTTTGTACTGCCAAAGGGTTTCTAAATGTCTCAAATGGCAGATATAATAATAGCAGTTTTGTCTGTTCATGTAATTTATATAAGAAGTAAAGTCTCTCTATTCAAGAAAGAATGTAGGGAAGGTAGGGGGAAATTTTATACCACGGAACAAAACATTCATCAGGTATCAAAAACTACCCAACTCAGTATCTTAACTGATGAGTAACTAAATACATTGCAACGATATAAACAGAAGAACAAATTTACTGCATATTATTTAAATAAATAAATAAAAGACAGCAGAGGAAAGTAGAAAGGTGTGTGTCTGGGGGCAGTGACACTAAATGAAATATTTGGTTTACTGAGTAGTTCTCTAGGAAGTAAAACAAAACTATTACCAATGCTATTTTTAGCATCATGTTAAATACTACTCTCTTCTAGATAGATACATACTGCAATTTTTTTAAAAAAACTTGATGGAACAGTCTGTCATTCTCAAGTGTCAATGTAACAAATAACCACAGTTACATGACAAATGTAAGGAAACAAGATAGCATTCACCTGTCAGTGACCCTAAAAGCATGACACCACTCTGACAACAGCACCATTTTATGCTTGGTGATATCACGCTGAAAAATGCACAAGTAACAGGCTGAAAACTAACAATTAATACATTGGAGCACAGTGAATTAGTTCCACGCTCAGATAGTTTAGTAATTCTTGAAATACACTCTGAATGCCAGATTGTGGCTTTTCTAGCCACTGCCACATTAGGGCTATATTCAGAAAGGCACAGCATAGGTATTCTGCCTTTGGAAAACACAAGTGCACTGAACACTTCCAGCTGCACTATGGTACCATAACAATAATAGCAACTGTTACACCTTTTTACAAAGGAGCCACCCACCTATTTTTCCTCTCATCATCAACTCAATTCTTCCTGGACTGCTGAGCGTGACTGGTGGCACTAATAAATGCTCTACTTCTTTTCATTTGAGAATGGTAACAGAAAGATTCTGCCCACTCAACGCACTGGTGAGGAAAAAAGGGCTCCATCAGGCTTTTTCTCCACTGCATTATTGTAAGATTACATAATTTAATTATACTGCACTGTGGAAAACAGATTCAATACATTGTACTTGAAGAAGAAATGTTAAGAACATGACAATATTTGAAGGATTTTGTTTTATAACAAAAATGCTGACCACTTGAAGAAAAGTCTAATACAGGGGTGTCCAAACTTTTTTCAAAGAGGGCCAGATTTTATGAAGTGAACATGCGTGATGGCCGACCATTTTGCCTGACATTCTTTGAACCATTAAAATTAAACGCAATTTAACTATTTTATGCAAAGTTCATTGCAAACGGCATACTTTTCATTTCGTCACATGGATGACAAATCTAAACAGGTGTTAAATCACCCTGCCTTTCATATCTGAAGGCCAGATGAAAAAAAAATCCAGGAAGCTGAAATATATGTCAGGAACATTTTAAAGTACATTACATATTATTGGTAATAAAGGTTGTCTGTCAACTTTTAAGTTCAAAAAATATGAACAGGAACATAACACCAAGTATACATGTTGTGTCCAAATATATTTATAACTGATTTAGACCAACTGACATTAACTGAGATTTTACAATGTATTCATCTCAATACATATGGATTCGTTGGGGGCCATAAAAGATAGATATTGCCAAATTACCTGTGGGGCCATATTAAACCGGAACACGGGCCGCAATTGGCCCGCGGGCCGGACTTTGGACATGCCTGGTCTAATACAAAGTAAGGATGTTAATTCAGTAATTGTGTACTCAATACAATTTGTACCGAGTACATTATTGGTCGATAATCTGTGGCTCTGCAGTTAAATGTAGTAGGAGCCAGGTGAAGTCTACTACATTTAAACTGCAGAGCCTCGGTGGGAGCAGGTCCAGTACCTGTCAGGAGCCAAGACTCAGCAGTTTCAGCTGGTGCCATATCCTGGACTGCTGTGGCTCTGCTTTTAAAATGTAATATGAGCGATCAGGCTCTTACTACATTTAAAAAGCAGAGCCGCAGTGGTCCAGGATCCAACATGAGCCAGGACTATTGAGTCCCGGCTTGCACCGGGTCCGCCACTGCAGTTCTGCTTCCCCAACCCCACACCATGGAGATGGTGCTGGGGGGAAATCAGCTTTTAAGCTGGCTCCCCCCAACACTTACTCCTGCTTACCCCACCCAGCTGCCTCTGATACAGCCAAAGTTTATCAGGATAAAGTTTTACTATTTTTATAACAGAGCTGTTGATACTCTAAATATACTTTTATATGATACTTTTATTTTTGAGCAGACAATTCATCTAAGAGGAAAACAAGATCAGAATGTATGACAACTGATTCCTTTTCTCCATTATTTGAATTCTGTTGACATCAACTTTCTAATGGAAAAAAATCTTGTTTGCTCATGCATGATCAAACCGCATTATTAACCATCAACACGACAGAATTATTTGCGTCAGTAGTAAATAATTAAACGTGTTCTCTATTCATGAAGCAGGAGACCACAAAAATAGCATTATGCAAACTCATTTCACCTAAACAATTCTAAACCAATTGTAAAATGGTTAAATGACCACATACTAAAGTACAAACACACTTTTCTAAAGACATGTAACTTAATGCATCAATACATCTCCAAAAAAACACAACTAAGATTATAAGATTGATATGCATTTCAGAATAAAGCTACAAGGCTTTCTTTTATTTTAAAACAGAAATAAAGCCTCCTGAGATTTTCTTCAGAGTTTTTGTAATACTTATTGTCAAGAATCCTAAAAAATAGAGAGCAGCATATTAAACAAAAGCTAAACATGAAGACTAGATGGAAGAAAACTAATAAAATCAACTGAAGAAATTTTTCAGGTATGCTAATAAAGAAGAGGTGGAAACAAGCAACTGTCTGGTTAAATTTCCTTTATGAGATTTGTTTGAACACATGACAATGGAGTATGTTATTTTTTTAAAATTAATTGTATGCTGGGGCTAACATCTACTGAGCTGTGATGAGGAACAACAAATATCTTGATGACCACAGACGATCAAACCTCACCATTCAATTTTATACAAATAAAGACTGGTTTAAAGGTAAACACCTAGATATTTCCAACCAAATAAGTCTACATATGACACATTAATAAGACGACATTTCAGAGTATTTATTCAATTAGAACATTTGATTAATTACAATCCAAAGATAATAAAATTGTTCCAAGGTTCCTTTTAGTAGAATTATGACATAGGTTACTTCATGAATTATTGATTGTAAAACAAAATTTACTGGGTCTATCCAATTGACAGAAACGTAAGTGAATAAAATTTTACAAACTTAAAAAATGTACACCACACTCAAAACTACAGTAAGTATTAAATTCTACAGTTATGTATTATATTCTCTCTACCAATATGGTACAGTGCATTTAAGCATACTACAAGTTGAACCTCTCTGAACCAGGACTATTTGATCCGGCGCCATCTATGGTCTGGCAGCTATCTGTTAAGCATGTTATTTCTTTCAAGAGCTACTAAAACTAGTGCCTCTGATTGGTTTGAAAGTATATATTGGTAGTTAGCCTGCCTGTCATTTCAACTAGCTTTCCCTTTTTCTTGTTAAATTTGTGTTTGTTAGACAAGGCTACTAATATACTCTTTCTTCATGGCTGCCTATGTCATGTACATTACAGAGGAAAGGGGTAATCTACATTACTCTATTATTTTGCAAAATGAATGTATGTGAGGCTATTTCTTTCAGTTATGTAACCTTAAAGCATATTCTTACAGATTCTTGGAGCAATTCTAGCCACTTCAAAATAAACTATTTTGCAACTAACTTTTGTAGTACAGGCAGTCCCCGACTTACGTGGATCCGACTTATGTCGGATCCCTAGATACGAACGGGGTGAGGCAACTCCCGCACATGCGCAGCAGCATTCCCGGGGCTCGCTCACCTGGGTCCTAGGATCCTCCTCCTCCTCGGGCCGGCTCCGACTGGGGTCCCGCAGAGCTGCCGGGCAGAGGAAAAGTGCCTCCCCACGCCCGCTGCCCCCCCCACCTCCATGCCAGCAACAGGCTGCCCCCTCCCCTGAGCAACAGGCTGCCGAACAGACAAAAGCAGCCTCTCTGCCCCTCCTCCCCTCTATACATGCCGGGCGGAGCGCAGCAGCGTCCCCGGGGCTCGCTCACCTGGGTCCTAGAATCCACCTCCTCCTCCTCTTCGGCGGCTCCAACTGGCCTCTGCCTGCAGCAGCTGGCCACAGGGACAGGGATCCCGCAGAGCTGCGGGGCAGAGGAAAAGTGCCTCCCCACGCCCGCTGCCCCCCCCCCGGCCTCGCATCCTGCACGTCTCCCCCCTCCCCCCCTGCCAGCAACAGGCTGCCCCCTCCCCTGAGCAACAGGCTGAACAGGCTGAACAGGCTCCCTGGGCAAACAAAGACTCCACCAAAACAAACAAAGTGCTGGCCTCACTGTGTTAGCAAAAAAACGACCCTCCTCCTAGAACCCTGGGTGGTGTGTGGAAATAAAGCTATTAGCTCAAAGCATGGTGCAGAGCTGTTTGGTATTTGATGAGTTACTCCTTTAGTCCTGAGTTTGTCACAGGGACAGAAATAGATGTGAAATCTTCTGAACAGGGGAACAGACAGCAAAACAAACATTAGAGGGGAGTTAACCTTTCCCTATGCTATCCAAAACTAAAAAAAATGTTTGGCTAGAGTTTCCCCTACAATATGTACCAGTTCCGACTTACATACAAATTCAACTTAAGAACAAACCTACAGTCCCTATCTTGTACGTAACCCGGGGACTGCCTGTAATGGGATTTTACTCAATGACATAACTCAGGCACTGTTAAACTTCGGTGTTGTATCAGCTGGAAAATAAAATTAAAATATACTGTACTTGGTCTTGGGTGAAGTTAAGGAGATCCCCCTTTTCTGAAGCAAGAGTAATCTGAGTAAAACTTGGAATAGCTGGAAAAGGAGCATTTTAACCTAACCCTTAAAGGCATACACTCTAGGTCTGCCTCCGCGGGACGGATCCGGTGGCTTGGCCGTATTTTGCCCAGGCCTGCTGTAAACCCTATATATAATGAAAACTACTTCTAGCCATGAGGTGCTGCAGCACCCTTACCTCCACCCCCGCACCTTTACTTTAGCAGATATGGTTTTCGGTATATTTACTTTGTACATTTTGACATATAAAGTTGATAACAGTTGTAACTTTATAAAGCTTTAACTTTTCAAATCTCAAGCATCTCACTGAATCTCACTAAGTAACTGACTCCACCCCATTGCCTGATTCTTCCCATAATTTCCCACAAATGAAAATTTGAATTAATAAACACTGGGGGGGGAGCTTAAAAACAAATATTAACAACCTTTTAAATGATAAAAATACAAATCTAATTCTGTCAAGCCTGTATATATTGCAGATATATAGTTCACAGTTAAAAGTTAATCATTTTAAAGAGAAATGAGCATTATTCTTTTGTAAAATAACTGATTTTTAAAATGCCAGCTTCCAATAAACCACACTATGTACAGCACTTCCTGAATTAATTTAGCTCCTTACAAATAGTAATAAACAAACAGAAACTATTTTTTAAAGATCTTCCAGCAATGGTGAAGCCAACCTACTTATCAGGAAAAACACAAACTGTGATTCAACACAAAGTGCTATCAAAAGAACAAAATAAAACAAACAGAAAAAAGAGAAAAAAAATCCCTATTTTTGTAATCATAATCTTAAGGTTGTTCTAATTATTGACTGCACATTTTTAGATGAAAATATGATTTTTCAAGATGAGCGTGCCCCATTGACAAATGATAATACTATGTTATCAATGAAAAAAGATGCAAGTAATCCAGGAGATAATATCAGTTCAAATCAGTCTTACATAAATTTAATTTAATATTAAGTTCTCCTAATCATGATATCTATTACTCTTCATTTAGGAAAAAATGAGAAGAGGAAGGGAAAGTATACAAACAACATACACACTGTAACTGTAGCTAAACCTTCTCAATAAATGCAATCTAATGTTAGAAGAGAAAAATCAGTCATAAATGCTTATCCAACCAACTGAGATGATCTACGTTCATAAGCTAATCTTGTATTTTTAATTAACAGATAGAATGGTAACATCTAAACAATATCATGTAATAAGAATGAAAACAAGAAACAATTTTTATGCTCAATTTAACTAAATGGAGATGCAGTATCTGGGTAGTGCTGTATTTGTGCAACTGCTTTTTTTTTTTAACACCTCCTCATGCAAAAATGTTTTTTAATTGAACCCACTGATTTCTGCACTGTCTTCTGTTCTGGTTCAAGATCAGAGAACTGCTAATCTTTGGCATTTAAATGAGCTCAGAACATGGATTAAATTATCATTCACATGTGTTAAACATTCTAAATCTATCATACTTAATCTACACACATACATTCACTACAAAACTCACACGAGGAAAATAGAAAACGATAGCCACGGTAGCTGCTGTGCTAGCCAAATTGTTAAATGAGCAGGCAAAAGTATGAAGCAATCAGTGAATTTCAAACAACAGGATACATAATTTTTAAATATAAGGACAAATTCCTGGCATGGACAATATAGTTACTCCAACAGTAGTATGGCTAATTGCAGTAGACTCACATGCTGAGCAAACTTCAATGTAATGATGAAGTAACTCAAATGCACATATTCTTAGAAGAATGGCAAGTAAGTACAGTAACTGAAAAAATATGCTAGGGCTCTGAGGAGATCTTTAGCATAGTACACAGAGAACAGTACCACCACAGAAAAAGCACAGTAGGAGAGTATTTACCCTTTTTGCAGCAATCTATGGGGGGAAAAATAGTTTCTAATGATCTTTTATTTTTGGTTGTTTACAAAATCGGTAATTAGAAAGACTTTCTGCAATGTGTTTTAAACAAAATAAAAGATATTCTGCTATCATGTCCATTGGTATCTATAGTTAGTCATCTCTCTTCTCCACACCTCCTTTATTTAACTTACATCAATTTTCAGTCCCAAATTCTTGTGTTTTTAAGGCCAGTGCATGATCATAGAATTAAATTAGTTTTGCCACTACAAAAAAACCATTTCTCAGCAGTTAATTTATTTAGCACTAGACAACATTTTAGTCTTATCTGGCCATGGAGGAAAGTAGGAAGGGAAAGGGACTTCTTTGCACAGCTCACAGAAAAGCACACATGCATCCTTCGAGTTTAGAGAAACACAAAAACTGGAATCACAGGAGCAACTAGGAGAGGAATAGATAGAGCCATAGCTCTGTCACACATATATATCAGCTAATAAAGCTGGCAGGCTGCATGGTATAGGAGAGTATGTATGCACCCACATGCATTCAAATTATGATATACCACTTCTACCACAATTCAACTAAGTACAGAGAGATACAGTGGCTCAATGAAGTTGAATATCTCCAGAGCCGGGTTTTTCACACCCCCCCCCCCTTTGATTCATGTTGTGACTAAATGACACAAATTTAGTCATTAGTTCCGGACCGTACACAGCCTCAGAAATGGTGCGAAGGGCATGCGCCACCGCCGCACATGCACGGTCTGGCTAAACCATGGCTAATGAATCTCCAACCTGCGGTGCTGGGACGAGCCTGACACGTACAGTGGAGCACCCATGGGGACACTACCCGAAGAAGAAATGTATATTATTTGCTACAATGTCGTCAGATATTTTTCTAAGATCTCAGAATGTAGCATAATAAAGTATTACGAAAGCTGAAATATAGCTTTTTGATATCAAGTTTATTATCCTCCATATTTCATACCAGTCATATTGAACAGCTAATTTAACTGTTTGATTACATTATAAAACTATAGTTATTTTCTTCAACATGTGTTTAAGAGAAAAAATACAGACACTATGTCCTTCAAATAAAATATTCTTTTTTTGTCAACCAAATAAGGTGGAAATTCTGAAGTTAAAGAATGAACAATTAAGAAGTAAGAAATTCACACATCTACCTTCCCTCCTTCCGCACAGAAACCACATGCTGCATTTGATCCAGAACAGATTTCTGTATTTCACAAACCATTTCTAACTATTGTCTAAAATGATTTTATTTTAAACATAAATGCTGCAAAGCTCCACACTAATAAATCACTGTTTCCATAGTAACTAAGGTAGCAAAAGCAAATCAAAACTAAAAATAGTACAAAGCAAACAAGATTTGACAAATCTCCGGTATTAACAAAATGTGAGATGATGCAATGTATTAATTTTTTTATCGCCCTTGTTTATGAAGATATGCCTAACTCAGCTTTGCTCCTCTTGATTAATACAGGAATCCCCACACTTGTGACAATCAAAACTTTATGCCAATGCACACCACCACATCTCTCTATACAATGCATATCTTGAGCTACTCTTTATGCATATATCTTTTTTTTTCCAAAAAGCTTCATAAAATACAAGTTTGAGAAAAAGACCATTAACAATTACAAAAATAAAACAAATACTACTGCAAACCACCTAATTAAACCCCCTAAAACGGGTGGGCAATAATTTTTTACAAAGGGCCACTTCAGAAATGTTAACTGGCCCCAGGCCATCCTAGAAAGGACGAGGGCGGAAGGGGCAGGACCAACAACAGTTCTGGCAGTTGACTAAGTGCTGAGCCCCTTGCAGAACAGGAGAAGACTTCAAGTGCTCCCCCAGACCAATCAGAGCTTGAGGGCAAGGGGAGTGTGCAAAGTCTCCTCTGACCGTCCCCTGTCCTGCAAGAAGCACACAGCGATTCTAAGCAGCAGGACCTCTGCGGGCTGGATCAACTCACTAGGCAGGCCAGATCCGGCCCGCAGAGGCCCTGTTGCCGACCCCTATCCTAGAAGGTCAACCCTAAAACCACTTGCCAACAAAATTAATCTGAATATAAAAAACTGAATTAGCATACTGGTTTTATTTCACTGTAAATGAAATTGTATCCCCCAAAATATGATAATATCCAATTGCACTTGAAAAAAATCATACTCTCCTTAACAGACAACAAAAAGTAAACTGCACACGTACAGTTAGCAATGATTCCAATTAGGTTGGACCCACATAATGTGTCTCAAGAGTTCAACCCCCCACCCTCGACAGAACTATCCTCCAAAACTAAACCATTTATTTCTGCAATTATTTGTTTGCATTTTGCAGCTGTCATGTGTTTATGTAATGTAAAACTCGCATGCTGTTTTTTCCATAACCACAACTACAGAACGCTACATGTTGCTACGAAGTTCCAAAATACCATTTAGTCTTATTTTTCCCCTTTTTCATTTTCTGGAAATTCTGAAGATTTGAGCAGGCACTTTTCATCTAACAGTAAATAGGATCAGGAACAAAATTAAATGATACAAACGTATAAGGACATACAAAAGCACTTCATATTTGTGATTCTACTTTGATTTACACGGTGGTTATATTTCCTTAAAAGAAAATACCATACTTCACTCAATCTAATGTGAGAATGCTTGGTTTTGAATCCTGTTGTTTCCCTATATTGTTTTAATAGCTCTTTAAATTGAATATTTTACCCTTAGACTTGTTTGTTTCCATGTTTCTTATGTTGCACAAGCTATCACAAACGCTTTGCCAATTCACTGGTGTATCACTGGCAAAGTTAATGATGTTAATACAAGTTTGGGCACAGAGTTTGATAAATCACATTAATTCTTCAAATATATGTGGAGTGAAGCACAAAACATGGGGACAAATAATAATAATGTCTACAAAAATTGTGAACTATATAATGATCTTTCTTCTAGCTATATCTGTTTTTTAAAATCAATAACACATTCCTGTAACCAGATACATTTTATATATCTGATAGTGGGACAAATTAATACTTTAAGTAAGGGAAATGTCATTCAGTACTCTAATTATCTGACCTTAGCAGAGTTTCACCAGATATGATATTACACAATTAAAACTGGTTAAACAGTTTTCTGACTGTATTTTGAGCCATATCACCATTGTTAACAGAAACTTTTCTCCAATAAGGAATTACCAACATGTCCTGCACATTGGGATATTTTGGGAAGTAAATGGGGATACATTCTTTAAATTGCACTGAAATGTAGTCATTATAGAAAGCTCCATTGGAACTGCATTGGGAAAAATGGCAAATATGCTACTGGAAAGTGTAGGGACTGTTTGGAAAGTTCGCATGAGCGAGCAATTAACATGGTGCTGATGTACAGAACTGCTGTTAGCCCATCTTCATGATTTTACATATTAAGGGGTTTCACTAAAATGGGAAATACAAGCATATTAAAATGTGTCTTCTGGCTATGCATGTATCTCTTAGCTGGTTAGTTTCTTTAACTGTGCCATATCAACTGTGTTCTTGACTCAAATTCCCTCTCAATGAGCAATTCATTGCATGTTTAACTTGTCTTTCCTGTCTTAATGGTTGAACAACAGAGTAGTTTGGAACCAAAGTTACTAATCTTTGAAATGAAAGCCGAGCCATGGAATCAGATCTTTAAAAAAATATTGCCTGTTTTACTGTTTAAAGATTCATCCAGTTTATATTAAGCGCTGCACATATAACCTGTTATCTAGCCATCGAAGTGACCAAAACTGTAGTATGAAAAATGAGTATCTTCCTTACCTGTGTATACAGTTTTTAGATTCGAGATACGCCATGCCAGCAGCAGCATCTAATGAAAATTTCACTAATTGTTTGGTTTTTAGCTCATCCTTCTTCTTTCTTAAAAAGGAGAGGAAATCACCTCCTAGAGAAACAGACAAATGAACAATGAGACATGACAGCAGTGATACTCACATTTATCTCATTGGAGATGCTTGACTGAAAAAAGTATTACGCTATCAACCAGGCCTTTCAACCAATGTGAGGATAAGATTTTAAAAAAATGGAAAAAATACATTTCCATCAATACATGGCCACATTAGGATGTCCTGAATATTGCTCCAAGTGCTTCCAGGTGAAAGCTGTACAAAGAATGAAAAAATTTAATCAAGTCCATATTTTTACTACACTACATGTCATATTTCCCTATGAATATTCAATATATATTTGCATAATTATGAATTATGGAGTTAATAATCTACTGATAATAGGTTGTGATTAAAAAGCAGTTTTAATCACATCTTTCAACTGCAATGGTTTATTAACATCTGAAAATGGCAATAGGTGATGAGTTTGTATTTGCAGATTTGTAACAGTTAAGTAATGCCTCTGATTGATGATTAGGGCACAAGTCAGCAAGAGAAAAATATTATAAGACGCCATATACTACCACGTGCTGATGATCAGAAACTTGCATTAAAGTTTAAAATAAGCCTCACTGCAGCAGGCAGTGGCAGAAATTACAGTATAGCTTTTTCAAGACTGAAGTTTTCCATGTTATTAGAGAGCCATTTCTCTAGCCTTCATTTCATTTTACTATGTATTGAACTGATTCTAGTGATCTTCTCTCAAATAATGCCCAATGACACAGTTTTCATATACTGTCTGTCTTAGTAATGGAAAGAGACATTACCATATGTTAAAAGTTTGATCTGGGATTTTCTTAGAAGGAAATATCTAGTTATATTTCATTGTAAGAGATAAACTGAGTGGTTATTAAAGAAAGGTTTTATTAAGAGCTAACATTTTTCCTTCAAGTGCTGCGGCCCTCAAATATTAAGATAGAGTATTTCTGAAAGGAATTAGGATCTTAACTATCAATGTCCTGCACTTTTTTAACCCACGTTACCAAGCATCTATGTCCTTTTGATACAAAATCTCTAGAGGTGGCTTAATGGGTTGTTTCTTAATTAAAGTTCCCAGGAAGCTCAACCTCCAGCTAAAACTCTCTGGTTTACCCCTCTACTTGCCCACAGGGCACCGCAAACATTTGAGAAACAAATATGCTTTCCTTTAACCTCATTTCCAATTAACCTTTTTGAGTCAGGCAAAAGACAAGAGAAGATTAATAATTTTTTTATGATGTATCCGTTATCATTTAACAATTTCCAGGAAGATGATGAGGGTTTTTAAAAGGAATTGGGTGTGTATATATATGCATAAACATCATCATATACTAGAATAAAATGATGTCAAATGAGTTCTGTTTTACAAGATCTATAACTACATTCATGATATCTGCATAAAGGATTCAGGCTCAACCCTCAAGAGCATGCTCAAGGACAGGCCGAGCACAAGTTGAGGTTCGGTATTCCAGGGCTGGCCAAAGGCTAGTATGGTTTAGTTTAGACCAGTGGTTCTCAGCCTGTGGTTTGCAGATCCCTGGGGGTCCACAGAATATGAATCAGACAGACTGAAAAGTGGCAGAACAGATTTCAATTGTATATACATACAACAGATTTCAAAATGGGTCTGGATATCTATTTGAAATTTCTAAAAGGTTGACAATTACAGGTTTAGAGCAACAACACAGCTTTCCTAAACTATGCTCATCTGACCATGGCTGTACTGCTTACATTTGAGGCTTGAGCCTGTAGCATTTATGCAGATATCATGCACATAGTTATAGATCATGTAAAACAGAACTCATGTGCACTCTGCAATGGTACATAGCAGCTAGGCTTCCGAAGCTTGACATACCAGGCTATAAAACTGCAGGGCAGACATTCAACTCAGGGACCCTGCAAGGAGGAAGGGTCCCAGAGCCTCGGACTCAATGTTTACCTTGCAATTTTATAGTCCTGGAGCCTGAGCCCTGGAAGCCCAAACAAGACACAGGTCCTTTATTGCAGTATAGACATAGTCTAAGGGTGCATATTTGCAAAGTTCTGGATACTGCATTTTAATTTCTAATTAGATGAAAAGTACCGAATACATAAAAGGTTGACTATGTAATGACTGAAGACTAAGGGTATAATCAATTCTGTAAAATATGAGTCAAAAACACAAAAATGGTTCAAGAGGGTGCACACTCCAGTAACAGTCCTAAAATGAAAAAACAAAACAAAACATGGTAGTACCACAATTCAAGAGTCTGGAGAAATACACTCACAAGGGTGATCCATCAAGATGCAAAACTGTAGCAATTACTGTGGGGGTTTCAGTGTGATCAGTGTTGAATCTGGAGTGACTTTTTGACATTTAAACATTCACAGGTGAAAGCCAGCAGATGTTCTGTCTCTTAAAAGGTCCAAATATTCCACTATGAGGGGGCAGTTGCTTCACACTGCGAAATAGGGCACTAAAAAACCTTGCAGAGGGCTGTGGCAATAAGGGGGAGATCTGAGGCAGCCAATCAGAGCTCAGCTGGACTGTATAAAAAGGTGATTGACCTGAGCTCAGTGTCTCTTTAAGTGTTGGGCCACGCTGCTATTACAGGGAAAGGTACCTTGGGACAGGACACCGCTGGAGAAGATCAAGGGGAGTCAGAGGAGCAGTGGCCTGACCAACTCCTAGACTGAGGGGCTCATAAAGAGCTTCTAGGAGCTACTAGGTGTGCAGAAGGGCCAGGGAAAGAATAGGCAGCAGGTTCACCCCCTAAATCCTTGCTGATGATGAGTGGCCAGTCAGATTGCAGTTTGACCCTGAGCAAAGGGGCTAGATGAATAACTGCAATGAGTCATTGAGGCAAGTAGTGGATTTAGGAATAACTAGCTTGTTCAGGAGGGGAGGACTCTAGAACATGGGCAGTACTCAGGGGATGTGGCCCCAAGATCTCAGAGAAATGCCGGTCCCAGCATAGTGGAGATTGTGAAGGGACAGGTAATAGCAGATGAGACACTGACAACAAAAGGGCGCTTCTGGAAGGCAAAAGCTCATTCCCAGGACTGGTCAGCAGGAAGTGCCTGTCCCCTAAAGTAAACCAGAAAGGATCATCAGAGGCCCAAGGCAGCGAAGAGATGGGAAGCCTGTTTGGTTGCTATGGGCAGAGCCATATCAGGAAGCACTTCAGTCTCAAATGAGGGTGGCTTAGGGAAAAGGTAACCAAAGATCACATAGGATCAAAAGTGGGCTGCATGGATTCCTCTGTGATAGTGGATGACCTGATGCTTGTCCATCTCCGTGAGGTGGCAGAAAAGGGGACTGGTACAGAGAAGGGCCCAGCAAGAAGTTGGGACAACATCCCCACTATAGAGCAGGTCATGGTAGGGACCCAGACCTGAGGGAAGAGGATCTGAGGGACTCCTGCCTCAGCGCACATCTAGTGGAGGTGGAATAGGAATGCCACAAGGCAGAGACAGACTTTATAAAATGGGTAGAGAGTTTAGACATCTGTAATAGACAGGAGGAGAGCTGACCAGCACCCTGTGACTAAGGGGTTAAATTCACGTAGCTAAGCAAAGGTGTTACCCAGGGGAACGGGCAAACCAATCGAGACAGTGTGTTGAAATTTGAATTGAATATTGATTCCTTACCTGCTTTCTTTTTGTGGGAGAGAAAAAACAGGAGTTGAGAGACACAAAATGATTTAAACCCAGGCAGGAATACCATAACTCCAAAGAATTCAGGGCATGGAAGTGGACTAAATAAAGAGAAGATTGGAAGTAAGTAAAGGGGGAAATGAATTGTGTTGTGTTCAGGGTATCCTTTTCTTTATTTTGGGTTTGGTTTGAACTGCTCTATGTGAATCTATGCTTCCCCTCCCCATTTACCATCTAGCATTATGCCCAGAGATATTTCTCTGTGTTTTAATTTGTTTTCTTTAGCTGCTCTGTAACATCTAGCAACCAAATATGCTTTATCTAGTTTATCTTTTGTTTTGTAAAAAAAAAATCACTTTAAAAAAAGTGGTTATTTAATTCTTGTCTCCTGGAAGGTGCCCTGGAAAGTCTGTCTGTATGTATCTGCATGTCTCAGACAGAGGTCAGCTACCAGAGACTGCAGCTTGTTTTTCTCTTTTCAAGCTCTTTTGGGGGCAAAAGAGCTTGGAGTACCCTGGGGGTCAGTTCAAGTGTTCACTCCTGTTTTTTTAGGGATAAAAATTACTTGATGGTGGCAGCAGTTCCCCAAAATCCATGTATTGTGATTCTGGGGGGAAGTTTTTTGTAACCGGAGTCTATAGAAGCAAAGTTTTTTTTTTCTTTTTGAGCTTTGCGGGCCCCCATCTTCTGCACTCAGAGTGTCTGAGTGGGGAACAGCTGTGACAACATCATATATCAGAAGGAACATCTACAGGTGCAGTTAGAAGAAATGAGTGATTCTGGAGAGACATCTTTGGGTAGCCCAGGCCCAGAGACCTCCCTGCCCTCAGGGATGAGCTGGGGAGGATATGTGAGATGGGGCATTTACCCTGCACTGGTAAACAAGGGGTTAAACAGCCCTTGGAGAGAGCTGTGGCAGCAGTCAATGATTGGGAAGCTTGAGGCAGACAATCAGATCCAAGCTGGTCAGTATAAAAAGGTGGTTTGCCTGAGGGAGCATAGTATTTCTTCCAACTTTGGAGGAAGAGAGACCAAGTTGCCTATACAGGAAAAAGTGCCTTGGACAAAGCAGTATGGGGGAAGACGGGGAAACATCTGCTTGAAGATTTCCCAGACTGTGGACTGCTAAAGAGGCCAGAGGAGCTACTAGAGCTGCAAGGGGTCAGCCAGGAAAGGAACCGGAAGCAGGTCCACCCTCCTTGTTGATGATGAATGGCCAGTTCAGACTGCAGTGTGATCCTGAGCCAAGGGGCTAGATGAAGTACTGCAGTGGGTCACTGAGGCAAGTGGTGAGCTGAGAGGTAACTTGGTTTTCCTAAACTGGAGAACTCCAGAATGTGGCCAATGCCTCAGAGTAGTACCAAGGGGCAGGAGCCCCACAGTCTGGAACGGATGTGGGTCCCAGCATGGTGGAAATTGGGAAGAGAAAGGGAATAGCAGATGTCATAACCAGGAGTGCTGATCAGCACCGCGTGACTAAGGGGTTAACTATGTCACTAACCAGGTATCTGGTCAGCCAATAACAATGCAGGTAGGAATTTCAAACTGGGACAAAGGAATCTCTCCTTTGTCTGAAAAGAGCAGTTTCTTGCAGGTATTAAGGGAGATGGAAGACATTTCTCTCTCCAAGAAGAAACTTCTTATAATGTGTAAGTAGGGAAAAGTTTAGCTAGTTCATCAGGTTTTGGTGTTTTCACGGTTTGGGAATTTGGAACTATGTCTGAGCTGGTTACGTGTTTGGTCTTTCTCTGTAACTAAATTTTAACCCAGGGGGTTTCCTTAGAAACTTTATCAATTAGTACCTCTTAATGTCTAGCTGTGTTACTATGCTTGCAACTGTAGTTTTGTTCGATAACAACATTTTTTAAAAATTTAATTTACTGGTACTGGTTGATTTGCATGTCCTAGAAGGTCTATCTGTTGGACCCCTCTGTTTTTCCCAACTCTAAGCAAACGGAGATTGAGGCAAGGGAGAGTTTTACCATAGGGAGGAGGTTTCCAAAGTGATCTCTTCCCTGGTTTTCTTGGAATTACTTGGCTAGTTGAAGTGGGTTTCTCTAAAATCCAGGTATTAAGATTTTGGGGGGAAGTTTTGGTACCAAAGCCTGTAGAGACTAGGCTTTGGAGTGCTCTTGTGGGCCCCACTTCTGCATTTGTCATGCCAGAGTGGGGAACAGCCTTGACAGCAGGTAAGACACTGACTGCAAGACCAAACCATATCTCTTTCCACATGTGAAAATGATAAATCTTTAAAAAAAAGCCATAATGTTCTGTAGAACTGTCCCCAAAACAGTTATAAGGAACAACTTTAGATTCCTTAGAAAGGGATGGGCAATAATTTTGGCAGGGAGGCTATTTCATGAAGGGGTGGAGCCTCAGGCGGAAGGTGTGGGGTTGGTGTTACAGAGAGAGAGACTGTGTGTGAAACAGACTTTGTGACACAGAGTACATGTGGCACAGAGATGGGAGCATGTGTGCAGCAGTGTGGGGGGAACGGAGACTGGGAGAATATGTATGGCAATGACTGCGTATGTGTGGCACAGAATGGGTATGTGCTAGCTAAGTTTCTGGAGAAGCCAGGCTCTGTCTCACTCTGTCATCTCCCCCCACTCCAGTTCAGTACGCCTGAGAGTCACATGCTTCAGACTGGAGCAGCTCTTCCGACTATCTCCTGATCTAGACCTCTGCTCTACAGTGATGGGGTATAAGGGCAGGGGAACGCTCTGACTTCAGCACTCCTCTCCACCCCTCTGCACAACTAGCAGGAGAATCCTGGAAACAGGTTAACTGCAGGATGGAGCAAGGTGGGGGAGAGGCAGCTGAACACACTTTGCAGTTGTGAGTGCTGAAGAGAAATGCATCATTGCAATAGGAACTAGAATTTTGGAGGTATTTATGAGGATGAGACTTTGAGACATTAAAAAATAACATTCCAAACGGAACGTATTCTACACAGTCAACAAAATGTCTATGGCACCAAGTAAAAGCAAATTTGAAGTCTGTCTTCCAACCCAGCAAGCTGCTGTGAAACACAATATGCTGAATAGAAGGTTACTCTCTTTGTACAGCAACTGAGGTTCTTTGAGATGTGTTTCCCTGCCCCTCCATGGGTGCTCCACTCCAGGCACTGGTGCCTTCCAGAAGCTAATATGCCTGGGGACAGTGCTCTACATGTGCTAACTCCATGGAGCTGCCTGCTCTCCCTGCACTGCTGCCTCTTTTCAATTCCCTCCACCCCCTCACCCTGTGGCTCAAGCTCCCCACAAACAGGGGCTGCTGTTGCCCCACACTTCCAAAAATTCTGTATCAAAGGCAGCAGTGCTAGGCAGCAGGCGGGATTTGATCTAGACAAGAAGCCAATTTTTAAGCAGTCTCCACTCGCAGACCGGCTCTGCCTGACACCCCACGCTGCTGAGACTGATACAGAGGAAGCAGTGCAAGATCGCAGGGGACTCCCCAGCCTGCCTGCAGGGAGTATTTTAATAACTGTCTAACCACTATAAATTGTTGTGGCTACATGATTACTAAAATACACAAAATATCTAACGTCCCTAGTGAGCACCCATTGCTGACTTTGGATCCCGTGGACACGGAACTGTCTGCCAAGCTTCTCATGCTGCCTCCTCACTTTCTGAGTCAGTGGTAGGCTCTGTAAACGTGGGTGCACTACTTCTGATAACATTTGATTCTTGCCCGTATTGAGGACCTTTCCCATATTGTATGTCCAGAAATCACCCAAAGTAGATTTGGCCTTTTTTTGTAGTGTAGATGTGGACATAGTGTTCTGACATCCATGGAAGAAAGCAGCAGAGATATGAATATTGTGTTGGGTGCACAGTTTCAGGGTCTCATAGTCTTAGTGCATAGTGAGTGAATGACATCCCCCCCTTGACTGTTTATGTACAATAAGCAAGCAATGTGTAAGTTGATACCCTTATGTTCCGGTTCTTTATGAGTGGCACAAAGTGGAGGCAGACACTGCGGACAGCATGGAGTTCTAGCCAATTTATGCATAGTCTTGTCTCAACTAGGGACCACAACACTTGAACTGTGTGATGTTGGAAGGATGCTCCCCACCCTATGAGGAAGGCATCTGTTATAATCATCAGTGATGGAGGACCCTGTATGAATGGATACATGTATGAATCACACATACCGTGTGATTGAATCCACCATCTTAAAGATTACTTAACCGTGTCGCATCATTTATAGCATGTTTAATCCATGTTTATTCCGTCTTAGGCAGTTCTTAGCTATCCATGCAAACAGTCCATATGTAAACACGTTTCACCACAAATAAGCATGTGGCCCAGAGGTTGGAAATGTGCAGGATGTAATCTGTGGGCTGTTTGATAAACATTTGAGTGTTTATCAGATTTGTTTCACATAGTGATGCTTTTGCAGTTGAGGTAAGTCCTGATGAATTCTGAAAGAAATCTATAATCAATTTGATGGTATGGAAGGCATCAAACTGAGTGAGTTATTTCAGAAAACAATTTTTCAGGTAACGACATATTATTAGCCTTGTTTTCTCAGATGTGCCGCTACTGCCGTGAATGTTTTTGAAAAAAACCCTGAGGTGTTATTGAGAGGCCAAAAGGTAGAATCTTGTATTGATTTTAGCCTTTACCTAAGGTAAATCTTAACTGCTTGTGGATGGGATGGATCATAATATGACAATAAGTGTCCTATAGATCAAAGGCTGAAAACTATCCCTCCTTGTTCCAGTGCTTGTATTATAGTTGCTAACACGACCATCTTGAACCTTTGTTTTATCTCAGATTTGTTCCACTGTTCGAGATCCAGGATCAGTCGCTATTTCCCATTTTTCTTCTGTGTTAAAAATAGCGGGAACAAAAACTCTTCCCCCTGTATCAGACTGGAGCTGCTTCTCCTTTCCCTAGTTGGAAGTGGTGATCTATGCCTTGTCAAGTGGACAACAAGTAGTCCTGCAGCAGCTTAGAGACTAACAAAAAATGTACAGGCAGACCCTGGGTTACGTACAAGATAGGGATTTGTAGGTTTGTTCTTAAGTTGAATTTGTAGGTAAGTCGGAACTGGTACATATTGTACCCCAGGTGTCCCCGATTGGGCTTCCTGGAATCAGCCGCTGATCAGTTTCAGCAGCAGTTGACTTGGGGACGCCATGGGCAGAGCAGCTGGGGTGCTGCTGGGTTGGTCCAGTAGTGCCGCACCTCAGCGCTGTGGGACCAACCCAGCAGCCCCCCAGCTGCTCTACCCCAGGCGTCGGCGAGAAATGCCTGGTCTGTGGAGGGGAGGAGAGGGGGTGCACTAGCTGCACTAGCCCGCATCCTCCGCGACGAGAAAAGCCGCTCCGCGTCTCCCTGGTCTGCTGGGGGGAAGCGCCCCCCCACGCCGCCAGAAGCCGCGACAGTGGGGGAGGCACCCCGCACTAGCTGTGTCCCCCCTCTTTCATAACTAGGGGTCCGACTTAAAAGACTTAAGTCGGATTGACGTAACCCGGGGTCTGCCTGTAGACAGTATCATGAGTTTTCATGGGCACAACCCACTTCTTCAGATAAATGGAGTTTAAGGGATCCAGGCTCCAAATAAATAGCAGAGAAAGAGAGGGGATGGAGAGGGAAAGGAAAGGAGAAAACAAATGGGAAAAGAATAGTCAATTAGAGTTTCCACTCAAAATGAAACTGATAGAGAGGGTTCTAAGTACTCTTAAGTACCTGATGTTTGGTTTTTTATGTCATTAAGATGTGGAATGTAGCAGGTAGTCCAGTTAAGGTCTTTTTTTAAATCACTACTGTAGGTATCAAACTTGTAAATGAAATTAAATTCTGCAGCTTCCCTTTCAAGCTAGTTTTTGAAAATGGCTTGTAATGATATGGAAACCTTGAGATCCATTAATAAGTGCCCGGGGCCAGTTAAAATGTTCCCCAACTGGTTTTTGTGCCTTACCTTTTTAAATACCCTTTGTTGTAGAGACAAAGGATTAATGGACACAAATCAATATTCAAAAAGGTAACAAACAGAAACGCTGCCACTTTTGAGCATAGGTTTTCCTTGTGGTCTCTTTATGACTGTTCATGATTAAGTTACAAACCTCATTCGAACAGGTGAGATTAGGCGTAGTCAAGCCCTGGACGAGCCAAGCTTTGAGGTGGAGCCTTTGAACATCCAGGAGCAGGATCTGACCCTCATCTTGTGACAAGAGATTTGCAAACTGCTGGAGACGAATCAGAGAAACAATAGACATCTGCGACAGATAAGGATGCCAAGTCTGCCTGGGCCATGCCAGTGCTGTCAGAATGACTCTGGCCTTGTCCTGTTTTATTTTCTGTAAGACCTTATTGAGAAGTGGAAGAGGTAGAAAAGCATACATTAGTTTGTCCACCCAGTTGAATAACGTGGCGTCGCCCATCGAGTTCTTTCCCAGACTTGCTCTGGTACAGTGTTTGGGGCATTTTGCATTGAGAAAGGTGGCAAATAAGTCTATGTCCTGAAATCCCCACTTCTGGAACACGGAATGCAGAACTTGAGAGTGGATCTCCCACTCATATTTAAGATGAAATATTCAGATGACATGGTCCACCGTAATGTTTTGTTTTCCTGGGAGATATACCAACAGTATGGCCACATGGTGGTGAATGCACCAGTGCTACAAAGCTGTTGCTTCTTTGCAAAGATGGTGCAGCCTGACTCTACCTTGGCAATTTATATAAAACATACACACCTTGTTGTCTGTGAGTTTTCTCATTGACTTGCTGTGAATGAGGGGAAGGAAATATTCACAGGCTTCCCTGACAGCCTGTAGCTCTAGGACATTGATGTGAAGCGCTGACTCTGGAGGAGACCACCTTTCTTGAATGTTATACTCAGATATGTGTACGCCCCTGCCTTCTATGGAAGTGACTGTAGTTATGGAGACAGCAGGAGGAGGTTGTTGGAATGATACTCCCTTGCAAAGATTTTTGAAGGGATTCCTTTACCCTCTTTGGGAGGCTCAGAAGCTTGTGCAGGTGGTGCTCATGTGGTCGAAAGCAAGCGCAGAGACATGCCTGAAGGCACTGCATGTGCAAAAGGACATGAGGAACCACGTACATTGTAGCTGACGTGTCTGAACAGCTGCAAGCATCATCTGGCTGAGATTGTGGGGCCACCATGGTTAGGGATTGAAAATGCTGCAGTGGGAGTCTGGATTGTGCTTGGACACAGTCCAGCATTGTGCCTATGAATCCCAGCTCCTGGGAGGAAGTGAGATGGGACTTCTATGTAAACCCAGTGTGTTGAACAGCTGGATAGTCTTTGCTGTGGGCTTTATTGCCATCTGGGTTGTAGGAGCCACTATCAGGCAGTCATCCAGATATGGGGAAATTATTACTCCAGACCTTCTCAAGTGGGCTATGGCCACTGCAAGGATCTTTGCGAAACTCTCTATGTAGACGAGAGTCCAAAGGTGAGGACCCGATACTGGTAGTGATGATCTCTTAGGGTACAACTGAGGAATTTCATGTGTGATGGTCGAATTGCAATGTGGAAGTATGCATTCTGTAGGTTGAGAGATGACATCCAGTTTCCTTTTTCTAAAGATACAATTATCTTTGCCAAGGTACCATAGTAAAGTGTTGTTTCTTAGGTACTTATTTAGCGTGTGTAGGTCCAAAATAGGTCTCCAACCTCCTGATTGTTTTGGAGTGAGAAAGTATTGGAAATAAAACCTCTTTCCCCTCTGTGCAGGTGGTACTGGTTCTATTGCCCCCTTTAGGAGACGCTTGTATATCTCCTGTTGGAGGACAGTCTCATGAGAGGGATCGCTGAAGAAGGATAGGGAAGGGGGGTGCATTGGAGGGAATGAGAGAAAGGGGATGGTATAACCCTTGCAAATTATTTTTAGAGCCCATCTGTCCATTGTTATTTGGGATCAGGCACAATGGAAAAGGCAGAAGCTGTACTGATGTTGTCTGGCAATAGAAACTAACGTTGAACCTTCAACCAGTTCCTCAAAATGCCTGTTTGGAGCTTGCAGGCTTGGGATATGGCAGGTTGGTCCTGGGGCTGTCCCCTCTTTTGCTGTCTCTGACAGCACCTTTGGTCATAATCTCTCTATGCAGTGTACGAGGAGGATCTGTCTTGAAGAGTATAGAGATGGTTCTCTTTCTTCGTGGGCTAGGTCCCTCAAGGGTAGGCATGGCATTGGTGCCGAAGACTGGAGTGCCTGACACTGACACAACCTTGAGGCTCCTGGTGTTTAGTCAAAGGGCATGGTAGAAGAAACACTGGTACCATCAGTGCAGTCTGGATATGCTGTGACGCAGAGTTGTCAGGAGTCTTGGTTGCCACTAGAACCAGAAAGGTTTCAGTACATGGCCCCTATACCATCTTAGTCAGGGTATGCACCATCAGTTCTGAGTGGTCCTTACCCCCAGAGTGGTGTACTGGTTTCAGTGCTGCTTGCCCTAGTACAAGTGCCATTGGTACTGAAAGTGCAGGTTTGGTCTTTTTCGGCTTCGGTGCTGAAACCACAGGGCATGCGTCTTTGGTTAGCACCATCCCTCGAGACTTGTCCATTCTCGACATGCCCAGAACCTGAAGCCTGTACCTTTGGTGCAGAGGAAAGCTTCTGTTGGGGGGGATACTTTCTTACAGGTGTGTCAGCTGTAGCAGAAGAGTGCTTTCTCTTGGAAGTCTTCTTTGCCAGAGGATCTTGCAGTGCCAACAAACCCTGGCTGAAGCCACTGTGAAGAACATGTGTGGTGGAGAGGCTTGGGACATGGGCTCTGACACTAGTCTCACTGTCTTCATGGTCAAGAGATTTAGTTGTAGATCCATGGCCTTCAGGGACCTGGAGGAGAACTTTTTACAATGATAGCAACTCCGTGGAGAATACTGCTGTAATGTACTTGGCATGTCCATCAGATACTGGGATGGACATTCTAAAAGTCAGGCATCTCAAACCCAGGAGAGCCTGGCATCACTAATTCTACTAACTGGGTAAAGAAAAAGGAGAAAAGGAGGGGAGGGGGGCAATTTTTTAAGGTGAAGAAAGGGAAAGAAAGGCACCCAAATAAACTAAGGGAAAAAACAGTAACAACAATTTCTCTAATAACTATTTTATCTGAAAGGAATAACAGAGCACTGCTGGATTCCAATCAAGGCTGGAGCACTTGAGAATGAACTGAGGGACGGCTGATGGTGTGCATGTGCCAGGCATCCAGGATATTGCTGCTAAAAAGTTCTGATTTTAAATACAGAGGCACCAAGACACTCCCGTTCCTGGGTCCCAGACTCTGTTCCATCTACAATCCCACAGTCTAGGTGCCATTTCTGGTGTTTGGGGCTTCTGTCCCTTGGCTAAAAGGGCACTGGGGCAAACACCCTTGGTCAGCCTGGGCTGAGTAAACTGTCCTTCTCAGCTATCAGCTGGACTCTCTGGCCACTTGGGGAAGGGAGCTCAAATACTCCCTGTTAGATCCCCTCACCTCCGCTGTCTCTGGCAATTCTGACGTTCTCTTTATCAGCTTCTCTGACTTAATAAGTTGAAACTCCTCTCTGCCTTCCTCCTATCTCCTCTTCCCCCTCCCCTAGCCAGGAAAGCTTTTTTTAAAAGGCCCCATGGCAGCTTGAAGTGAAATCAGCTAGCCCTTAACTGACGTATAGAAGCCCTGCCCCGATAACCTCCAGGTCAGCTGTTCCTGGCTGCCCTGAATTAGTCTCTGGCTAATTAGGAGTGGGTTTTCTGTTTTTTTAGAGCTGGCTCTCTCCCCTTCCAATCTAGCCCTCCAGCCTGACCTTGTCACAATTGCTATTAAAACAAAACTTTATGAAAGCTGTATTAATTCCTCAAAGTCACAGCAGTAAAAAGACATTCCAGGAGGGCTTCCCCTCCAGCATAACACATTAGAACCAAGGCTATAGAAAATGTGTGTTATTTATTCTGCTCAACTCTGATTTGGAAATATTATCTGCTGCATAGAAAATAAAGCTATTTACCTCCCTAAAGCATTCTGTACAAAATATTGTGTGTCATTTTATATTAAATACTGATTATTTTTCATCCCTGTGACATAATATAAGTTTAATTGTCTCTCCTTTAACAAAAAAGGACTATTCTGCTAGTACATTCAGCTCTTCACAATGCATTAATGACAAATGTTTTAGCTAACCACCTTCACCACGAACAATCCATGTGAATATAATCAAAGCTGAGCTAAGAGGATTTCAGTGCAGTCCTTTCAGTTTAGAACGCAAGCTGTGTGATGATGCCATCTACTTCTTAAAACAAGTTTTAATATTGGGATATTATTTACTTTGACATATTTGAAAACATCCTTTATAAGATAACAGTTGTTGGTAAAAATGAAAAGGTCTATTAACATGGAATATGAAAGTACTCTACAGTATAACTAAAATAAAACTAAATAACTTGATAAGAAAATAATGCCAACTCAGATAAGGAATTCAATGGTTTGTATTCTACATGGCTAGCTGCAATTTCAGTTAATGGGACTCCAGAGCTAGAAAATGAGTTCTACTCCAACAGCTATAGCACTACAGAAATAATTGGACCATTATAGTGTCATCACCAAACAGAAATCAACTACAGGCAGTCCCCGGGTTACGTACAAGATAGGGACTGTAGGTTTGTTCTTAAGTTGAATCTGTATGTAAGTCGGAACTGGCGTCCAGATTCAGCCGCTGCTGAAACTGATCAGTTTCAACAGCGGCTGAATCTGGACGCCAGTTCTGACTTACATACAGATTCAACTTAAGAACCCCAGGCATCCCCAAGTCAGCTGCTGCTGAAACTGATCAGCGGCTGATTCCAGGAAGCCCAGAGCAGGGGCTTCCTGTAGTCAGCCACTGGTCAGTTTCAGCAGCGGCTCAATTGGGGATACCTGGGACAGAGCAGCAGGGGTGCTGCTGGGTTGGTCCAGTAGCGCCGCCGCTCCTCGGCGCTACTGGACCAACCCAGCAGCACCCAAGCTGCTCTGCCCCAGGCGTCCTGATTCAGCCGCTGCTGAAACTGACCAGCAGTGGCTGAATCAGGACGCCTGGGGCAGAGCAGCTGGGGTGGTACCGGGTTGGTCCAGTAGCGCCCAGAGCGGCGCTATGGGACCAACCGGCAGCGCCCCAGCTGCTGTACCACAGGCGTCCGGAGCAAAGCCACGGAGCACGGGGGCAGCAGGACAACCCAGACGCGTTGTGGCTGTCCTGCTACCCTCGGGCTCTGCGGCTTTGCTCTGCTTTGCTCCCCGTTCCCCTGGTCTATAGACCAGAGCGACGGGGAGCAAAGCAGAGCAAAGCGGCGGAGCACGTGGGCAGCGGACAGCCCAGAAGCGTCTGGGCTGTCCGCTGCCCGCGTGCTCCGCCGTTTTGCTCCCCGTCCCCCTGGTCTGCAGACCAGGGAGACGGGGAGCAAAGCAGAGCAAAGCCGCGGAGCACGCGGGCAGCCCAGACACGTCTGGGCTGTCCGCTGCCCGCGTGTTCCGCCACTTTGCTCCCCATCCCCCTGGACTGCTGGAGACTAGGGAGACAGGCCCCGTTCGTAACTGCAGTTGGATCCGCGTAACTCGGGGACTGCCTGTACTTGGTTTATGTTTACAAAATTGGACAAATAATAGGCCTAGGCTGGGCAGCACAATATGATGCAACTATTTTATTAACAAATAGATGCTAACTTGCAGTACAACTATCATGGAGCTCCATTATACCCATCTGCAGTACTGAGCATAACGCAAAAATAGCATTTTATATATTTGACTGTGATACATGTGCTCTCTCAAACATATGGAGGCAGTAATGGAGTATTCACAGCACCATATGTCAGCACTTCTGGGGGATGGCTTACTTGAAAAAAAATGAAAATAATACCATGTGACTATGAAACTACATGTTTGATCTCTTGATGCAAGTGGAAGGAAGTTGTGGCCTCCAAAAAGACAACTAGGGAAAAGAAGCTGAAACAATAGAAAGCAACGCTTAAAATAAGGCAATATATACTTTTATCTGGGACATTATGAGAGAATTTCAGCTATTCAGTCTACAGCAAAGAAGCTGTTAATGACGTAAGTACTAATGGATTTGGTTTCTGCTGTCAAATCATGGAAGAGAGTCCTATCTGCTTCTACTGTGCAGATGTATTTAGTTCCTGAGCATTTTGCTTATGTGTATAAAGTTCTACAAGTAAAACATCCCAACTTTAAGTATACAAAGAATATTTATTTGGTATTACAAATATTGTCAAGGCCTTGATTATTCAAAGCCTTTAAGCAGGTGCTTAACTGAATTGAGACCTCAAAAAGGTGCACCTATCCATCTGTTCTAAGCATCATGGACATTAGCCAAAAAAACAAAATGGATACCCAAACATTAGGGAAATATGATGGGCAACATATAGTGGGAAATGTGTAATATCTAAATTTTATTTCTTACAATTTATTTAAAATCACTTTGTTCCTCTTTACAAGTGTATATAATGCCTCTAACGTTATTCATTCAACGTTAACACTAGGATATGTCAGTTATCTTTGAACTAGACACCACAGTTTGAGCCATTCCCTCATCCAATATTCTTTAAATGATCTACAAAGACAGTCAAATACTAAAAACTTACTCATGTTAATTTAAATGGAAAGCAAAATGTTTTGAGAGGTTTTACTGACCCCAAGTCTATTGACTGCCTAATCAAACCCTAATCATATTGCAGTCCTTTTCTGCATACCATCAGTCTTGTATTCATTACCAGCAGAATAAATATATATATTTTAATTGTGAATTTAAATGCATGTTTAAGATACTTAAAATGTGTTCATTGTAATGCTACAAAAATGAAATTTCTAAGATATATTAAAGTATCTGTCGTAATCAAAGACCTTATTTTAAAGGAGTTCAAGTGATTGCTTTTATCAAAGTTGTATGTGCTTTCGTTTCTCTAGTATTGATTTATTGGCTAGTTTTATAGACAGTTTAATGCAATACACTATCCAGTGAAACTGTACATGCATAAATATAAACAAGTGAAAAGCAACACTGTTAACTGTAAAAATAGCTCTTGAATAACTATTCCTGTGAAGATAAATAGTATGACTATGGGAACATGCAGTTTATTGAGATTACCTTACCCTGTTAAGGACAGCCAAGAATAAATTATTGCAACTAGAATGTTCTAAGGCTGATACGTTGCAAGTGTTTTAGGAGAAGAAAGCGGGAGATGAAAAACATAGAACTCGAGCTTCTAAACCTTTCACTAATTTTGTCCAAATAATGGAGAACATGGTTCACTAAATGGTGATCAACTGTTAAAAGTCAGAACTAATTTTTCGTTGAGAAATGGTTCTAAATCAATTCTACAAAACAAAAACACATTGCATGAAGGTAGGCTTGTCCACTTTCTAATCCCTGAAAACTGAACACTTCTACCCTGTCCCTCCTCTCCAAGGCCATGTCTACACTAGGAAAGTATTTCAGAATTCCTAAATTCAACTTAACTCCTGATTTAACAAAATCTAACTAGTGTGTCCACAGTACAGGGATGCCTCAAAACTAGTCTGTGACAGATTCCATTAATGTAGACACTCTACCTCAGACTTAGAGCCTCAAGAAGCACTGGGGAGAAATTAGTTCAAATTACTGTGTGGAGTAATTATTTCAAACTAGCAGCACCAGAGCGTTCACACTACCATTATTTCAAAATAACTATTTCAAAGTTAGCCTTACACCTGATGAAAAGCAAGAGTACAGATTTCTAATTCTGCAGTCCATTATTTTGAAATAACAGGCTTGGTAGTGTGGACACTCCACTTATAAATTTGACCAGGAGGGGAAGAGGGGAGATTCGAAATAAAGTCCTAGTGTAGGCCAAGAGACTCTGCCCCATCTCCTCTGAGGCTCCCCCCATCCCCTCTTTCTTAACTTGCTTTCTATCCCTATCGCTTATTTCTCCATTTTGGGAGTCACCTGGCACCTGAACAGCTGGGCTGGGAGTTGATGCAGAGCCTCCTGACTACCCAAATAGGGCATGGCAGGGGTGAGTCCCAGAAGTGATGGGCTGGGATGGGTAAGCTGGGCCACAGAGGAATGGGCAGGATGATTCCTTAAGAAAGTTGCTGAGATGGAGATGGTGCCCAGAGCAAAGAGCTAAGGTGGAGAAATCATGGTGGGGGTGGGGAAAAAAGGACATAGCAGGGTGGGGTGAACTCAGTCCCTGGAATGAGGGACCGTGGGAATCAGAGCACAGCAGGGCCAGAAGGGTCTGTTCCTGGAGCAAGGAACAAGGAAAATCAGAGCACAGCAGGGTTGGGACAAAGGGCAGACAAACTACCCATCTCTCCCCTGGATGGCACCAGTACCAACCTGTTTCTTCTAACCTTTATCATCGATATGCTGATTTTTTCCATGTATGCATGGAATACATTTTTATGTGCAACAAGGCATGTGCTAATATGATGCACTAGTGAAAACAAAACTAACTAGCTGTGGGTGTGCTGCTAATCAGCTGGTGGCATTTGAATCTCTCCTGAGCAGCTGCACAAGCGCATAGTTTACAGGGAATGCTAGTACTTACTCTGTAGTCCAGTCCAGGAGCCAGACAATTTTCTCCATCGGAGGTGATGGAGAGGTGGGAAGAGCAACAGCTGTTAAGCAGAGTCACTCCTCCAGACTTCAGCAGGCGTGGCTGCTCCTCCTATCCCCACAGTGACAGAGACTGGTTACTGCAGGAAACCCAACACTGCCAAGCTTCCCTTTTATCCTCTATCCAATGTTAGAGGGAACACTGCTTGTCAGCTCTCTGAGTCCACACAGGTACACTGAGGATAGTTAAGTTGAATTAACTGAAAGCACGTGCTTCTTAACTATGATGGTGCTATTAATGGGATACAGGCGCCCAAGAGCCAGAGTACATAAATTGCATAATAAGCTCCTTCAGTAGTTGTCTCAGTAGAATGATATCTGTTTAAGAAGGCTTTACAATCAACAGCTATCTAATCTGAAAATTGAGCTCTCCACCTCTAGGCAGGACAATGCCCGTGTATATCTGTTCTGAGGCAAATCTGAACATCAGTCTCCAGGACTGTCAAACTATTAAAATGAAATTTGGATTGCATAATTTTTAAAGTGGGATGCTCAAAGAAGTTAACGTTTAATTTTTTTTATTCGTTGGTATCTGTTTTGAAGTTTGATGTAAAATGTAGGTTTCAGAGGAACATACACACACACACACACACACACACACACACTCCTTCCCTCTCTTTTCAGCCTGCAGCAAAGAGGTGAAGTATCTCCAAGGCTTGGAGTCCAGTGCACTCCAGCAGTCCCCCACAGGGATCCCTTATCTCTGCACTAGGCAGTTGTTGGGGATAGGGTTCCTTTGACCTGGGTCTGTGCACTGAAGTGTGGGTGACAGAGCCCAAGGTCCATAAACAAGTCAGAAAATCCTTAAGCTGGGGTTTCAATGCAGTGTAAATGCTCAAGCCCACTTGGGTTCCCTGAAACAGGTCTACTGATTCGAATCCCACTAACTGAAGTGTAGCCGTAACCACAGACTGAGATTCCAAGTCCAAGAAGTCTTCACCACAAACCATTCACACAGGCTGGGGAATTTCTCCCAGAAATGGACTAAAATTCTTTAAAGATTTAAAAAGATACTTAATTTGTTTTGAAGACTTCAAGTAATAGTGAGTTTACCACCTCTCCCAGTAAACTGTTCCAACATTTAATTATTCTCATAACTGAGGGTATGTCTACACTACCAGCCAGATTTAGGGGCAGCAATTGATTTAGTAAGGGTCAATGTATCATATCCAGTATAGGTGTGATAAATCAAGCACCGATTATTCTAAGTGTTGACTCCAGTATTCCACCTCAATGAGATGTTCAAGGGGAGTCAATGGGAGATGCTCTCTCATCGACAAGTCACAGTGAAGACACTGCAGTAATTAGATCTAAGTATATCAACTTCAGCTATGTAGCTGAAGTGATGTAACTTAGATTGATCTTCCCCGTCATGTAGACCAGCCCTCAGAACCGCCATCTTATTTCACAGCTGAATTTGTCTAACTTCAACTTAAATATCCAGCCAGAAAAACTGAAAAGTGCTTTTCCCCGATACCTTCTTCACCTTTAAGTATTTATACACAATTATCAGGTCACCTCTCAACTTGTCTTTGATGAGCTTTCTAAGCCTCACATTATAAGACTTGTTTTCTAGGTTCTGAACCATTTTTGTAACCTCCTTTAAAGCTTTTTTAGTATTTCCACCTCTTTATTGAAACATATATACCAAAACTGCATACTGTATTCTAACAGTGATTTTATCAATGCTGTGTACAGAGGCAAGATCACTTCTATTTCTCCTTGAAATTCTCTTTTCTATACATCCAAGGATTGCATTAGTCCTTTTTGCCATAGCAATGCACTGAGAACTCACGCTCAGGTGATTAACTAATGATCCATAAATTGTGCTCTGAATCAAGTGTCTCATCCTAAAAGTATGATTTGCATTCTTGGTTCCCAAATACATTTTGCATTTGGCTATATTAAAACACATTTAGTTTGATTGAGAACATTTAACAAAATTATTCAGATCCTTCTTTAACAATAACCTCCCCCTTAATATTTACCAGCAAAGATTTTGTACTATTGTCTACACTGCTGATAAATATACTAAATAGCATTTAGAACAAGGAAAAATAGATGATTTTGCCCATATTAAAGAAAGATATTATAAATATTTTGTAGCTTGCCTCCAGCATCTTCACTCTTTGGAATAGGGACATGAAATTTAGCAGAGGTCATCCCAGTATAATGAAATGTTGCAATCCTTGTGAAAAACTGCCTAAATCTGCCCAATTTATATGTATCAGAAAAAAATTTGCTGACATATGTTCAGTAGTCAACTTAAACTTTGGCAGCTTAATTATATGAAATTTCCATCTATACTAAGCATACTCTAGCTCCAGGGGCTGAGGAAAAAATTCCTTGCAACTGTTGTTAATGGCTGCTGCTGAGTGATTCTGTGGCATCCAGTACCACAACACAGAATAGGGAGACACTTTTTCCAGTTCTCCTGATGTTCCCATTTCCAGCACCTAAGTAGCACAGAGGAGGAGGACACAACCATACTGGACTGCAGAAAGGTAAAGAATGAGAACGGAGGAACAGGGTGGCAGGAACCTGAGAGTGGGGAGGCACAGAAGAGGAGGATGAGCAGGGGCTGGATGGAGCTCTAAAGGAACAGGAATAATGCGTAGAGAGTGGGTATGGGACAGTGGTTAGCCTGCAGAAGGGAGTGAGTGTGGGAGGTTGAACACAAGTAAAGCATGTGACAGACAGGAATTGGGAGACTGCACAGAAGCAGAGAGGGAAGGGAGAAAGGAGCCAGGGGTCTGAGGAAGGCTGGATAGAAACAAATGGGGAGAGAAGCAGGGACTGTGTGTGTGTGCACCACATGTAGCAGACTGGATAGGGGCAGAGAAGGAAGGAAGTTGGAGCTGTTGGCCAGAGAAGAGAAGACTGGGGACTCCCAGGCTGGGAGGTGGGGCTGCCATCAGTGCTGGGAGCCTGTGATTGCGCAGAAGCCTGATGGGGGGAGTGGCTGGGAGTCTGCCCCCGCAAGGCTTCTGCGCAATCATAGGCTCCTAGGGCTTATCGTGGCCCCGCCTCCCAGCATGAGAGTCCCAGCTGGGAGGCAGGGTTGTGATCGTCACTTATCCCGCGTTGTTTTTTTTTTTTGCTCGACCAAAAAAAATACCGTGTGTCTAGTGTTTTTTGGGAGACCATCTGGCAACGCTAGACCTAGCTAGTCCCACTCACTTGCTGAGACAACTCAAGCCCATAGTTCCTGACCCAAGAGAATAAAAGAAGAAAGATCTATAACTCCTAAAGTACATTTCTCTGTAGAGAATAGAATCTAAAATGCTGGTGTGCTGAGTTTCAACATTCTTCCGCTGTTAGCTACCCACTGGCAAAGAGGCTAGTGCACATGGAGGACTGGTATCAGTTCCCACTACAAACTTTAAAATGTATGCCTTAATCACTCTGTGCTTCAGTTCACCAGATATAAATAGGGGTTAATACCACTACCACATCTCATTGTGAGCATAAACATAAATGTTTGTGAAACACTCAATATTATAGTTAGAGTACTGTACCATAGAAATGACCACAAGCAAATTAATAATACTGTATTTGGTGTAAAGTATGGAAGGTGTGCACTGAAGAGTATAAAACTGAATATCTATTTATTCACTGAATGAGGCAGGAGTCCTATGGAAAAAATGTGCTGGTATACTTAAAGACTATCGTAACAGTGGGATGAATTATATTTGTGCAGACCATTTAATTCTAATGTTATATATCTTCTGAATACTTGACTCCACAACCAGAATGTTATTTTGACATTTTTAAATGCAATCTCAGAAACAATGAAAATGTTCAACTACAAGAAAACCTCAAACAACCGAAAAGCAGATGAAAGAAAATTGCTTCTATTTAGACACTTCTAGCAGATGGAGAAAACTTCAGGTAGGATTACAACTTCTTCTACAGCCTTGAATCGGAACATTCAGTGTCATGAGGGAGTAAGTCAGGTGACCTCAACAAAGCTTTCCAGAAGATATTGATGAAGTCTGAAATATTACTTAAGTTTGTATCTTCACAGGCATTACTTGTAGAAGAAAACCGGGTTTCTCCTGTTTACCAGCATATAATGCATGATCTTTCATGAAGCAGTAATTGTGAAAGACTGCATACCTCTTGGTTGTATTGCATGAATAAAAAAAAAGTCTTCAACAGAAGTAACACATCTGTACAATGTGTATAATTCATTTGAACTTCATATACTCCTGTCCTCGAACCTGCACCCCCATCCAGCCAGATGCGATTCTCAGCCACCAGGTAGAACCGAAGGTTTATTGGTTCAGAGATGCATCATAGTTTAGGACTGATGTTAACACAGGAACCAGTGCTGGCAGCATTATTCCTCTCCGGGGGGAAGGGATCCCAGGCCCCTCACTCCCTTTTCCCTGCTCCAAGCACACTCTCTCCTGCTAGCCCAGACCAGACTGACTCCTCTTACCGGCCCTACCCTCCCCCCAGCCTGGGGCAGCGCAGCCTATCCTTTGTGTCTCTTCCTCAGCAGGAGTTCTCCTATGTCTGGCCCTAAGTATCTGAGCCCAATACACGTCGGCAGTGGGTCATGTTCAGCCCCCGCTCTCCCCCCTCCCCCCCACACACACATACAGAGCAAAGACTGACTAACACCACCCTCACTACCTCACATCCTGTAAAGTAAATCCCTAGCGTTACTTCAGATTACCGGTATTCTTCTCATCGAGCAGCTCCTAATTTCATTAAGCATGATGGGTGAATGTGTACACACATTGTACAGTGTCCTGGCAAATGACACAGTGACTTATAGCATTTTATTGCACCTAGCTATCCCACACATATGGAACAAAGAAAAGAAAGTTTCAGAAAATGATCTTGAGTACTTTCCTGACCATTATTTCCCTTTGATACAATACACAGAATATCCCACTCATAAGGATTACACATTTGTCTTCAGACAGGAATATCAAATGGTGCTGTGTAGTCCCTGAATTAATTATTTACTTTTAGGTATATACTTAACTGGGAAAACAGTAAAATTATTTCGTGTCTTTTGTCTTTCTTTCGTGGCAGTTTTGTTTTTCAGATGAACGAATTCTAGGTTGGTGTGAAGATGAAAATTGTTGTATTTTAGTGATTTATGACCACAAAAGCAAACATTACAAATACTCTTGGGTGAAATTTCTAACACCTAATGATCAGATATTTTTCACTGCATGAATAAATACAAATATTCCTAAGTTGCCATTACCTTTGCCTGCATGTCTATATATTTTTTGTTTTTGTACATCTCTTTTAGCTTGCTCAGCAAGATCTCACCCAAGTAACTCAAATTATATTAATGTATTTTATTGCATTTCTACTTGGTGAGTATGACAAAACAGAAGCAGAGACACAGTTCTCTCAGATCTCAAGTCTTTAACCCCAAAATTGCCTTTTCCTCTCACAAAAAGGAAATGAAGTTATTTTGTATGGCTTAACAGAAGACAGTCTGAACACCATTATGCCTACATTTGTGTCTGTGTGAGAAAAAATTATCACAAACCTTTACATTTATGCTAATCATCTTGCACCTCAACTACTGCTCTGGCATGCCTGATGGGGCTCTTCATACCTATCTTCATGTTTCTCACATCATCATGTTTCTGTTCCAGCATGCCTCTTCTATTCTACTTTCCAGGTGAAGTTGGTCTTTAGGAGATAACAGGGCCTACTGTTTAATGTTGCAGATGTACTGTGAAGTACAATACTATTGGCTGACATGGGAGATTCCTGGTGGGACTGGTGCTGCCTTCCAGTATTCAGTGTTGCAGTCAGCATTCCCTCTAAGCAGCATGGCAACACAGATTCACAGGTGATACCAGCCCTGCCCAGTCAGAGGCTGAGCTAATCACTGGTCAAGCTGTGCTGCCACACTGCTTAGAGGGAACACTGTTTGCAGTACACATGGCTATCACCTGAAATGCAGCACACAGAGCTCTGGCAGCACCTTGAGGAAGGAGCAGAGGACAGAAGTTTCTGAAAAGCTACTTCAGTCCTGCTACCAAAAGAAAGACAACAGGATTTGTCTGCATATGATCCCTGCTGACTTCATCCCCTATATCATATGCACTACATGGGCTTCAAGCAGTAGAGTGAAAATGCATAGAAAAAGTTTCTGTAAAGAGAATTCAGATCAGATGCACATGCTCCTTGAGTATGGCAAAGCAGGAGAAGTAGAAATGCAACAGGAAATAAAACACATTCATATAATTTGAATGACTGTCTACTGTAGCTGCACATTTTGTTCTGTCTCTCCATGGGCTGCAGTGTATCATAGCTCCAGGGGGTGAAAGTGAAGAGTTGTGTCTGGTGGCAGTGGATTACAAGCAGAAAAGGGAAGAGTTCTGTGCCCGGAAGGTTTGTGTGTGTACGGGGAGAAGGGCGAGGGGTGCTGAAAACAGGTATCCTGAGCATTATGGTGCTGGGTGAAAGGAAGTTTAGAGCTTAGCTGATATTTCTTAGCAGTGGAAAACTTAGGTTGTCAGAGGAGGCCCTCAGCACAGGGAGTTAGGCATGATGTTACCATGCACACACATGACGTGGGTTTTTGAGCAAGTGAGGGTTGGGTGGAAGGACAGATTGTGCTGACTGGATTGAAGGCAAGAGGAAATGAAGTTAATTAGTTATGAGAGAGTGGGTGAATTGCTAGTCTTGTAAGTGGAGACCATAAGAGGATATTGTGGAACAGAGCTAGACTAAGAGCGAAAGGTTGGGGTCTAGAAAAGTCAAGCGATGTCAAAGGAAAATTGTCTCCCACCTTGCTTTCCACTGTAAAATGTCCCATTTCTTTATTCTGAAAAAAAGAGCAGGCAAGGGAAAATGCCCCTTTTTCTTTCTACTACTGCACCAACTTCTCTTACCCCACAACATAATACTCCCCTTTAACTCCTGACTCCATGTCCCAGTTTGTCACTTTAAAGACTGATTCTCTTATGAAAAACTCCTAACTGTAGACCCACTAATTATTCTGGACATCGGCTTCTAATGCTAAACTGAATTCATTAATACTATTATTGGTAACCTGTGCATCATGTAGATTCTGGGCCTCTGCCCACCGAGCAGCAACTTAGGGGCATTCTCTCCCAATTAAGAGTTATACTACAGAGTCATTTTGAAGGTAAAATCATTTTTTCTTTTACACGTTATTTCTCCAATTCTTACTATGAGTCCATCCTCACTTGCTGATTGAAGATCAACATTTGGCCTTCAATTTAGCGGGTCCAGTATAGACCCATAAATCAAATGCTATGGGCAGTTCTGGACAGTGAATGACCAGCATTTGCTTCTGTTGGCCTCCTGCAGTGGGGATGGTGCAAGTATTCTACATAGCTGCGTACCTTAAGACAGCCTTCCAGGTATAGTGTAGACTTGGCTTATATGTGTACACTGTACTGCAATTTCTCTGTACAGCACTTCAACTAGTATGTAAAATAGGAAACAAAGGATGGGGGCATGATTGTGCTAGATGCTCTACCAACACACATGGAAAAAATAGTCACAGACCAAAATGTTAACCCAGGAAAGTAAAATTCAATCTATTGCAGAACTTTACTCCTAATGAGTTTAGAAACTCAGATAGCAGCCCTCTCCCTCTGCTTCATGTCTTACAAGCCCCACAGGAGGTAAGCTCCATTCCTGCACTATTCAAGCATTTCAAATGGAGCTACATTAGCCATTTTGCCAACTATTTGTGAAGGAAGGCCATATTGAGGTATTTCTTCTCCGCCACCTGCTGGGGAGGGCCCAAGGTGGCCCCGGCTCTGCTCCCCTCTCCCATCCCCCAGCTCTTGGGCCTCCCTGGTCCTCTTATTCCTCCCGGGCCACTGGGAGGAGCCAAAGCGTAGCTGAGGTCAGGCCGGGCCTGGCTTTTCCCCTGGCTGCCAGAAAGGGGGCACTAGACTGAGGCTGCGCCAGGCTCTCTCCCCAGCCGCCAGGAGGGGGAGCAGGGCTGAGGCCGCACAGGACTTGGCTCTCCCTTCAGCTACTGTGGCAGGCCAGGCTGAAGTAACGCCAGGCCTGGCTTACCCCATAAGTTGCCCGGAGGGAAGACAGAGTCGAAGTCAAACTGGGCCCGGATCTCTCCCCGGCCGCAGGACTTTCAAATCTACTGCTCTCCAGGTGAACAAGAAAAGCTAAAGGAAATTTTGATTTTAATTTCCTGTGTGGCCTGCTTATAGAGCAGAGCAGTCTGCACACCCGAGCAGCACACCTGACCATGAGTTCCAAGTGTTGCAGACAAGCACCAACATAGAGCATGCAGGAGATGAGGAGGTTACTCACCTCCTCTAACTGACATTCTTCGAGAGGCGTTCCTGGGGGTACTCCACGTGAGGTGTAAAGCGTCAAAGTGCCTCCGGATGGAGTTTCTTCAGCAGTGTCTCGAAGGGGGATGCGCGAAGCGCACGGGCTCCCTCACTAGTTATGCACAGCCCCTGCCTCCCTTCAGTTCCTTCTCTATCCGGAACCTGGAGGAGGAGCATGATTTACATGATTGCTTTTTTTTTTTTTTATGTTTCTGAAGTAGAGGGAAGGAAGAGAGGGTAGTGGAGCACCCCCAGGGACGCTCATCTTGAAGAACATCAGTTACAGGAAGTGAGTAATCTCCTCTTCTCCTTCGAGAGGCATCCCTGGGGTGCTCCACATGAGGTGACTACAAGCAGTCTACCTTATGGAGGTAGGGACTTCAGATTGGGTAAGTAGGCTGTTTGGAGGACAGCTTTTGCTACTTAAGTGTGTTATAAAGAACCCGAAGCAAGAGAGTAGTGTTTTGTGAAAGTGTGATCCGAGGATCATGTTGCTGCACAAATGTCCTCCAGTGGAACTTTCCTGAGGTATGAGACCAAGGTTTCCACTGCTGTCGTAGAGTGCACTCAGATTGGAGCAGGTGGAGGTAAATCATTAAGTGAGTAACAGATACTGATACACGCCAAGATCCAATGGGATAGTCATTGTGATTATATTTTCTCTTCCATGTTATGGTTTGTGATGTGGGGAGGATCTGAATGATTTTGTTCTGTCAATATAGAAGGAGAGATCTCTTTTGACATCGAGAGAGTGCATCTATGCTTCAAAGGCATTGGAATGGGGCTTTGGGAAAAGCATAGGTAAGTGTATTGTTTGATTGATGTGAAAGGCTGTGTGGACCTTAGGGTAAAATGGTGAAGGGTGGACCAGACATGAGAGTGGCAAGTTCGCTTACTTTGTGTGCTGAGGTGATGGCCACTAGGAATGCTGTTTTAAGCATTAAGTGGAGTAAGGAGCATGTGGCCATAGGTTCAAAGAGCGGTTTTGTTCATGTTGTCAGGACTAGGTGGAGGTCCCATGGTTCTCGTGGGCGTGACAAGTTAGGGTATAGAGCTTGCAGACCCTTCAAAAAACATTTAGTTGTGAGGGTGCAAATAAAGTGGTGTCATCCAGTGGTGTGTGGAATGTTATAGCTGCTAGGTGCACTCTAATTGAGACTAAGGAAAGATGAGACTGCTTTAGGTGCAGCATGTATTCCAGAATTACCGGGAGTGGGGCTGTTTGCAGTGGTATATTATGGTCGCTGGCCCAGTGTGTAAAACACATCCATTTACTGATATATGTTTTCCTTGTTGCAGGAGCACCTCCCAGACTTGTTGGGAACACTGGAGCTCTATGCCAGTGAATCACTGAGGTGCCTTGCTTTTAGATAGAGCATCGGGAGTTGAGAGTGAGATGTCTTGATTTCCTGGTGATAGAGGATGCGAGGTACGTGCGGTAATGTGATTGGATGACTCTGTGTCATCCTGAGTAGTAGAAGAAACCAAGTTTGGTGCAGCCAGCACAGAGCTATGGGAATGATATCTGCTTTCTCCCTCCGTATCTTTATGATGACTCTGTTGAGGAGGGGAAACGGGGAGGGGGGGGAGGAATGTATATAGCAGAGGCGCATTCCATGTCAGAATCAGAGCGCCCCCCCAAGGAATGTTTGTCCATCCCTGCTCTGGGGCAATACATTGTGCATTTTCTGTTGGATCTGCTTGCAAACAGATCTATACAGGGGTGGCTCCACTGGCTGAATATTTCTTGCAGGACTGTATGGTCCTTCTCCCATTCGTGTTCCTAGGGGAAGGCTCTGCTTACAGCATCTGCTGTCAATATGCTGTCATACTGAGAACCCTGGGTAGATGGCATGCAGATAATTGAATCTCCTGTGCCATGGCCCAGTTCCAAAGGGCTATGGGTTCTCCACACAGGGGCTGAGACCATGCTCCACCTTGTCAGTTTACATAGAACATGCATGCCATGTTGTCCATGTAGACATGGATGTGCATACCTTTTGCTTGAGGGAGCAGTTTTTGCCATGCTAGGTGGACAGCTCTGAGTTCTAAAATATTTATATGCAGAGCATGGTCCGCAGAAGACCATAAGCTTTGAGCTGTTCTTCCTTTCATGTGAGTTCCCCAGACTGAGACACAGACATCCGTGGTGATGTCCACCTGTGGGCTCTATGGATTGGAAGGGTGTGCCTATAGTTAGGTTGGACGCCTTTGTTCAACATTTTAATGATGCCTTGACTGATGGAGGCATTGTTAATCTCTTTGTCAGTGAATGAATGTTTGGTTTGTACTGGGTTAGGAGCCAGCCTTGGAGACACCTCATAAATAATCTCATGCTGGGCACCACCGGGTTGCAGGAAGCCATATGGCTGAAAAGTCAGAGGCAGTCAAGTGCGGTAACTGTAGGCTTGTCCTGGAGGGATAGTGCCAGGTGCCTGATGGGAGTGGCTCTGTCAGAAGGGAGGGAGGCTCTGGCTGTGACAGAGTTGAGGTGTGCCCTAATAAATTGGATGGTCTGCGAGGGTGTAAGCATTGATTTGGGGTGGTTCACTAGAAGTCCTAGAAAGTGAAAACAATCTAGCACCATGTGAGTGTGTTGATGACACTCATGTCTGGACCTTGCTTTTACTAGGCAGTCATCTAGGTAGGGGGTATATGGTAATTCCTTGTCTCCTGAGGTAGGCAGTGACTGCCACTAAGATCTTGGAAAATAATCTCGGAGCTTTGGAGAGTACGAAGGGTAGAACTGTGTACTGAAAATGGTTTGAACCTAAAGTGAAACCAAGAAAACATCTATGAGATGGTCTGATAGAAATATGCATCTTGTAAGACAAGAGAGGAAAACCAGACAGCCGTCTCCAGAGCTAGAATAATTGTATTTAGGGTAACCATCTTAAACCTCTGTTTTTCTTATGAAGCTATTTAGGGATCTGAGGTCTAGGATGGATCTCCACCCACCAGTTCTCTTTTCTATGAGAAAATAATGGGAATAGAAACCTGTTCTGTGGAATTGCGGTGGAACTGGTTCTATGGTTCCTATATGTAACAGGTGATGTATCTCTTGTTGTAAAATGATCTCTTGAGATGGGTCCCTAAAGAGGGATGGGATAGAAGGCTGGGGGAAGGGGGGAAAGAAAGGGAATGGTGTAGCCTAGACAGATAGTATCAGAGTAGCCGTGTTAGTCTGAATCTGCAAAAGCGGCGAGGAGTCCTGTGGCACCTTATAGACTAACTGAAATGTTGGAGCATAAGCTTTTGTGGGCAAAAGTGGGTCTTTGCCCACGAAAGCTTATGCTCCAACACTTCAGTTAGTCTTATAAGGTGCCACAGGACTCCTCGCCGCTTCTCCTAGAGAGATAGTTTGTAGTATCCATTTGTCTGAGGTAATTAATTCCCATTAATGAAGGAAGGGGAGTAAACGAAACTAACAGAGTTTGGCAGGATTCTGGGATTCTGGAGATGGAGCTCTGATTTTCTATCGCTTGACTATATTTTCAAATTTGCTTATTGGATTGCCCCAAACGGTTGGGGGTATTAGTCTGGGACTGTCGTCTCTGTTGCCTATTTCGACCCTGCTGTTGGTAAGGGGGTTGCTCTTGTCTCTGGTACTGGAAAGGGGGCTGCTAGTATCTTGGGGTATGTTTACACTGCCACCCTAGTTCGAACTAGGGTAGCTAATGTAGGCATTCAAAGTTGCAAATGAAGCCCGCGATTTAAATATCCCGGACTTCATTTGCATCTTGCAGGGTGCCGCCATTTTTAAATCCCCCTTAGTGCGGACTCCGTGCCCGCGGCTACACGTGGCACAGAGTAGGTAGTTCGAATTAGGCTCTCTAATTTGAACTACCGTTACTCCTCGTGGAACGAGATGTACCAGTAGTTCGAATTAGAGAGCCTAATTCGAATTACTTACTCCGTGCCACGTGTAGCCGCGGGCACGGAGTCCACACTAAGGGGGATTTAAAAAGGGCAGCGCCCGGCAAAATGCAAATGAAGCCCGGGATATTTAAATCGCAGGCTTCATTTGCAACTTCAAATGCCTACAGTAGCCACCCTAGTTCCAACTAGGGTGGCAGTGTAGACAAACCCTTGGTGTGTGATATGGTTGGTACCTATATTGTCTTGTTCTTGTTGTAGGAGCCTGGATACCCAAGGATCGGAGAATGGCTCTAGAGTCCTTCATGGATTGAAGAACTTCATTAGTCTTTGAGGAGAAAAGGTTTTCCCCTTCAAATGGCATATCTTCCACAGCTGTTTGTAGTTGTTGCGGGAAGGCCGAAGAGTTGTGACAAGAGGCCCACTGCATAGTAACAACTGTAGCCATCGACCTTGTGGCTGTGTCTGCTGCCCCTAGCACCGCTTGCAGCACTATAAGAAAAATTGCCTGTCCCTGACAATGGTTTTGAAATGCAGTTTTTTGCTTTCTGGAAGATCATCAATAAATGTGTTCATTTTCGCGTAATTATTGTAGTCGTATTTACTAATAGGGCTGAATAATTTGCTACCCTCAGTTGGAGTGTGGCTGAAGCGTATACTTTTTTGCCAAACGCATCTGATCTCTTATTCACCTTACCAGATGGGGTTCAGCGATTTTGCTGCTTGTTTCTCTGCTGTGCAGCATCCACCACAAGGGAACTGGGAGGGAAGGGTGCGTGAAGAGAAATTCAAATCCTTTGGGCAGTACAAAATACTTTCGGTCCACCTTTCTGCTTGGAGGGGGAATCAAAGCAGGTGTCTGCCATAAAGTTTTTGCAGGTTGGAGAATGGCTGGGTTGATAGGGAGAGCAATTTTTGACGAACGGGACTATAACATGTTAGTGAGCTCGTGGGGAGTATCTTGTACTTCCTCCACAGGGATATTTAGGTCTTGCGCCACGCATTTAAATAAGTCTTGAAAAGAGGAGACGTCCTCTGAAGTGTTAGCAGAGGGAGGTAGGATTGTTTCCCCTGAACCAGCTAGTGATGATGTGCGAGCCAAAGATCCCGGGGCTGACAGGGGAGTATTGGCTGTCGTCATTACTCCATGTAGTGCATCTGTGAGGCGATTCAGTGGAGCGTGAAAGAGGCTTCTCTATATGTTTAGTCTTACATAATCTCTTTCTGCGCTGTTGTGAAGGATGGTTCCACATTTGCCACTATGGAGGGTTTGCCACAGGCGGGGGCATCCACAGAAAGGGAGCCCAGGGGGTTATTTGAGCTCTGAGAACATCTGGTTCCATGTAATTGTGTTCCCCCAATGTCCCTTGTGATTGATGGGACAGCTGTGGTGAGAAAGCTTCAAAATCCTCTTCTTCGCGTGAGAGGGGAGAGTGAGGATCTGAGTCCTCAGAAAGCAGTGACTGAAGGTATCTATCTTCATTCAATATAGGGGAGTGAAGAGTTCAGTCGATCTGCAAGTCTTTATTCTCCCTGTAGGCAACCAGGGGAGTTTGTGACGCAGTAGTCTGCGCTAACTGAGAGAAGCCCGTATTTACCGCAGAGCTGAGAGGGAGAGCTTTGGCTCCTAATTGTTGAGAGAAAGGGGCAGTATTCACGGAATGCTCTAGCCCTTCTCTGGGTGCCATCGTGAGAGGTTGAGGTACCGGTATTACCGGAGTTTCTGAGGTGGGCACATTGCCTCTGTCATTTCCGGGGTCTCTCAGAGATCTCCTGTGTTGACCCAAGTGCACGGGGTCTAACACTCTAGATAAAGGGAGCACTGATTGTTACGCATGCAGCCGAAAGTTTATCAGCACCGACGGAGTAGAGGTCCTGTCAGGAGCGCGCCAGGATGATCCGGACCAGACGACGCTGACACTGACAGTTCAGACCTCCTAAGGTACCAAGGTACCGAACACCGAGGTTCGACTCTAGGTATGCTGAGGAGAGGAGAGCACTGCGGAGTTCCATCCGCAGCTGGGGACAGTAGAAAGGAACTGAAGGGAGCGGGGGCCGTGCATGCGCATAGCTAGTATGGGAGCCCACATGCATCGTGTGCATACACAGCCCCCTCCAAGACACTGCTGAAGAAACTCCATCCAGAGGCACTGGAACGCTCTGCACCTCATGTGAAGCACCCCCAGGAACTCCTCTCAAAGGAGAACCTGAATCTCATTGCTGTGCAAGGAAAGGATTCTGTTCTCAGAGAACTACGAACCAGCAAAAGAAATTCTGATATCTATGCCGAGATCACAAAGGGCGTAGAGGAGAAAGAATACATCAGAAACACCCAATAGTGCCATGTGAAAATAAAGGAGACGAGGCAGTCATACCAAAAGACAAAAGGAGGCGTACAGATGGCCTGGAGCATTGCCACAAACACGTGCTTCAATGAGCAGTTGCATGTAACCCTTGAGGGGGACCCAACCAGCTTCCCTAGATGATCTATGGATTCCTCCCAAGACACTCCTCAGGCAGCGTTGGGCAGCAGCATGGAGAACAGCATGGATGAGAGTAGTCGGCAGGCGAGTAGGGCAACCAATGTAACCAAGAGACAAGAATTTTTCATAACCTTGGAGACCCAGGAGGTCTCAGTTAGGCACTAATCCTGGGGAGGGCACATTTAGTGAGTTCACATTTTTAATCTTGCTTAACAGATGGTTAAGACAATTGGATGTGATCTGTGGTGGCCACTGTTCCTATACAGCAGACGGTCCCTGGAACAGTTCATTAAAGTGTCTAGAGACAGTGTGTGAATCCTCACTACACATCTTTATGTAACTCTCACAAAGGAACTTTTTAATCCTTCTCACATGGCTTCTGGGAAGGCCTTCCTTGTTCCATTGTCCACAGTAGGATACCTTTCCATGCCAAGCCAGCAGTAAGTGGTCTGGAGTCATTGCAGCACAAAGCATCACAGAATAATGTACAGGTTTCTTAACACATTAAATCAGCATCTGCCCCCTATTACTCTGTGATTTGGAGAAGACTGACAACCTGGATGAAGCAGGGGAAGCTATTAGCTGATGTCTCTTCAGTAAACCTCCATTTGCTCATCCCCAATGAAGCATGGCTCAAGCCCCTGCCCTGCCGCCATGCCTGGACTGTCCCCCCTCCTCCTGCTTGCTCCTACAGGAAGGGAAAGTTGCACTCTCCTGGCAAACGGGGGGACAGTGTGAGCCCCTGCCTTGCCGCAAATGGGAACAGTGTGAGCCCCTGTCCTGCCACTATGCCTGGACTCTCCTCCCTCCCACAGGCTTATCTTGGCTTATCCCTTACCATGTCTTCCACCAAACTGAGTCTGAGATGTACTTGCTGCATAGTTACCACTTAAAAGTGTGACTGTGACCTTGTATATAATACATTCCTATTGACTTTAGACAGACCATCCTTTTATTCTAACAGATTAGGTTTTACTCTCTACAGTGTATCTCCTGTAAAGTCTGCCCTTTTCCTTAGAAGAGGAACAGCAGTGAGCTTGCTGAACACTCCCCCAGTCCTGCCAGTTGTCCAGCTGGCACAAATCCACAAGCAAAAACAAACAAGAGACAACATGTTCCAGCAGCAAATGCAATCCACCCTCTTGGACATGGAGTGCTTAAGCAAGCAGAGGAATATGCTGCTAGAGGAGATGTGAGGACAGGAGAGCATGCAGGGAACGGAAAATGAGAAACCAGGAGAGAGTCTTCTCATCCATGGTGGATGTGATGGACTGTATGGCAGCTTTCCAGGATGCCTACATGCACAATCACTCCCTCCAGTCCTTATGAATCAACATTCCCTCCTCACTGAGTTCCATGGCCTTCTCTCCCAGGGGTCCTAGAATGCATCGGCCAGGGAAGAGAGAATCAAGGGCAGCCTCACACTCAGGCCAGAGGGATGAGTCACAAAGCAAAAGGCTGTCCTTCTGGCAATTGTAATCCCCCTCTTCTCTCCCCCCTCCACCCTCCCCAGAGTCCTTTTCTGTTCCTGCTGTGCTCCCTAAATAAAAAAGCATGACTTCTCAACAACTGTCCTCTGCTTGTGTTGGGGGGGGGGGGAAGGGGAAGGGAGGGGAGTTTACAGGCAAGCACACTGATTAGGTACATCTCCTTGGGAGCAACATTCATGACTCTCAAAACCTCTCTGATTTGCATTGTCCCTTACTGTGCTCTCCTTATTGCCCTGGTGTCTGGCTGCTCAAAATACCTGGCTAGGCACTGTACCTTGGCCGCCCACCCTGGTGGATAGCATTCCCCCTTACTCTCACAAATATCGCAGAGCACACAACAGGTTGCCACCAAAATGGAAATGTTTCATTTACTGAAATCTAACCTAATAAGTAGTCTGCAGAAAAAATTGTTATTTAACTTTACAACTGTTGCTCTTCGAGATGTGTTGCTCATGTCCATTCTAGGGATGTTAAAGACTAGTTGACTAGTCGACTATCAGATAAGCATGTGCTTATCAGATAGTCTTTTGAATAGTCAACAAGTTGACATTCCCCTCCCCCCCCCCACACACTTGCTGCCTCTATGAGATAGAGACAGCAAAGGGAGGAGGGGTACTTCAAAGTGGCAGCCACTGCACAGCTGATCCGTGGATCCGTTGTGTGGTGGGCTGTCCCTTTAAAATGCTGCCTCTGCGCAATTCAAAGGGGCAGCCCTGGAGCCCGGGGTCGCTGGGGACTCACCAGCTGATCCCAGGCTCCCCGCAGCATTTCCCTGGAACCCGGAATCTGCTAGGGAGTCCCCAGCAGATCCTCGGTTCCGGGGAAATGCCACAGGGAGCCTGGGATCAGCTGGGAGTCCCCAGCGACTCCGGGCCCCACGGCAGCTACCCCTTTAAAATGCATGGAGCTCCTTTGAAATGCACAGATCAGTGTGTAGTGGGCTGCCCCTTTAAAACACTGCTTCTGCGTGATTAAAAGGGGCAGCCCTGGATGACCCCGGGGCTCCCCATGACATTTCCCCAGAATCAACAAATCCTATAGAGACTCATTACCCACACATTTCATCTTCAACAATGCAAACTTCAACCCTTCAAGTTTGGAAAGCCAAATGGAGTTCACAAGAAATGAAACTTGGTGAAAGACATGACACAGAAGATCCCTTGCTTCGCTCTCCCATGAAGCTTATTGATAGAACCCTCCTGTCCACAGAACAGTCTGGGGCACGTGCCCTACGTTTCATGTTTGAAGAGGTTCTGAGGGGCCCAGGGAACACAACAATTTCTGGAGACAAAGAGGGCTGTCAGCAGAATCTGGGACCAGGCTCACCCCTGCACTTACAGACAGCAGTGGGAGCAGAGCGACCCAGCAGCCTGCTCTGCTTCGCCATATTCTAGGGTCACATCACTCGGGGCAGGAAGAGGTGAGGCTTGGGGGAAGGGGTGGAGTGTGGGCAGGGTAGAGTAGGGGTGAGAAGAGTTAAGACAGGAATTGTCCCAGGCCCTGCATCTACCTAGGGAGAGTGCTGTTTAAGGGCAACCCTAAACCATATCTGCACAAACCATGGCAGATGTGGGTATTTGCTGCACAAATAGAAAATTAAAAACACTCTCCCTATTGTGTGATTATGGTCACCCAGACCAGACCAGAGAACACAGAACTCCTCAATATCCCTTTCACAAACAGGAAGGATGCATCGCAGCAATACACACTTCCACATCTGACACAATTATCTGGCTTAACCATGTAAATGTAAAACGGCAGTTGTTGCTCTATGCTCTACATTTATAACATCCTTTCATAACATGCTTTGTTTAGGAAGTATTTGTTCACTAATGTGAGCAGGAAATTCTTATTTCATTTCTTTTTAAACTACAGAAAAGATTCTGTAATGGTTGTAATAACTTCTGCTTTATGTCTAATAACCCTTTTAAGTATTAATGCTTTGCTAGTTAAGTCTTTTACTTTAGCCTCTAGAAAAGAATAAGCACTACTGAAACACAATGGTATATCCAAAAGATAAGAATAATATTGCTAGTACAATGTTTGTGCAATATGACAACAGGTAATAGAGTTTTTTAAATATACATATTAATCCAAGCAACTTCATGTTCAAATGATTAATATTCTTTCATTGTCTTGGTGAGTGGTACTCTTAAAACTATTCCACAATTATTTGTTTTTGGAAATAAGACACCAAATGAAACATCAAAAAACCAGACATAAGACCCTACTGCATTATGAAACATCACTTTAAAATATCGATGGCTCCCAAATGTTGGTTCAGAATATTTTGATGGATGAAATCAGATCTATAAACTTCGATATAATTCAAGAATGAAAAAATTCATTGGCATGAATATGAGAAAAGCTCTTCTGTCAACATTGCACTGTCTACACCAGAAACTCAGTTGGTGTAACTACCTCACTCAGGAGTATTTATTTTCCACAGACGTGGGCCATGCAATTATACTAAGATAATTTGGTTGTGTAGACCAGGGCTAAGAGTCACAATACAAGGTCAAGGGAAGTTAGTCACTATAATCTAGATCTACATAGTTAAAAAGAAAAATGTATATATGAAAATACATTTAATCATTAAGGTTTCTAATCAAAAGTTTACGAAGCTTTTATTTTCTTTCATTTTCAATAGAACAACAAAACAGAGAAGAAATATCACACACAAAGTACCAGATTTTATACTCAAACTAATGTCATGTTAAAGTTCCTTTCCCTTCCTATCTCTCATGGTTTTTCTCTTTGTGTGTGTTTCTTTTTTCCTTCTATCCCTCTCTTTCTCTGCAGGGCTTTGAATTTCCTGTGCAGTCATGTAGCTATTCACTTCCCCATGCAATTACAGTTCTCCAAAAGGGTGGAAACATCCTCCCCTGCAATTAAGTTTGCTTAGTGGACCAGGGGTCCTCTTTAAAATATTGAGCTAGCACTACACTGCTAGCTACCTGTGGGGAGAAATCAGGGAATGGGACAGGAACTCAAGATGTTTTCTTAACATTTCCTACTGCTTGCTAAATGACTTTAGAACTGAGTGGGGCAAATGTGAGGCCTTACTACTCGCACTCTCTCCTTACATATTACTGCAGGCCAGGGCAGGAAAGGGACAGTATGGAGAGTGTAACTGATGTGTGAAGCTGGGACATGGGAACAGGAGCAAATATATAGGGAAATGGTAATACGTGTCAACTTCTATATCAGGGAGAGAACAAACAGCAAAAATATAGAACTAGAAGATTTACCTCGCATTGCTCAGGTCCTTAACTCAATTATTTTTTGTTTTTCTTTATTAAAATCACTGCTCTGGGGTGGGGCTAAGGAGGAGAGGTTCAGCATGCAGGCTTCCCCAGGTAGAGGGGACTAACCTAGCCCTCTCTCACTGCAGCAGCTTGACGCCTGGTGAGAAGTTGGCTTTCCATGCACACTGGCTCCAGCACAGCTGACTGCCCCTGCCTGTTGCCTCTGTATCAAAAGCAACAGCCTGTGGTAGGGTAGGCTGCCCCATAGAAACTGGTGTTGCAGGGAGCTGGTTTAAAAGTTGCTCCCTTCTGCACCTCTGATAGAGGCAACAGTGCAGAAGGTTGGGAAAAAGGGGTCTGCAGGTAACGTTTTACACCTTTACATTAACACATCCCTATTTGATAACTGTCCTCTTCTATTAATTCTCTCTGTAGCAGCTGGCATTGGCCACTGTAGGAAGACAGAATATTCGGAAGGGTGGATACAAATATTTTTAAAAAAGTAAAAAATCTGATTTTTGAGAAAAAAGCCAATCTAAAGATAGTTTTAAAATAAGATACATTAAAACTGAAAGATCTCTCACCATGGAATAGGGATTATAAATTCTACTTCTATAGCATGAGAAAATATGTTCATGTAATGTTTAAGAAAAGTTTTGTAAATGGGTTCCAATAGTTCATGGCTTAGGGACCCAACTTTATGAGGTTTCAGAGGCTTCTGTATTATTTTGTTTAAACTTTTTATCTTCCCAGTGGGACTCAGAGCTCAGTTTAGAAGACTCCAGAGATAGTAAGTTTGGCAGTTCTCAAACTATGAATTTGTGTCTCCACAAATAATATGCTTGTTAACAGGAAAAATGTTTTTAAACAGATATATACAGATGAGAAATATAAGACCTCAATGCTATTGTCCCTCTGAAAATTTGTATACACAGATTCAATCCCTTATCGTCTCTCTAAAAGTGCAAATTTTAAAAAAGTTCAGTGAATAGAAGATTGTGGAGACAGAATAGTCCTGGACAAGGAGAAGTCATCTAGACATAAACGTGAGAAAGGAAAGACAGGCAGTAGAAACAAAAGTGAAACTGTGGGAGCAATATATGCCAGAAGTCTTGACGTTTTTCTGGGTGTAACCTTCATTGATTTGAGATCTACCATATCATTCTCTCACTAGAAGGGAAAATGTATAATGGGAGCAGGCTCTAAGAGAGACCTAGTTTGGGAGTATTTTAACAAAGTTCCTCTACCTGTGCATAATACAGACATGCATGCAAAATGCAAGCAATGGAACAGAGAAATGCAAAGCCTAGTTGACCAAATAAAACAACATCATGAGATGTGTTCCTTCTCAGGAGGGAATTGCACTCAAGACAATGAAAGGAATATGTCTTAAAATGCAGGACCTCCAGGTTGGCAAACTTTTTTTTATTTCATACTTCTTTCTTAAGGACTTCTTGTTTTCCTTCTGGACTATTTTTGAATTCTCATGTTTGACACAGTAGCAATAAAAAAATAAATAGATGAAATAGGCAGGTCTTCCTTGTACAATTTCACCTTTAAAGTCGTACCTAAAAAACCATTTTTCTTTTCCAGATTATGAACCAACAGGAGAATGAAGGCGAAGACAATTGAGTTAGCTGCAGAAGCCAATATTTTAAGTTTCTCATGTTGACCTGGATGACAGTCGATTTAATTTTTTTTAAAATATTTCATTTAACTATTATATTTAGTTAAACAATTTTAACAAAAACAAATTTGATTTTAAAAAATTTGAATGTTTAAATTCAGAAATTCATATACTTGTTTTAGTAAAATATTATATGTTCGCTGATGAAGAAAAAAATCCAGAATAATTAACATTGCCGTTTTAGTTATATATAACAATTTGAATGTTCTCCTCCTAATACATCATGGCAAGAAAATCATCCAAATATTAATAATTAACCTGTTGAACTGAAGATAGCTCTCCTCCCAATGACTTCATAAAAATTTGCTTTAACTACTTTTGGTAAATAAAATAATCAAACTTCATTCATTTTCTGATATAGCTGTAAAACTAAGCTGAAAAATTTGCAAAATAAATCACTATTTAAAAATGTACAGTATGTGTGTACCTTCTAAAAATGAAACCCTCATCTGTGTCCAAGTTGTGAAGAATATGTATTAAGGTGATGACAAGCAACAAAAATGGACTTTTATGTAGAAAACAATGATTAAATCAAGTCTTCCTGAATAGTGATTTAAATCGTTATTTAAATTAAATCCATCCTGATAAGTCGTTGACTCATTGGTCTGACCCAAGATGGCTGTTTTTATATTCTTTATATTTACAAGAAATCAAAACCTATAACATCACAGAGAAAGCAGGGAATCAGCACTACAGGTCAGAAAGGGAAATAATCGATGAGAAGACCTGTATTTTGACCAGAGGTTCAGAATGCAAAAGAGTTTGAAAAATCCTGATATATATGCCTTTTCCAAATTTGTGTATTTTTGTTCTCAATTTCACATCTTATCTTCCTAAATAAATCACTTTCTCTGTCGTAATTATTAAGCCAAAGTCAGAAAATGTTGATTTAGGCCCAAAAAAGCTGAGTCTCTGCAAGAATTTGTGCGGTATTTCACTACCAAATCATTTACTTGTACCATTTATTGACTTCTACTGCACATTTATTGATGTTAATGAGTTCATATTATCTGAGCAGGACAAGATAAAAATATATCTTTTTAACAATATTTTCAAGGCTGTTTCAAAATATTTAAACCTTCTCCTTCATTAAGTTTCATAGATTTAGCAAGAAGCAGTGCCTTAAATAAGAGCGATGTCATTAAACCCAAGTAATTTATCTTCAACAAAATATGAATATAGTCAACATATTATAGAAAAAAAGATCTGAATGGTTACCTTATCTATGTGTTTCATGGGGAGAAACTCCTGAGTTTAAAAACTTCCTAGATTTTTTATTTTCATTTTAAATTTATACATGCTTAGCCTCTTTAATAAACATGAAGGATATAGAGTTGACCTTGATTGAGAGGTAAAACTGGTTTATTAATGGTAATAGTAAATTTTAATTATTTGTAATGAAATATAAATAAATTAACATACAGTCAGAAAAGGTATGCTCTCTCAAATATTCCGTGGAGAGTCCTTTTTAGAAATAATTTTATTGAGTCATTCACATACATTACCTGTGCATAGTTAGTATATGACATATAACCCAGATTGCAAAATCCCTTTTTATCCAAGAACCTAATTACCTCTGCTGCATAATTTGACTGGAAAGCAATGGGGAAAAAAACCAAACCAAAAACCTTCACAGAAAGTGACTACAGGTTTGCTAATATAGGTGTGTACTGTTGCTTTTTAAAACGTAATTCAAAATTTAGTTGTTTCAGTTGTCATGCTACTAAAATTATCCTGTTTCTAAATTTAATTGCAATTCAGATCCTAGAAAATACTGTTTTCACGTATTAACTAAATACAAAAGACAGATGTTACACAAGGTGAACAAACAATTCAATTTAGTCTTCTATTTTAACCACCCCTTTAGCCTCTGCCAATTGCCCATTGGTATAATCCTCCATCATTTTCCAGGGAAAGCTTAAGGAACAGCAGTTAATTAAAAAAACCCTAATCCTCCAAAACCAGACGATCCATCATGCCTTCTCTCCATGGAAAAATAATAGTAAAACAAGGCAATTTTCAAGAGGAACACACCATGTGTTCCCAGAAGAGGAAGGGTAGGAGAAAAGCAAAAAGACCTGTCAAGAGCATCTATGCTAACCCTTCTATTCTCATTAAGAAAGGGCAGTTTGGTGAGTATGGGAAGGAACCTTTCCCACCTACCCTTGCAATGAGAGGCAGAGAATTATAAACAAATAATAAATAAATGAATGATGACACAGCTAAAAACACCACCATTGGCCATAATGCATTTCGGCAGTTGGTAAAGTAGGACATTGAAATGAAAAACCCTCTACAAAATGAAAGCAGAAAGGGAAGGGATGGGGAAGAGACTACAGGAAGGTCAAAGAACTATTTACTGAGCTTGCGCTCCCCACTCAAACCCAGTGCTTTTGAAGAGCTGACTGAGAGCCCAGTGTATTCCCCTCCCATGTGTCCTATGTTCTACCACTGGGAGAGGGGAAGAGGAACCTACTCCTGTGAGACTCTCAAGCCTGGAGCAGAGGATTTGTCCAACCTAGCTAACAGAGAAGAGTTCCAAGAATTGTGCATGTGTGTTGTTGATTTTTTCACTCATGGGATCCTAAACAAAAAAAATTATACACTTTATAAAGGAAAAAACCCCTAACTCTGGCTTTTAGTTCAGAGACCTACACTTCTATGTAATGCAACAGCCAAAAATAAATTAATCAAGTTATTTTAATAAGCTATTATAGGTTTATGTTCTGGGTTGAAGAATGATGGCTCGATATGACTGGTTGCTTTGGCAGAAGAAAATATGTTGCAATTAGGTGACTGTTTGCTTTCATTACCATGCATAGTTCTTTTTGTGACCTTCACTCTCTCCTGACTATATTTCAGTAATGTGTTCTGTTCATTCATTCATTCATTGGAATATTTCAATATTATGTAGGCTTTCTGAATTTTCTTATCACTGTGTTTATTTCTCTGAGAGGCGTATCATTTGTTATGCTCTGTAAGAAAGGTGTTCGCTTTATAAAGATAGTAATAGAAATGTAGCCGTGTTAGTCTGGTGTAGCTGAAGCAAAATGCAGGACTATGTAGCACTTTAAAGACTAACAAGATGGTTTATTAGATGATGAGCTTTCGTGGGCCAGACCCACTTCCTCAGATCAAATAGTGGAAGAAAATAGTCACAACCATATATACCAAAGGATACAATTAAAAAAAGTGAACACATATGAAAAGGACAAATCACATTTCAGAACAGAAGCGGGATGCAGGACCCAGTATAGGCAGGAGAAAACCTCAGTTGTCTAGGGGTTGGCATGGGTAATGCCAGGCATCTCTTCTCATCCCCTGCCTGCAATAGCCATACACTGTCAGTTCCCCTTTTTGACGGGGCTTTCCGGTTGAAAGTCAAATACCTGGCTATCCTAGTACCCAGACTTGGGGATTTTTTTTGATGAACAGATATCAAGCAATATAAACACATATTTATGAGAAAGCTGGGCCAGCTGGTTCAATGAGTAAAAGTAATAGTATTTCACCTATGAAGGTCTAAGTTCAAGTTCTTAGTCTGACATGTCATCTCAGGAGGTATGCTGCCTTCCAGCAGCCCGTATCCAAGGTGTTACAGAGGCACCATCAAGGATTATCTGGCCCTCTGACTACTACCCCATGCTACTCATCCATGTGGGCACTACTGATAATGTGAGGTGTGACTGAGTGGATCAAGAGTGACTACAGGGCTCTGGGAGTAGGAGTGAAAGAGTTTGGAGCTCAGGTAGCATTGTCTTCGATCCTTCCTGTCAAAGGTAGGGGGCCCAAGCAGAGACAGGTGCATCCTGGAGGTGAATGACTGGCTGTGAAGATGGTGTGCCAGAAGGGCTTTGGCTTCTTTAACAACAGGATGCTATTCCAGGAAGGACTGCTAAGCAGGGATGATGTTCACCTTTCGAGGAAGGGGAAGACCATATTTGGATACAGACTGGCTAACCTAATGAAGAAGGCTTTGTTCGATGGCGACAGGTGATCAAAGCCCATGGATAAGGGAGGAACATGGAGACCTGGAAGATGGGTCAGAAATGGGAGGGATTGTGGGCTATAATAGCAGAGAGAAAGGAGGGACAAGGCAGAACTGGGAGGCAAGATCAAATCAGTATCTTAGATGCCTATATACAAATGCAAGAAGTATAGGTAATAAGCTGGAAGAACTTGAAGTGCTAATAAATAAATACAACTATGACATCATTGGCATCATAGAGACTTTGTGGTATAACACACAATTGGAATATTGGTATAGAAGTGTACAGCTTACTCAGGAAGGACAGGCGGGGAAAAAAGGGCGGAGGTGTTGCCTTATATATTAAAAATGTACATACTTGGACTGAGGTGGAGATGGACATAGGAGACGGATATGTTAAGAGTCTCTGGGTTAGGCTAAAAGGGATAAAAAACCAAGGGTGATGTCATGCTAGGGGTCTACTACAGGCCACCTAACCAGGCGGAAGAGGTGGATGAGGCTTTTTTTAAACAACTAACAAAATCATCCAAAGCGCAGGTTTTGGTGGTGATGGCAACTTCAACTATCCAGAGATATATTGGGAAACTAACACAGCAGGGCACAGACTATCCAGTAAGTTCTTGGACTGCACTGAAGACAACTATTTATTTCAAAAGATTGAAAAAGCTACTAGGGGAAGCTGTCGTAGATGTGATTTTAACAAATAGGGAGGAACTGGTTGAGAATTGAAAGGGGAAGGCAGCTTGGGTGAAAGTGATCATGAAATCACAGAGTTTCTGATTCTAAGGAATGGTAGAAGGGAGAACAGCAAATTACAGACAATGGATTTCAGAAAGGCAGATTTTAGTAAGCTTAGAGAGCTGGTAGGTAAGGTCACACGGGAAGCAAGACTGAGGGTAAAAACAATGGAAGAGAGTTGGCAGTTTTTCAAAGGGACATTATTAACAGCCCAAAAGCAAACTATTCTGCTGTGGAGGAAAAATAGAAAATATGGCAAAAGACCACCTTGGCTTAACCAGGAAATCTTGCATCATCTAAACAATAAAAAAGGAGTCATATAAAAAATGGAAACTAGGACAGATTACAAAGGATGAATATAGGCAAACAATACAGGAACGCAGGAGCAAGATTAGAAAGGCAAAGGCACAAAACAAGCTCAAACTAGCTACAGGCATAAAGGTAAACAAGAAGGCATTCTATAAATATATTAGAAGCAAGAGGAAGACCAAGCACAGGGTACGCCCATTGCTCAGTGAGGAGGGAGAAACAGTAACAGGAAACTTGGAAATGGCAGAGATGCTTAATGACTTCTTTGTTTCGGTCTTCACTGAGAAGTCTGATGAAGGAATGCCTGACATAGTGAATGCCAGTGGGAAGGAATTAGGTTTACAAGATAAAATAAAAAAGAACAAGTTAAACATCACTTAGAAAAATTAGATGTTTGCAGGTCACCAGGGCCTGATGAAATGCATCCTAGAATATTCAAGGAGCTAATAGAGGAGATATCTAAGCCTTTAGCTATCATCTTGGAAAATCATGGAAGAGAGCAGAGATTCCAGAAAACTGGAAAAAAGGGCAAATATAGTGCCCATCTATACAAAGGGAAATAAGAACAACCCAGGAAACTACAGACCAGTCAGTTTAACTTCTGTGTCAGGAAAGATAATGGAGAAAGTAATTAAGGAAACCATCTGCAAACACTTGGAAGATAGTAAGGTGATAGGGAACAACCAGCATGGAATTGTAAACAACAAATCATGTCAAACCAATCTGATAGCTTTCTTTGATAGGATAACGAGTCTTGTGGATAAGGGAGAAGCGGTGGCTGTGGTATGCCTAGACTTTAGTAAGGCATTTGATACGGTCTCGCGTGATATTCTTATCAATAAACTAGGTAAATACAACTTAGATGGGGCTACTATAAGATGGGTTCATAACTGGCTGGATAGCCGTTCTCAGAGAGTAATTATTAATGGTTCACAATCCTCCTGGAAAGGCATAACAAGTGGGGTTCTGCAGGGGTCTGTTTTGGGATCGGTTCTGTTTCAATATCTTCATCAATTATTTAAAAATCAGTAGAGAGAGTATACTTATTAAGTCTGCAGATGATACCAAGCTGGGAGGGGTTGCAACTGCTTTGGAGGACAGGGTCATAATTAAAAATGATCTGGACAATTTGGAGAAATGGTCTGAGGTAAACAGGATGAAGTTTAATAAGGACAAATGCACAATGCTCCCCTTAGGAAGGAACAATTAGTTTCACGCATACAGAATGGGAAGCGACTGTCTAGGAAGGAATACGGCAGAAAGGGATCTAGGGGTTATAGTGGACCACAAGTTGAACATGAGTCAACAGTGTGACACTTTTGCAAAAAAAGCAAACATGATTCTAGGACTCATTAAAAGGTGTGTTGTGAGCAAAACACGAGAAGTCATTCTTCCACTCTACTCTGCACTGGTTAGGCCTCAATTGGAGTATTGTGTCCAGTTCTGGGCACCACATTTCAAGAAAGATGTGGAGAAATTGGAGAAGGTCCAGAGAAGAGCAATGAGAATGATTAAAGGTCTAGAGAACATGACCTATGAAGGAAGCCTGAAAGAACTGGGCTTGTTTAGTTTGGAAAAGAGAAGACTGAGAGGGGACATGACAGCAGTTTTCAGGTATCTAAAAGCGTGTAACAAGGAGGAGGGAGAAAAATTGTTCTGCCTGGCCTTTGAGGATAGAACAAAAAGCAATGGGCTTAAGCTGCAGCAAGGGAGGTTTAGGTTGGACATTAGGAAAAAGTTCCTAACTGTCAGAGTGGTTTAACACTGGAATAAATTGCCTAGGGAGGTTGTGGAATCTCCATCTGTGGAGATATTTAAGAGTAGGTTAGATAAATATCTATCAGGGATGGTCTAGACAGTACTGAGTCCTGCCATGAGGGTAGGGGACTGCACTTAATGGCCTTTCAAGGTCCCTTTCTGTCCTAGTATTCCATGATTCTATGCCTGTGTAACAAGTAAAACATATTTCCATTCAAATTTGCCATCAAGGAGGTGAAAATAGTTGTAATATTTCATGCACAGCCACTGCTCCTCTAATAGACATCTAGTACCCAGTCCTTACTTTGTTTGCCCCATTCACCAGCACCAGAATTCCTAACTTTGCTAGGTGGTTTGGTCCTACTCTTGGTGTGCCGGTCATTTTTAACTTTCAAAAAAGGCTTTGTACTAGGTGTGAAGGACTGTAAATAGTATAAAGGCTGCTGAGGCATGGAAGCTAGTTAGAATATCCAGAACATAGAGCAGATCAGGATCAGATCTGAAGCCTGGGGAAGAGGAGGGGAACTCAACCTTTAGGTGGGTGTAAAGGTAGAAATGGTAATGAGGATAGGCGAAAGATTTGAAATCCCATTTTCTGATTTCCTAACAGACTCCATCAGAGACCTACTTTTTCAACATATCCTGGGCTCTGTGAATCCTGGACCAAAAACAGCAATGGTATTTAAGGGAAGAATATAAGAACACTGGCATTTGTGGAAATCTTCACAAAGCATGCCTACAATAGGCCTGGCTCAAGACAATGCTATTAACCTCCAAGTTTCATGACCAATTAAGTCACATATACAACAATCTCATTAACAAAGGCAATAAATCATAATGGGACTAAGATTTCACTCTTGCATCTGTGTTTCTGTTAATACTATTGTTCTATAAACAAACTACACCAGGGCTACTCAACTTTGGAAGCCCAGGAGCCACAATGATACTCATAGTACACGTCAAGGGAGGCAACTTAAGTGTGGTTGCATATATGCACAAATATATATGTAAACAGCTTCTTTCACACAATGCCCTGACACCTCCTCCTTGGGGACTAGAAACGCCGACACCCTGTACCTGTCTGTTCCAGCTAGCCTGTCCGCTTACATCTTTCAATTCTCACCCCGCCTGGGAGATGCCTTGCCATGGAGGAGCATATGCCCAGTGGAGGCCATGTTCAAAGGATCCCACCTGTGAGCCGTGTGTTGAGTCCCGTGTGTCAAGTGCCATGTAAACCCAAACTGCACCGCAGGCCGCAAACAAATGGGCTGTGTGTTGAGTAGTCTGAATGACACCCAAACCTTGCATGAAAACACAACCTATTTCTTTGTGAATAGAATGGTTCTTGTTACAGCTTTGAATATAATTTTGAAGCATTTTATTAAAAACCATCACCTGTACTAAGTGTGTTGCATAGGAAAGAATACTAGAGGTTACCAAAAACAGTTTTTCTTTCTACAGACAGATTTCAAGGGAGAATAAAATACCTAGTAGCAATTATTATCTTAACAGTGTGAAACTGTCTCCACCTGCTGGAAAAACACCAACACAGCAGTCCCAAAGTACAAGGAAAAAGAAACAATATAGTTTCCCCAAAGTACCTATTTTCATACATTTAAATGAAAGAGATATAGATAAAACACAGAAAAAACTTTAGTGGAAAGCACAAATTATAGATTATTGTTCACATGTCCCAAAGATATTATGGAAGCCAAATTATTAAATTTAATTAACTTATCTATAACAAAGGCCTCAGTAATGTGATTAACTCATGAAAGGGGGGTATTTTGTTCTACAGTGGAGTGAAGAGAACTAAGAACACTATTCCTGCATTCAACAGTTATCGAGTGGTATTTCCTAAAAGTCTATAAAGTGGGTTGGAGACTTCACAGCAGACCTACACAGCTCATGGCATCATAGAATCATAGCATACTAGGACTGGAAGGGACCTCAAGAGGTCATCGAGACCAGTCTCCCGCCCTTATGGCAGTACCAAATACTGTCTAGACCATCTCTGATAGATATTTATCTAACCTACTCTTAAATATCTCCACAGATGGAGATTCCACAACCTCCCTAGGCAATTTATTCCAGTGTTTGACCACCCTGACAGTTAGGAACTTTTTCCTAATGTCCAACCTAAATCTCCCTTGCTGCAGTTTAAGCCCATTGCTTCTTGTTCTATCTGCAGAGGCCAAGATGAACACGTTTTCTTCCTCCTTCTTATGACACCCTTTTAGATATCTGAAAACTGCTATCATGTCCCCCCTCAATCTTCTCTTTTCTAAACTAAACAAACCCAATTCCTTCAGCCTTCCCTCTTAGGTCATGTTCTCTAGACCTTTAATCATTCGCGTTGCTCTTCTCTCGACCCTCTCCAATTTCTCCACATCTTTCTTGAAATGCGGTGTTCGGAACTGAACACAATACTCCAATTGAGGCCTAACCAGTGCAGAGTAGAGCGGAAGAATGACTTCTCGTGTCTTGCTTACAACACACCTGTTAATGCGTTGCAGAATCATGTTTGCTTTCTTTTCAACAGCGTCACACTGCTGACTCATATTCAACTTGTGGTCCACTATAACCCCTAGATCCCTTTCTGCCGTACTCCTTCCTAGACAGTCACTTCCCATTCTGTATGTATGAAACTGATTGTTCCTTCCTAAGTGGAGCACTTTGCATTTGTCTTTATTAAACTTCATCCTATTTATCTCAGACCATTTCTCCAATTTGTCCAGATCATTTTGAATTATGACCCTATACTCCAGATTAATCGCAACCCCTCCCAGCTTCGTATCATCTGCAAACTTAATAAGTCTAGTTTCTATACCAATATCTAATTTTTTGATAAACATATTGAACAGAGCCGGTCCCAAAACAGACCCCTGCAGAACCCCACTTGTTATGCCTTTCCAGCAGGATTGTGAACCATTAATAACTACTCTCTGAGAACGGCTATCCAGCCAGTTATGCACCCATCTTATAGTAGCCCCATCTAAGTTGTATTTACCTAGGTTATTGATAAGAATATCACACGAGACCGTATCAAATGCCTTACACTAAATTCCAGGCATACCACAGCCACCGCTTCTCCCTTATCCACAAGACTCGTTATCCTTTCAAAGAAAGCTATCAGATTGGTTTGACATGATTTGTTGTTTACAAATCCATGCTGGTTGTTCCCTATCACCTTGCCACTTTCCCAGTGTTTACAGATGATTTCCTTAGTTACTTTCTCCATTATCTTTCCTGGCACAGAAGTTAAACTAACTGGTCTGTAGTTTCCTGGATTGTTTTATTTCCCTTTTTATAGATTGGCACTATATTTGCCCTTTGCCAGTCCTCTGGAAACTCTCCTGTCTGCCATGATTTTCCAAAGATGATAGCTAGAGGCTCAGATACCTCCTCTATCATATGGCTAGCATAAACTGAGTTCTCTGAAAAGTTTAGAGCTATAGAACACAACACTAATAAAGGCAATTAAGACATAATATATTCAGGGATATAAGTTACAAAAATGCTAATAAGAAATTTACCTGGAATAAGCTCCATAACTATATAAATAGGCTGCCTTTGAGTGCAAACTCCTATTAACTTCACAATATTAGGATGGTCATACTGCTTCAGTATTCTGTATAGGGTACAAAAAAGTTTAATTACATTAGTATATTTCATTATGTAAGCCAACTTAAATAAGTATCAGGTGAAAACATCTTAAACCCGTAACATTATTTTAAAGCAAAATTTCCCTTATTATTATCCAAAATACAAACAAGTTGCTTATACTGCATAAAAAGTACTACAATCGTACCACTTGATGAGAAAAATAAAAATTAGTGACTACATTCGCTAGTTTACAAGTCAAGATCACCATAAGTATTCTCATAGTGGTCCCATCATTTGTCCGCATCATAAAAAAACTATATAATTTGGCATCACAAGGCGATCATACCTCATGAAGCCCAGAATTTAGCTAGAAGATCAGAACTAGGGAGTACTGGTACAGTGCTGTCAAAAACCTTGCAAAGCTTCTGTCTGCATTCAACCTCCAACTTACTTTCCTGAGTTTTAAATACAGTCAAAATAATTTGAACTGAACACAAATATTAAAGGATAACTATTCCAATCTAGGAAGCTAAAACAATAAAATTTGAATCTATTTGAGTAAGGCTATGATGACAACATCTACAGACAAAAGAATATGGCAGGAAGGCTAGTGAGAATTCTAGCGAGACATCATAAATTTTGAAAGTTAGCTGCCTAGTACTTTTTAACTTAAACCACTTCTTGTAAAAGAAAAATGGAAAGATTCAGTATGCTTGAATGCAATCTCAGTCAGAAATTTCATTTCAATATAAAACCATTTCTTGAGTTGGAGGCTGCTTAACAAGTGAAGCAATTCCCTGATAGCCATGCAGGCTATTAGCATGAAATCAAAACCATTTTCAAGGAATTATATAGTTGAGATACCCAATACAAGTAATTTGTATGGGCGTTTTCTATCTTTCTAAAACTCAATTATTTATCTAACATGAAACTATGTTAAACTCTAGAGCAAGGACAGCAAGATCATTTAAAACATTTTAAAATATTGTGGTACACTCCCTTACCCTTAGTATTTAAAAGACCATGTACTTATGTTATCATGTATCCGCTCACATACATGTGCTTACTAAGTTTTTCACCTCCTAATAATAGGGATGTTGGCTATCATATAATTGAATAGCTGTGTAATTGCATAAAATGTTAATGGTTACATGACTATCTGAATGTCCCTGGTGGCAGGAGTGGTAGTCAGTGCACTCTGGCCCCACTCCTGAGGAGTCCCCTGCCGCCCCTTGCAGCTGCCTTTGCATCAGACGCAGCAGCACAGAGTAGCAGAGGGAGCCAGTCTGCAAAGGGAACCAGTTTAAAAACCAGCACCCCGCACAGACCAAAGGCCCTGTCTGCAGGAGATCCAATCCTGGACCCCACCACGAACAGGGGCTGCTGCCACAAAGCAGCCTTTGCCTGCAGGGAGCCCAAGTTTGCTGCTGAGAGAGGGTGCTCCACAGGATGCGGAGCAGCCTGTCTGCAGGAAGTTTGGACTCTCTGTGGACTGCCCGTGGAGGGTCCAGGCTAGGCTTATGGGTTAATCGTATAGTCAAGTACACATTGACATGCCTACCTAATAATATAATGGACATTCCAACCTCATTTCCCAGTCCTTCCAGATAGCCAGTTTCTTCCTAGAAAGATTAGTTAGTGAGGTTAATACTAACATCACCATGCCTTTATGACTACCATTACCGCTCTAAAGTCTTGCTTGAGTGTGTGATAAGGTCAGAATCTTGGTACAAGAAAAGCTCTTAACTAGGTGGCAATGGGCTTATTTATGATTGTTGGACTGGTGACTAAAGATTTCTGAAATCTTTACTTTTCAAAATTAAAAGAACCCTCCAGGATAAGCACATATCTAATTGCATTTAAAGAACTCACCTGGCCTCTGATAAAAATTTTATTTTCAGTTCCTGAGGAAGATCTTCTTTACAAGTTTTTACAGCAACAGGAGTTTTATCCTTTAATGTTCCCTTATATACTTCACCAAAATTACCCTGAAATTGTAAATATACATATTCATTGTGCTGAGTAAAGTCATTTTTAAGTTTTCAGAAAAATATTAATTATTGAAGAATCGATACGTTAGGTAATAAACTATTTTCATTGGGATCAATGTTTTAAAGATGCGCTTATAAAATCACATGCTAACTTCAAAGAAGGATTGCTTTGTTCCTTGCTCTAACATTCAGTCTGTAATACATTTTTATATTTGATACCTAACATACAGCATTCGACAAGTAAGTTCTAATGTCACTTTTCTGAAAGCAGTAAAATACTTTTGAATAATCAAAGCAGAATTTTCTTCAAATTCTTCTTTTAGTCATTGGAATGACATTAACTTCTAAAAGGTGGATGACACATTGAAAATATTACTTGCTTCCTTTTCTTCTATACTAATCCCACATCTCTATATAAGAAAATGGAGTGATTTTAAGTCCCTACTTTGGAATGTAGAATATTGTGTTACCTAATATGGTCTTTGATGGAGCATGATGTAGGCAACTGTACTAATTGCAGTATAACTGACTATTGCTATGAATAGTTCTCATCTGCGTAGTTTCATTATATATAAGCAAGGACGGGACAGGACAAAGGCTCTCCATATATAGGAAGATTTTACCCTCCCATTTTCAGAATTTTATATTCTACAGAAAGACAAGAATTTGAGGCCTCACATTTTGTCAAGTGGAAAAGCAACTCATTCTAAATTCAGGTTTCTGAGATTCCAAGCAAGAGCTTTTCAGTGAAAGATGTATTGATTTTATTGGCCTTCACTGCAGGATAATATGGATTAATTAGGCAGGAGGACAGTAGAATGAAGACAACTAACAAGTAATTTAAGCTACCATAAAGTTGCTGATTACTTAAATAATAACTATGATCAAGATAGGGGAAGCAATTAGTTCAAGACTGAAGGTGCAGCAAATCACAAGAAACTATGGCAGGCCCAAGGGTGCTCTCAATTTCTGCTTCTTTACTACTTAAGAAACTATGAAAAGGCTATACTCATGCAAAGGAGCAGACCAGGCACAAGAGCACATAACTAAAGGGCATATTACTTTGATATTATTTCATCACATTTTTCTTTTGCCTATGCTCATTAATTTCTTTTCTTTTTTCCTCTAATAGCAGATATGGCTAAATCTTAAAACTATCACTGGTTTTATCTCTACACAAATCTCTTTCCTTATATGTGCTTGTGTTTGGAACACTACAACTTCAATAAGCATAGACAGAATTTGCAGGAAGTGCTTTCTTAGTTTCTCTGGGTGAATGAGGTTTTTTTAAATAATCACCACAGATGAACACACATACTAATCTGAAAAGCAAAAAAAGAGGAAAGAGATAAAACTCAGATAAATGATAGCAGTGCTGTTATAATTATATGGTTCTTCTATTCTAAATCCCTAATTACAAACATATAAGGTTGAAAAATAATCTTATATGAAAAATATGGACATATAAAATAATGTATTTAAAATATTCAAGTATACTCTTTATTCACTATATTGCCTTCAGGAAACTGACTTGTAGAATTGTGTCTTCTACTATCTCAAACCTCTATTGATTTGTATAAATGAAGATAAAAGTTCTAATTTTTAAAACTTGTAGGCTAAAACAGTTTCATGATTTTTTAAACCCTTTTTGAACATGTTAGCTGGTCAAGATGAACCAGGTTCATTATATAAAGTGCACTGCTAATCCTAGTTTAGACAAGCCCAAATGGTAAGAAACTGCTGGCTGGAACCAATAAGTTAGTGCGAAAGAAAGAAAAAAAAAGGAGAGAAAGTTCTCTGAGGCTACATTTACACTGCACTGTTATTTCGGAATAAACTATTCTGGAATAGTTATTCCGAAATAGCTTATTTTGAAATAGCACGTCTACACTGCAGGGAAGCCTCAAAATTAGTCCGAGGCAGGCTTAACTTAGAATGGCCTCGGTGAGAGGCTATTTCGAAATGGCAGTAGTGGAGCATCTACATACACCTTATTTCAGAATAGGTATTTTTCTTCGTAGAATGAGGTTTATAGAAGTCAGAATAAGCCATCTTGTTATTTTGAAATTATTTCTAAAGAACAGAATTGCTATGTAGATGCACGCATAGTTATTTCAGAATAACAGTCGCTATTCCAAAATTACTTTGCTGTGTAGACGCTCCCTAAGTTCTCTATGAGCCCAAACGCGCTATTTCTACAGTGCTTCCAAGCAATGTTTTCCAAGGAATGAGATAGTAAATACTGACTTCAATACCATAAGATTTCTGAGCTGGCTGATAAAAATTATAAAAGAAAGTCTCACAGTGGAGAAAACTTGGAAGAATAGATTCAAGAAACAGCTTCTTTACTAGAGGAGCAAACAACAGACGCTTATGGGCTCAGAGCAAACTCTTTTTAAAAAACAGCTTGCACAATGGTCAGGAACAATATGAAAAGCTCGTATCAGAGAATGATTTCAATTAAAATGTGAGACAGCTTTCCACAGCCAGAAGTCTTCCTTTTGGACTGTCTTCTACCCTAGATCTTTGTGCAGAAATCCCAATGATATCAGTAGTTCTACGTGCAAAATGAGGGTAGATTACGGCTCACTAAATATTCTAAGATTCTCCTGTTATTAATAACTGCAATGAGAAGTTCCAAGACATGCCTATGCTGGGAAAACTGTGGCACATTCACAGAAATTGAGTGCTTTTAATCATAATGCACAATCATTTTACTGCTTTACTACTTAAATGATGGTGTTTAATTTTAAGGAAGTTTTTGACAGAAAATGCTCTTAAAAGTCATTTATTTAGATATTGCTTTTATTGTTCAGAATGTTCCCTTTTAAATTTGAAAGTTATTTTTATTTTCCCATCAAGTTTGCAGTCACAACTCCAAACAGGGTTGCTAATTCAAATAAAGAGGCAAAACTAGAAACACTGAGCTGCAGCTGGTATTTAACATGTATTTTTCTTCAAGGTGATTCAAAACCATGATGTTTTGCAACCCATCTTGCATATACAGTGGCTCTCACAGAATGTAGTTTACACATGGCATTGCTTTTAGGGAACAAACAGAAACAGCCATTTTTAAAATTATCTGGCACTGCAGAGATGACTATTAATACAATTAAATTTACAAGGATCAAGGTACTACTTGATAATACACTTTGTAATTATATATGGTTGCGTTTTCTGGTTCTTTAAACAGGGATTCTTATCTCCTTTGAGAAATTAGTATCCAAACTTTAGGACAGATCATCTTTGAAACACAGCATTACTCCTATTCATTAAGAGCTGTAGATGCTCATGTGTTTTCAAAACAAATGGAGCACAGTGTTTAAATTTATTCTATTCTTTGTGAAGAGAGGTCATAGGTGAGTGAACATAGAATCATAGGATGACAGAATAATAGAACTGGACAGGACCTCAAGAAATTACCAAGTTCAGCCCCCTGCCCTCATGGCAGGACCCTGCACTGTCTAGATCATCCCTGACAGGTGTCTGTCTAAATTGTTCTTAAATATCTCCTGTGATGGAGATTCTACAACCTTCCTAGGCAATTTATTCCAGTTTTTAACACCCTGACAGTTATGAAGTTTTTCCCTAATGTCCAACCTACACCTCACTGGCTGCAGCTGAAGCCCACTGCTTCTTGTCCGATCATCAGAGGCCAAGGAGAAGCATTTTTCTCCCTCCTCCTTTTAACACCCTTTCAGATAATTGAAAACTGCTATCATGTCCCCTCTCCATCTTCTCCTTTCAAAATTAAACAAGCCCAGTTCCTTCAGCCTTGCCTCATAGCTCATGTTTTCTAGATCTTCAGTCATTTTTGTTGCTCTTCTCTGGACCTTCTCCAATTTCTCCACATCTTTCTTGAAATGCAGTACCAGAACTGGACACAACACTCCAATTGAACTAATCAGCACAGAGTAGAGCGGAAGAATGTCTTCTCACATCTTGCTCACAACACTCCTGTTAATGCATCGCAAAATCATAAGCAAGCTCCATTCATTCTGAGGCAGACACTACTTGCCCATTTGTTCTCAGTCTGTTCAATCTGCTGACCACTATTTAAAAACTTTTAATACATCGGCATGTGGTGGGATGGAACGTAACTGATTTGGACACATAACTTGACTAGTGTCTTCTAAGGAGTTGCTAGTACTACTCCATGAAACTGTAAATGGAAATGTCTGAATAGGTGAAGCAATCAGCAACTTCCTCCCTCTATTAATTTGTACAAAGCACAGCACTTTCTTAAAATACTTTGCCAAGGCAAGTTATAGTTACAGATGTATAGTTTTTAATGCAGAAGCAACCATTAGATCTTCTACTTTGAGTGCATATTCTCTAATGTGATATATGACATCGAGCGCTAGCAATGTCCCCCTGCCATGTATACTGGCTATACCAAACAAACAGTCTCTACTACAAAGGATACATGGACATAAATCACACATCAGAAATGGTAACAGACATAAACCTCCTGCTTTTAACATCTACATTTCATATCAAAAGATATGTACACAACACATCCAACCCACTGGACCTCATTAACAAGGGTCCTACAATTAACAGGGACTTCTTTTGCTGTTATTTCCACTCCAATTCATGTGATGAAGAGGGTTTGCCCATGAAAGCTCACGATTCTATGTATTTTGGTTAGTCTCTAAGGGTATGTCTACACTGCAGAGATATTTTGGGATAGAAATGCACCAGTTATTTCAAAATATTTTTCGAAATAACAGGCGCACTATTTTGCCATCCCTGTAAACCTCGTTGCACAAGGGCTAAGGGATGGCTCGAAAAAGACAGTTATTTAAAAATAGACTTGAAATAAGCTACGTATTACATATCTTATTTTAAGTTTCAGGTGCTGTGTAGACACACCCTAAGGTGCTACAATGGCTCTAGTTGTTTTTCAAGTTACAGACTAACATAGCTACGCCTCTGAGATTTTTTAACTTCTTTTACCTAATGTTGAAATGTATTACTTTTGTTCAAAGACTCACTCTGTCTTGGTCACCAACAGATAAGTAATGTATATTTGATTTTGTGACTGATGCCAGCAATGTGGTTTTTTTCCATGTTCTTCAGTAGAACTAGCATTATAAAGGTGTGGAATTTTGAGTGGACATAATTCTCTGCTTATTCATTGGCAGTTTGTGATTTTGCTTCCTTAGGCTGTCAAAGAGATTTTATCTTGTGCCAGCAGAATGCTTTGACAGAACTTTCCTTTCCTATTCTTTGAACAGTTCATTAATTCTTATAGTATAAGCAACACATATTTTATGCTAAGCCAACTGTCTTTATTTGTGTTTATGATTTAAACGACTTCTCAGATTTGGGGACATATTCTAGAGCATTAAAGGCAGTGTTGTACAGTAAATTAAACACAAGGCTGAGAGCTAGGAACATTAATTTCAATACTTATACTAACTCACCATGGGGTTTGGCATCACAGTTATGCCATGTAAAATGGGCTATAGGGCTAATTACTTCCTTAACTTATAGAAGTTTTAGAAAGATTAATATTTGTAAAAGACTTTGACAACATTATGTAAGCGTTAAGCATTATTTTGACTATATTGTGATGTTATCGTCACTACTATTCGACTTTCTTTCCAGTACTCAGTAGACCTTAAAACATTTTACTAGGTCCACATACAGAATCTTATTTTTACCAGCTCACCAATTTACGTGAACTTCTTTACTACTCTGCAGTAACATTCTCCACTGCTTGCATTTTTACAAAATATTTGATTTTTAAAAATCAATATACATATATGTAACTATATGAAATATACAAGATACTCTTAAAGCAATTACACCGATAAAAGATAAAAAATTATTATTTACAAGCAAATGCAGTGTACTTTTATGTATGCTGAAATTCAATGCTATTTGCTATGTGTTAAACCATATGAATTACTAAAGAAATGTTGTATACAGGAAAAATAAAAACTTCAAAAATAAGCGAAACTATAGACTTCACAATTAATAAATACTTAGAACTGGTAGGCTAAGTGTTTGTTTGTTTTTAAGTTAGCTCAGTTGATTACTTACTTTTCCCAGTAATTCTCCCAGTGTGACATCTTCATGATTGAGAACCCATTTCTTATCCTACAGCAAGGGGAGAAAAAAAACAGTTGTTTAGTCCATGCAAGAGTTCATTTTCTGTAAGATGCATCTGAGCTAGTAGAAAGAGACCTGAAGGAATATTTCATGCAAACCATTCATTCAGTCAACAGTATGCCAAGAAGTTATAACCTCAAGAGGCTGCAAAACAGATTTAAGAAATGTTGCTATACAATAGGATATTAAAAATCTACATTATAGTAAATTTCTATCAAAAGATTAAGCCTTCAGCATATTATCTATGTAAATAGAGCACAACAGGCACTATTTTCACAAAGCTCAGTATCTGACAACTACTACTGCTGATTTTAAATATGACATTAGTCAAAGTAAGAGATAAGAATAAGGAGATTTCCTTTTGCAATACAATACAAAAAAATCCTAATTCTGACTTGATCCAACCAAATTGTTTCCCTCCCAGTACGTTGTCATAAGAACCAGTTTTTCTACAGATGAACTGGCCATGTGTTATCTTACTGTGTGCAGTTTCACATATTTCTCAAGTGTAGTTTAATAACATCTATTACAGTGTCAATATAGTACTGAAGACCAGTCATGCAAACATTCTGTTACAGATCGGCATATGTATTAAATGGCTGCAATAGCTTCTGGCTGCACTGGGACACATTTGGATTGGTACAAACACCTTTTGTTAAAACATTTTCAGGGCTGTATTAAAATGTATTGTCATGCAGAGGGATTATTTATGTTTATTTCTTTAGAGTCTTCCAGCATATAAGAGTCTAGGAACCTCACAAATACCATCAGCAACAATCTCTTATATGCACATATAAGACCATAATCACACTTATACCATGCATCTGTCCATTACAAATGAAATAAACCCAATCTCAATCAATTTATTGCCATCCCAATCAACCCCTTTTCTCCCTAAATCTCGGAGTTAAAGGAAACCTTTGTAGTGCAACTGATAAAATAGCACATCTAGCTTTAATGGACCAAGGAAAAGCAAATTCCAAATTAATGACCCTTTTTTCCTATTTCTTCCCTCCAACAGGGAGGTCAGGCTTGAGCAGCAGCACTAATCACAGCTGCAACAGACAAAGTAAGGTGGTCTCTCATGCAAATCAGTCTCAAAATATTCAGAGTTGTAAACATATTGACAGTGAGTGCAGATTACAGATTAGTGCTCATTTCTGTATTACACTGTTTAATAATCAAGTGGCCGCACTGAACATTAACTTCAGCTTTATAATGATCACACCACGTAACCAAGGTAGAACAATCTAATCTAGAGGTGACAGTAATATCAATAACTGATCAGAATTAAACTGAACTGACAAAGTTTTTCAGATTCTTTTTTTTCCTGATTTATTTAAAAGGCTCTTTTGTGCCACTAATTTTCACCTATAATTAAGAGCCACAAAGTATCATTTACCTTTTGCTAGTCATGAATTAACTTAGAACAAGTTCTGGTAAGACTTTTTTTTAAACAAGCTTACTCTTAGCCAAAATCCAAAACTTGATCTAATTATGCTAAATTCAAGAATATACACTCTCTCTCTCTCTATGTATATATGACAATTTACAATGACCTTAGTAGACTTATTTAACATTTCAAAGTGTATACTTCCCTTAAATCTACTATATACTTGAGAGTTTTTCTGTGAGTTTGTCTGTTCAAGAACTCCTCCTAAACAGTAAGAGCAAGAACCACCAAATTCAAAACACAGCTTCCTCTTATAGTAACTTAAAGCAAAGTAAGAGTTTGGTTGTACCAGAAAAATGGTATTTGCTTGGAATGAGATTGCTCCTCAGAAAACCCACCCCCTTCGCCCACCAAGGCAGCAGCTGGGCATCCAACACGGGCCGCCCCAGGGATGGACCTGGCTCCCGCATTAGGAAAGCAGGATAAAGGACCCTCTAGGAAAGTGGGATGGGTTCTGGAGAGGCCTAGGGGATATGGCCTCAGCATCTGGAGCACTTACAAAAAAGACTCAGAGGGTAACTGTATTAGTTTGTAACAAGTAGTCCTGTGGCACCTTAGAGACTACCAAATCTATAGGATCATGAATTCTCACGGGTAAAATGATGAAGCGGGTTTTACCCACGAAAGATCATAATGCTATATATTTGGTAGTCTTTAAGGTGCCACAGGACTATTCATTCATACAGAGAAGAGACAATCACAAGTGAAAGAAGCTGGGTTGGGGGGAGAGGGCCCATCCAGGACTGCACCAGCTCAGAGTCTCTTAACAAACACTCCAGTTATCTTACCCATTACAAAGATAGCTTCCCCAATTATCACATCTAATATCGTTAGCCCACAGACATTTACCTTCCTTCCCCCCCCCTCCGCATCCCCCTTCTGTTCTGATATTTGATTTGTCCTTTTCATATGTGTTCATTTTTTTAAATTGTATCCTTTGGTATATATGGTTTTGACTATTTTCTTTCACTATTTGATCTGAGGAAGTGGGTCTGGCCCATGAAAGCTCATCATCTAATAAACCATCTTGTTAGTCTTTAAAGTGCTACATAATCCTGTATTTTGCTTCATGCTCCAGGCACCCTTAAGGGCCTCCTCACTCTGGCTGAGAAACGGAAGGGGCAGACAAACCTGAACCATGCCCTCCCCCCTGCTAGATCTTTGCTAGCAGCCTCCCGGCTGCTGGCCCGTCCTGCGCTATTGCACAATCGCCCCAATGGACAGTTAGGCACGTGCCAGCAGCCGTTCCCTTCATTCCTTTTCTGCACTGGACTGTGTTAGCCCAGAGAAAAGGGGAGGAGAGCGGTTGGGGAGTACCCATGGCGACATCTCGAAGAACACCAGTTACTGCACAAGGTGAGTAACCTTTCCTTCTTCTTCAAGAGTCTCTCTGGGTGCTCTACTTAGGTGACTATGCAGCAGTATTCCTGCTTGGCAGTGGGTGCTCTGTGCTGCAGGATTGGATGATGGACAGTATGGTATGTCCAAAGCTAGTGTCTGAAAAGACTGAATAGAGAAATGTTGTGCAAAGGTATTGGCCGAAGCCCATGTTGCAACTCTACAAATGATGTCTATTGGAAGACTCTTGAGGAATGTAGTTGAATGCAGTTGTGGTAGATACTTGCTCTCATGGACTGTGCCCGTATAACTGTTGGTGGCCATACGTGATTCTGGGAGTAATCAATTTGGATATTTGTTGTTTGGAAATAGGTTGACCTCTGGACCTATCTGTGCAAGACATGAATAGCCTGGGTGTTCTTTTGTGTGTTCTAAGTAAAAGGCTAATGCCCTGCATACATCATGTGTGTAGAGTGCTGCCTGTTTGCTGTCCTCGTGTGGTTTCGGGAAGAACACAGGTAGGTGTATCAGTTTATTATAATGGAATAAGGTAGGTATCTTGGGCAGGAATTTTGGGTGGGTTCTAAGGACAACCTTGCCCTTGTGGAATATAGTGTACGGTGGATCCGCCATGAGTGCTGCTATCTCTCTTAGCTGATGTTATTGCCATGAGAAAAGCTACTTTCAGTGAGAGGTAGAGTAGTGAGCAAGTTGCAAGCGGTTTGAAAGATTGTCTCATGATTGAGTTGAGCACAAGGTTCAGATCCTATGATGGCACTGGCTCTACACGGTGAGTACAGATTCCGTACGCCTTTCCAAAATTTCTTAACACACGGGTGGGAGAAAACGAAACCCTTGTACAGGTGGGTGAATAGCTGATATAGCTGCTAAATGTACGTTGTAGAACTAAATTGATAGTCCTGTGTTCTGCAGTGAAGGATATATTCCAATACACCTGATATCCCCGTTTTGTGAGGATCCCATGCGTGAGCTGAATTCCAGGCTGCAAATCTGGGCCACTGCTGCAGGTAAGTTCATCTCATAGTGGGCCTCCTGGAATTAATTAGTATGTCTCTGACTCTTCAAGACAGGGTTAGCTGTTTGCATGAGAGAGCCAACAAGCATCCAAGCTCCTAGATTCGGTGTATGTATCCCAGGGTGTGCTATGTGCCCCTTGTTCTGAGTCTATAAGGTATCAGGGAAAACCTGGATGGCTGATGTGTGCTGAGTTATAATATGGTAGGGTACCAGATTTGTCTCTGCAAGATGGGATCCACAAACGTAACTCTTGCTGCCTCCTGTTTGATTTTTATTACCGTTTGGTGAATTGGAGGTATAGGTGGAAATCCCAGTATATTGCAAAGGCATCTCCTAGAGATCATGGTCCAATGCCCGCTCTGAAACACTACAAGGAACTCTTGGAGTTGATGTGCATTGCAAACAAGTCTACCACCAGGTATCCCCATCTACAGAACATGTTGGTTATGATGGATTTGTTAATTTCCCATTTGTGGTTCTGTGGGAATTGTCTGGTGAGGGCATCCGCTAGGACGCCATCCTTGCCCAGTAAGTGCATCGCAGTAGGTGTGACATGGTGTATAATGCACCATCACCATAGTTTCGTTGCTTCCGCACACAGGCTGCGTGATCTCTCTCTTCCTTGCTTGTTTATGTAATATGTCATTGCAGCATTGTCCGACATTATTCTCACGTGTTTGTCTCATATGTGCAGAAGTAGCTGAGCACATGACCTCCTCACTGCTCTGAGTTCCAACACATTGATGTGAAGTTGGGACTCTTTGCATGTCCATTGTCCCTGTAATATCATGCTCCCATCCCCCTGGGCTCCCCATTGCAACAGGAACGCATCCATCGTGATAGTGACAGCCAACAGACAAGCAGCCAAGGGAAGTGTCCAGCCGCAGCGGGATTCCCTCAGGGGTGGCAGAAGAGCCGGGAGCAGCCTGGGCCTCCCTGGGGGCCACACACACGGGGCAGCTTGCAGCACTGTCTATGGCTGCAGCTGCTGTCTTGCACGTGCAGGCATGGCCACGTACTGTGTGTGGCACTCCTCGGTGTGGTGGGGTGGAGGGGGGGAGGTTCGGGCCTGTGCCCTTATGGCTAGCCTGCTTCCAGCAGGTCCCCTCTCCCTCTCCCACAATGGCAGGACATGTGTGGCAGCAGGATCCCAGGTGTGTTCAGGGGCTACTTGTTGCATCCATGTGCCACACACTAATGCTGCACGACATTGCACGTGCACGGACTGCAGCATTAAGTGCAGCGCGAGCGATACTTGCCCCCTGTGCACCCGCCTCCCCCGCCCTCTTTGTAAGTGACAAAGAGACCACTCACCTAAGAATTCCTGGGAGATGTCCTGGCTGATGGGCACCAGCTCCAGGGAGAGGGTCATGGTTCCCCATCCTCTTACTCCTCCGCAGCCAGCTGGCCTTTGCCCTCCTGCTTGGGGACGATAGTGGTCAACAGCCCAGAGTCCACAAAGGTGGATGGGTAATCATCCTCCCCATCCCCCAGGATGCAGTGCAGCTCCCTGTCGTAGGGGCAGGTGTGGAGTCCTGCTGCTGTGCGCTCAGTGGCGCAGATATGTCCGTGGCGGAGTTCCTTGACCTTACCTCCGGACCTGTTCCATGGTCTGGGGTGGGTGTCCGCGCTCCACCAGGGCCTACCCCATCCAAGCATAAATGTCCGCATTCCTCCTCTTGGTCTGGGGATCCTGGAGCGTCTCCTCCTGGCCCCAAAGCTCAGGAGGGCCTAGATCTCCAGGTCTGACCAGGAGGGTGCGCGCTTCCAGGTCCCCCTGGGTGCATCCTGGGACTGCTGAGGCTGCTCCCAGTGAGGGCTAGGGAGGTCACGGGGGGCTTCTGGGGCAGACACAGCTTGCAAGGCCTGTGGCAGGGAGAGCCGCACAGTGAGGTGCTGCTCTCTGGCTGGCTTCCTGCCACATGGCTTGTTCAGGGAGCCTGCAGCTTTAAGAGGGGCCAGGAGACAAAAACTATAGAGCTGTTATGAGTTTTATTGAGTGTCCACAGTAAAAAAAAAAAAAACAAAAACAAAAAAAAAGACCTGTTTTTTTTCCTGGAGGCCATTTCTTGCGCAAAACCGCCTGTCCACACATGCCTTTTTGCACAAGAGCTCCAGCTCTTAACAGTGCGGAGCCAATAGGAGTCCGGAGGCTCCATGGCTGCAGCGCCAGTAAATAAACAAACTGGGATGGCCAGTTAATGTGTTTCTCAAAGTGGTTTCATGGAGCACTTTCAGAAACACTGATTTATAAGCTGAGGCTCAGCGGGAGACCAGGAGCATTTTGTGCTCCGCTCCGGCTCCTGGTCGCTCGCACGTCCCTGTGAGGGAATACTCCTTCTGCCCTCCTCCCCAAGAGGGTTATCTCTTGGGAGTGAGGCGGGGGGAGTGAATGAGGCTCTGACTTAGCCATGTTATCCAGAAACTGAAATCTTCTTTGTATATCTCTCATCCTCTTAGAGTGTGGGGCAAGCTTTTGACAGTGCGGTCAGTAGCTGACCGGATGATCTTGCCTTAAGTAGCACAGACACTGCTCATGTCTGTCCGCTGCTGCAACTGCTGTTCTGCACCCTGTACACCTTTTAAAACCCAGTGGTGCAGGCATGACAGGATTATTTGTCTGTGTTATCTTGCGGGGGACCAGAATACTGCAGAAGCAACTGCATACCACTTCGCCCGCTTTTCTTTCTATTCTTTCTTTTTCTTCTTCCTCTAATTCTTCTCCTCCCTCCCAATGTATTAGGGAGACTAGTTGAAGCGTGACCAATGCCAGCGGTGCTTGAGTAGGAACTGAGGGAATGGCCCCCAGTGAGCACCTAACTATGAATCGGGGCAATTGCGTAATAGCGCAGCATGCACCAGCAGCTGGGAGACTGCTATCAAAGATCTCTGGGCTGTGTGCATAACGGCACTGACACACCTAAGTGAAGCACCCACAGGGACCCTCAAAGAAGAAGTTTTTTTGCTTTGCCCCAAGATATTCTGTTCAGGTTTAGCTGATAAATACAAATGATCATTTATCCTTTTTCACCTACATTCTTCAGGAAGATTTTGCTAATATGATGAACGTAACAACTGAATGTTAATATTCTCTCAACCATCCCTGACCCTAACACAAACTTCAATGGACCATTATCCATTCCAGAACAATATAAAGTATTGGAGCTTCACCAGTTCCCATGGAGGGGAAAACAGCGGGCACAGGCTTCTGTCAGAAACACTCTTGCCCAGTGATGAGCAATCTGTGATCCATGGGTTGCATGTAGCCTATTGGGGGGGTCTATGTGTGGCCTGGGAGACATTTTTTGTTGTTGCCCATGCACAGGATTGCCAGATTCTGCTGGTTTACGTCCGTGTAGGTTTTTTCCCCTTCCAGTATTACTAAAGTGACACACACGCAAAGAGATGGCATGTAAAGCAAGATGCATGCTGAATGCACACAATACGGACTTGTAAGAGCCATGCATTCTCCCTGTACCCAACTGAAGCACTGCTATGGTTCAATCAGAACATCCCATAAATACTAGGCATGTACATGCAGTTAGCAAAACTACCCTATCCTGAGAGACCACCTTGGTTACAACATTCTTCTCATACAGCCCATTCACCAGCCCAGCCTGCTTTGCACCTACCAGTCTTTTACCATTTTAACTGGCAGCAGGCAAAGACTTTTATCCCAGTGTATGTAGCTAGTCTGTAGTTCAAGAGATGGAGGTCTATGCTGCTAGTGATGCATGATGAGGGGGAGAGGTTATTACAGATATACATAAAATTTGTTTTTAAGTTACAAAATATGCATTTGAAAGTTTAATTTAGGTTGCAAGGTAAAAAATGCCTGTACAATTTTAGTTCTGCCCTTTCCATATACGCAATGAGATGCAGTGTGTAATTTTATTACCATATCCTATTTTTTCCCAGAGAACCTCAATCAGAGTTCAGGATGAATGAACAGTGGGGCCGACTTACAGTTGCACAGGGAATCTTACTTATGGCATTTACTAACTTTCATTTATTTGAGTTTGCTACCTAAATACTGTTCCTTTCATGTCATATTTGTACATTTTTAATATCATTTACTTTTTAATGTATCTAGGGGTCAACTCAATGAGGCAAGAACAGTCCACAACTCCTAAAGGAAAAATGGGGAAATGTGGTATTATGACACCTTGTAGAAAGCTTTCAGTTCCTCATAGAATTAGGCCATAATATTTATTTTTGTTTACAATTAAAACAAAACAAAAAGGACTATTACTCAACAGAATAAAATGTCAAAATATTAGAGATGATAGATAGCAGATGTGGTTCCCTTTTTCTTCTATAAATAATAGCAGAGCATGCATCATTATTATTTGCGAGGTTATTATTCATTTTTTGCAAATATCTGGGCAGCTACTAGAAATCATAAGAACAAGTGTGTGTCCTAAACACTTTAGGAATTATAGCAAAAATGATTATTTATCTGAAAATGTATATTTTCAGAGCTGTGGCATTCATACAATTGCACCCAGTTCATACTGTCAATGGTTGTAGCCAGTAATATTAGTCTTTTGCTTTCACAAGCATGCATTTCTCTCAAACATAAATATCTTATCTATACTTTGGACCAGTCTCATGCACCTAAAAAGAAAATATTCTCAAAAAGTGTTCTGCTGGCAACATAAAAATCCAATTTCCCTATAGGACTTGTGCCTCCGATTACAGGATTAGAAGCTAGTATTTATATAGTATTTATTTGAACCTACAAGACAAACTATTCAGGATTGTCTTAATATGCAATAAAGTAATCTGTGTAGAAGTTGTGTATTTGACCAGCACTCAATTATTAGTCAAAATAGTAGTTTTAATCTTTAGCATAAACCCTAAATGATAGCGTTTATACTTATGAAACAATGATCTTTATAAAATATTGTGGTACAGCACTTGCATCTCTACAAACTTAGCATTTTCTCCTCTGGTGGTAGTGGGCCTATGATAAATCAGCCTCTTTGCCTTCTCCCTTTTGTGCCTCTTTGGCGATATTTTCAGGGTTGGCCTGTGGGGGGGGGGGGAGAGAGCTGGGAGAGAGGCAGGGAGAGAGAGGGAGTTCCTCCACCAATTAAAAAAGAAACAAAATCTCACAAAAAATTAAGAATAATTTCCCTGCCTCTTCAGGGGCAAGGTGTTGCCCTGTTGAATATTCTGGGGTGTCAGTCCTTCCCTAGCAGACACCCACATTTGGCTGTTGCTTCCATGGGAAGAAACACAGCCTCTTACCCTGGAAAATGTTATTTCCCTGCTGCCACTAGCCTGGAAGCAGCTTGCCTCTCTCTTCTCTCAACAGAAGAGATTTTCAAGCATCTCATATGCCAGGATGGATAAAAATCAATGATATTTTTTAAATAAAAAATTGGATTATTTATTTAAATCAGATTTTTTTAATTTTCTCTAAATCATCAATAAAATGCTAAATGTCTCATTTAAAAATTACAGTTACAATTAAATCTTATCACAAACATGCTATAGCTACACTTATAGTATCATAAAAATGAATTAATGGCTCTAGTCTTCCCAGCCTAACTACCAACTCTTGATTTTTGAAAGTTATGGGTCTTCAGTTTCTGTTTCTCAGCAGACTAATGTGTAAAGACAGAGACAGGCTGGATAGGAATGTTTTTGTTCTGTGCTTATGTGCTGGTGGACCTGGGCCGCACACAGCAGAATCAGTTAAGACATTGCCTAAAGACAGAGAGATACATGAAGAAAAGGACCAAAGCAGCATAGAACAGAACAGTGGACTGGACTTGAAAAAAAAGAGAAGACAATCAGCACATACATAGCTTCCTATATTCCCCTACACTTTTGTCATAGACAAACTGTCACAGCTTCTGGGCATAAGAGAGACCCTATCTGGGAATATTTTGAAGACATTAGTTCCCTGGCTAAAAAAGGAAATCGTGTCAAGTGTAAGAAGTACTATATGAATAAAACATCATAGGAAAGCTTATGCATGCATCTTACGAAGTGGGTCTTTGCCCACGAAAGCTTACGCTCTAATACATCTGTTAGTCTATAAGGTGCTACAGGACTCCTTGTTGCTTTAACAGATCCAGACTAACACGGCTACCCCTCTGATACTGAGGAACAATGTGGATCAACTTGCCAATGACTCTCAAGACTCTCTCTATTCCTTTTAGTCTAAGTGTTATTTAACAAGCACATTTCCAAGCTGTTTGCTTCATAGGATGTTGGTAGAAAAAAAAGTTTAGCCTAGATTCTAAAGCTAGTTATTTAACTGAACAGGCCATGAGGATTACTATCACCCAAATGTTCAGTACACAAAGCTGGAGTAAGAGAAATCTAGAATTGACAGTTGCCACTCAACTGAGTGTCATTTTCTTATTTTATATTACAGAATACATAATATATGTCTCTTATTTTGGAACATCATGGTCACAGACCATAATAGTGATGCCATAAATCTATTCTCTATTTTACTTCAGCACAAAGCAGATTTCCCAAAGGAACCCCAACTTATACTTGATTTCAATGGGGCATACTCCAAAATAAAGTGCACTCTAAGCACAGTCTTAGCTTTTTGGGTAATTTAGAATCATATTTGCATCAAAATGACAGCTGGAGTGGGGAAGATGAGAGCTAATTGTAGAAGTTTTAAGGATTCTGTACAATTAGTGTTCTGAAGACTTGTCTGTTAAAGTCAATAAAATTTGAAAGTAACAGAGTTCTAAGAAAGCCATCAGTTAGCAATTCAGGAGACTGTTATATAAATGTTTCACATTTGCAATTGAAACATTTAAGATTTAGATTAATTAAATGCTGCTGTATTTCTGTGTACGATTTAGTTCTTACCATTCTTAACATTCTGCTGTTGAATATGCAGCTTGACATATGTCAGGGGTGGGCAAAAGGCCCCCAAAGGATAGATACAGCTTGCCTAGTAAGTTGACCCACCCCATGGAAGCCCTACCAATTAGGACCTGGGGGCAGGGTGAAGTGCACAAAGTGTCCTTCCACCCTGCCACCGCCCTGCAAGCAGTGCATGCTCCTGGCAGGACAGGGGCAGGGTGGGAGGAGACTTCACATGCTCCCCCCAACCCAGTCAGGGATTCGGGGTGAGGACAGCATGTGAACTCTCCTCCTGCTCTGCAAGAGGCTCAGCAGTTAAAGTCAGCTGCCAACTGAAGTAACCTGACCCCGCCCCTTCCGCCTGAGACCCCAGCCTTTCCAGGGTGGCCCGTGGCCACTTCAAACATTTCTGAAGTGGCCCCCAGTCAAAACTTATTGCCCACCCAGACATAGGTAATGAGTATTACATGCTATTTCCTAAATTAATAAAAATCAAGTTGCCTTAAAGGTACACAAAGTATATCCTCTTTGATATTGTACAATGCTGTACTGAGCTGTAAATTAACATGTTTTAGTGATCAGATTTGCATCATTGTTTAAGAAATGTGTAGTAGTATCAGTGCAAAACTTGATGGAAATCCATGTCTTTTTTGTGATTTAAATTGTGATTTAAATTAATGTTTTAAATTGCCTTGATTTAAATCAATCCACCCTTCAGACAGCCCGAAATAGGATTCACATGTTCCCAATGGACCTGAGGTTACTATTTCTCAGCTTGTAAGACACTTAGATTCTAGATCTAAAAGATCTGCCTTCACAACCTTCTTGCAGCCATCTAGCCTAACTTTGTTACAACATGATAGAGTTCATCTCCCATGATTTAAATACACTGCCCTATTCAAACGTATTTCATGCAGACCAATTACAGAACCCTACCAATAGTCTGAAGTTACTCGTTTACTTTGTTATTTCAATTACATTTTGGAGATTTTTGTTATCTCTGTGGAACCACCATACTAATATATAAACCATGTGATTTTTCCCATTCTTTGAAAAAGACTTTCTAAAACATCCCTATTACGATGTTCGTTATCTTCTAAATAACAGTCAGTAGTTTCATCACAGATATGACACTCAACATTTGTTTTTAACTAACACTCTATATAGGCTTATTATAAGCCAAAACCTCACAGATGCTAAGCACTTGCAACTCCCACAGAATTCATATTTTGTAATGGCATTGAGTTAACAACAACTATATTTTCCACGAATAGGTGCTCAATCAATGCTAGAGAATAGCAATATATCCCACTTCTTGTTATTGTGTAATGTTAATGGCCTTTATCCGATATGCACAGGCTCACCTCGCATTCTCAGATGAGTCTCATAACTAGATCTGACCAATAATCTTCCCAGGACACAGAGCTGAAGATCATTTCAGTCAAAGACAGCTGCCCAGTTTTATACATGAAATTCTTTTAGCATGAAATATTTTTGCTCTTCAGTAGGAATAATTTAGCCACATAAACTAATGTCAGATTGGGACCCAAAGCTCCCCAGCCACACAATGAAGCACATTCCCCACAACCCTAGCCCATGTAGCCAGCGAGCTGTACAGTCAAACATATAAGGAACGGAGTGGAGTCCTGGTTCCATGTATTTTGTGCTCCTTTTTGGCAGACTGTTCCATGGGTGGGGGAAGGAAGCAACTCACTAGGACAGAAACGAGAAACCTATCGCCCACGGCTTACTTTGACCTCCCTGCGAAAGTAGGACAAGCTAGCACTGGAGCTCCAGCTATGCAGGGGAACCCCAGGACGGATCAAGGCACAGTTGGCATCTGGCATTGCAGGCTCAGCCTGGCAGGGGAGAGGGAACAGCTCTGCACTGCCATTCCTCCTTCCCCTGTGGCTGTGGGAAATCTGTGCACTCGCTTGCAGCTAGGGACGTAAATATTCATTAAAAAAAGTAATTGTGTAACCACAAAAACTCCTAGTGGTTACATGGTTACACGATGCAGGCGCTACAGTATTAAGCTTAATACTGCAGAGCCCACAGCAAAGCATCCGAGGGGCCGCTTCCCTGGGAAAATCATAGAACCATAGCGCTGGAAGAGACCTCAGCAGGTCATCAAGTCCAGCCCCCTGCTCTAGGCAGGACCAATCCCAACTAAATCAACCTGGCCAGGGCTTTGTCAAGCCAAGACTTAAACACCTCTAGGGATGGAGACTCTACTACTTCACTACCCTCTTAGTGAAATAGTTTTTCGTAATATCCAACCTGGACCTCTCCCACCACAACTTGAGACCATTGCTCCTTGTTCTGCCATCTGTCACTGCTGACAACAGCCTTTCTCCATCCTCTTTGGAACCTCCCTTCAGGAAGTTGAAGGCTGCTATCAAATCCCCCCTCACTCTTCGCTTCTGCAGACTCAACAGACCCAACTCTCTTACCCTATCCTCATAAGTCATATGCTCCAGCCCTCTAATCATTTTGGTCGCCCTCCCCTGGAGCCTCTTCAATGCGTCCACATCCTTTTTGTAGTGGGGGGCCCAGAACTGGACACAATACTACAGATGTGGCCTCACCAGAGCTGAATAAAGGGGAATAATGACATCTCTGGATCTGCTGGCAATGCTCCTCTTAATGCAACCTAATATGCCATTAGCCTTCTTGGCTACAAGGGCACACTATTGACTCAGATCCAGCTTCTCATCCACTGTAACCCCCACGTCCTTTTCTGCAGAACTACTATTTCGCTGGTTGGTCCCCAGCTTGTAACAATGCTTGGGATTCTTCCGTCCCAAGTGCAGGACTCTGCACTTGTTGAACCTCATCAGATTTCTTGTGGCCCAATCCTCCAATTTGTCTAAGTCACTCTGGACCCTATCTCTTCCCTCAGGCATATTTACCTTTCCCCCTAGCTTAGTGTCATCTGCAAACTTGTTGAGGGTGCAATCCATCCCCTCATCCAGGTCATTAATAAAGATATTGAACAAAACCGGTCCTAGAACCCAACCTTGGGGCACTCCGCTAGAAACCGACTGCCATCCTGACATCGAGCCATTGATCACTACCCGCTGGGCCCGGCCTTCTAGCCAGCTTTCTATCCATCTTACTGTCCATTTATCCAATCCACATTCCCTTAACTTGCTGGCAAGAATATTGTGGGAGACCGTTTCAAAAGCCTTGCTAAAGTCAAGGTAAATAACATCCACTGACTTTCCCATGTCCACAGAGCCAGTTACCTCATCATAGAAGCTAATCAGATTGGTCTGGCACGACTTGTTCTTTGTGAATCCATGCTGACTATTCCTAATCACTTTCCTCTCTTCCAAGTGCCTCAAAATGGATTCCTTAAGTGGAGCCAGAAAGGACTGCTGGCTCCACTCCTGGAGAGGAGGCGTTGCTGCCACAATGAAGCCACCTTCTTGGGAGCCAGGCCAGCAAGGGCTACTGGCACTGCCCCCGCCCCCAGGGAGGCTTTGCTGTGGGCTCTGCAGCCAGCTCCCTGGGAATGGAGCTGTTAGCCCCTGCTGGCCCTGCTTCCTGGGAGCTAGTATGTAATCTGCGGTAGGAGGCCTGGCTGGGCCTACTATGAACAGTGCGTGCTCTGGCCAGCCAAAGCAACCCCTACCTGTGGAGGGCTCTGCTGAGCTAGAGCAGCCCCCTAATCATTTAGGATGCTTATTGGTTAACCAGTTAACCTTTCACAGCCTACTTGCAGCCTTCACCCTGTCGCTCCCACTGGCCAGGAATCATGACCAATGGGAGCAATGGAGGCAGTGGCACAAAGCCATCTGTACCTGTCCAGAAACTATGCCAAGTAGGCACCCCAGTCCCTTGCTCCCTCCCTCCCAGATCCTGCAACCGCAGCCCATCCTACATCCTTCCTCACAGACACCATACCTCCAGACCACTCCTGCACTATACCTCCTGCTAAGACCCTGCACCAGCAGTGCACGCCTGCACTCTATCTTCTAGCCAGACTGTGCATCTCCCCACTCCTGCACAATATCTCCTGGCAATACCCTGCATCCCTGCCTCTCAATAGTCCTCTTCCACACAATGAACCCTTCATTTTTTATGCCACCCCAAAGCACAGGGAGCTCAACAAGGCCCCAAAAGAGTTTAAACTATCATGAGAATGGACAGAGCTGATAGAATAATCTGTCCATGGCATCCATTAGCTCCTTCCAGCACAATAACAATATCCTATCTACAGAGCTAGCTGACGCTGCCAGATCTGCTAACCAGACGGAAGAGGCTCCATGTGGCTCCTTATGTCCATTTCTATGTTTTTTATTTTCATCAAAATCAGTAGAATTCTGTCTACTGAAATTTAGAACATTGCCTAAAATTTTGGAATTGATGAGATGCAGTGTTCAAAAATTAACACATTATGTGCAACAGAGAAATGGCATAGAGTTAAGACCTGGCTTTGTTCACTCAATGAATCGTCGTCAAAAAGGAAAATATGATGGCCTCTTGCAAAAGAAAAAATTAAAACTGACATCTTAAAGTAGGTCAATCTAACAATATTCTGAATTAAATTATCAATATTGAGAGAGTAAAAACAAAAACAAAAGATCCCCAAACTCTATCACTGAAGTTGAAGGAATTTTACCTACTACTTTCCCAAGATATAATCCATCAATGAACAACTCTCTGAAAATGTTGACAATATGACATTTCAAAGGCTTATCTGTGAAGAACAAATCTGGTGTACAATCCTTCAGAGGCCTAATTAAACAAAATGGCACTATAAGCTGCAACCAAATTATCTGTGAAAGGATACATTACCACTGTTAATACTAGTGCATTAATCACTACCTGTATTTTTCCTTTTAATGCAAGCTTTCAATCCATCTGCTTTATTATATGCCATCTTAACACATATGTTCCATTCAAAATCTCAGTAGTAGCAGATTTTTCAGAGCCAAAGGATTATTCAAAATTTGATCAGCTTTGTCAGTGAAGTTCCCATGGTAGCTTTAGAAAGAAAATCTTTATTGAAAAGAATATGCACATTGTCTTGCCTTGTTAGAATCAGTTTCACAAGCCATCAGTAACTGAACATTTGTTTAAATGGTCTACCAATTAATCCAATAGTTGTCTTGAATAAGATTCTGTCTATTTATGAAGAACTTGCCTTATGAGCACAGATACATTTCATTTCCTTTGGGTACATAAAAGGTTCATATGTTCTTCTAGTTCTATTTTTTTCCTTCCACAGAAAATGTTAACTGTTCTGATTTTTTGAAGTAGGTCTGCTATCTATGCTTGATGGTACAATAATTCTCTTCCCTATTTCAATAGACTACCACTTAAGAGGAAAGATCTTAAAAATAACTAATTAAATATTCACAAATACAAGGCTTTGGAGATATTTATCTTTGTTATCAGTCTCATTCCTCCTTCCCTGGAAAGCCATGTTTTACGGGGGGGGGGGGGGGGGGGGGAGAGGGGAGGGGAGAGGTTGTTTTAAAACTACTACTGACTTATCACAGGACACTAATCCAGGCCCCAAATTGACCTTGACAACTTTCTGAAAGAGAAAATTACCTCTCTGGTAATAGCCAGACATCATGCTAGTTCAGACATTTTGCTGTTGTCCTCGATTGCACCTTCCCCACCATCACAGATCTATGCAATATGGCTCAGTGAGCCACACACGAAAATGAAATGAGCCACAGCCCTGAACAGACTCCCTAGTCTGACAGCTGTTTTTGTGATTTCCATTTTAATTTCCTTCTATATATACAAATTACTCAATGCTAGCATACTATCATTTTTAACCAAGAGTTAATTCAAACCTTTTTTTGAGGGGCGTCATTCACTAGCAATCTTTATAATACATAAGCTGTTGTTTAAGTGCTTGACCATAAATAGAAATGAAACCCTAAGCTATTACAGTATACGACGACTATTTTTCAGCTCCTGCTAATTCTAGTCCAGAAGTCATAGAATTCTCTCAACACTTGTTTGCATCATGATATAGAACATGGAGGGGAACAGAGAAATAAACATGGAATAGGTAGGGCAGATTCTCTCTTTTCTTTAGTGTTGAAAATGGCATGGGAGATCAGGCAAGTTTACCTATAAATGTTAATGTTTCACAGTATACAGTAAAGGTATGGTATAACTTGCAACCGATATATCCCCTTTTTATCCCCTTTCTTTTCTTTTTTTTGATATGACAAGGGTCCTGCCTTTCCTCCTTCAAATCTACTTTTTCTATCATTTTTCATAGTTAATTACAAAGGTGCTGGCTTTTACGCTTTTCCATCTTCCTTTCATTTAAATAGTTTGACTTTTTTTGTTTGACTCTTCCCTCCCATTACATGTTATGATGGACTGGGTAGCAAATGCCTCCATCCATGTAACACAAGATCATGTGCCCTGCTGGATATTTCCACTATTTAGCATTTATCCCTCATCCTGCAATTTTTTTCTTCCCTCTCTCTCTTTCAACCTACCAGCAGCACTTAAATGGATCTATGCTGGAGGGAATAGCTAGCTGATTTCTCTGTTCCCTGAAATGAGGTGCACTAAACAGACAAGTGGCTATACAGTCTCATCACATGTGCTGTGTCAATGAGTGGATGTACCAAGAGAATTGAAAGAAGGCAGAGGTCTTAAGAGGAAGTAACAACTATTCTCTCTATTCTTACCAGAGGCATCATGAAAGCTGCTCCTTTTCTCCTCTTCCCACTTATCAACTAGCACCTGAAGCTACTCCACTCATCCTCCCCATACCTCAGTGTAGCCAGTTGGTATAAGTGCACCATATGACTAGAGTCTCCCTTTGTTTATATTTTCAGATGTAGCACCTTACTGTAATTAGATATGCATTAAGATTCTAAAATTCTGATATTATGACTAACCCCAAGAAAATGTGGAATGACTCATTTAACAGCTGTCTAGTTACACGATACACGCATACTTGAATGGATATTTCTGTAATATATAGGTAAAACAGTGTGTTAAAGATTCCAAGTCTGCTTCTGGCATTGTCATTAGATACATTCTAAAATATATCACTACCTTTGCACATATTGTTGAACTACACTGATTTCATAAAATGCTGAATGCACACATGCATGTTCATAATCCACAGTGCAAAAGTTCAAGCGAAAACTTGCAAAAACAAATGCCCAAATTTAGGCTCCTAAATCCATATTTTGGTACCTAAGTAAGTTGCCTGATTTCAAAACAAAATATTAACTTAGAAATCTTCAGCTCGGATGACTGGACTCTATTCTTGACAATTAGATAATTCATGTGCTCCCACCTATCACTTCCCTCACCACATCTAAACATTCTGAGGGGGAGGGTATTTAAAAGGGTGGGGAACCTTCTACCACCTCACTTCCTTCCATGGCCAAGCCAACGTACAGGTACAGAACAAAAGCCTTCTCAGAAAGAGAAGAAGGCAATCCCAAGGCTCTGCATTGAAGGACCCAGGCAACACCGAGCAAGTCTGTTAATGTTAAATAAAACTGTGTACAGTAATTCCCCATTTAACACGGTAGATACGCTTCAGAAAATGATCGTGCTAAGTGAAAACGTGTTATGCAGGATCAATTTTCCCATTGAAAATAATGGAAAAGGTGGGGGTAGCGTTTCAAGCGCGCGTGCGCTCGCAGTTCCAACATGCACTTGTTAGCAGTTGGGACTGGGAAATAAGGTTGGGGGAGAAAGGGGACTGAGTTATAGCAGGGAGGAGAGGTGTTTGGCTCTGGAGAAGGGAAGGGGAGGACAGGGGATGGGGCTTGCAGCCAGCGGCTGGGTTTCCTCAGCTGGCCGGTTGCTGGCAGCTGCGCGGGACTTTCCCTGCCTCCTTGAAAAGCAGAAGAGGTTCACTGCTCTCCACAGCAGGTCCCTGGCGACTCCTCTGGCCGGATGCCTCACTCCCTCTCCTCCGGTACCGCTCCCTCTCCTCTGCCCCCTGCTTGCAGCCGGCAGCTGGGTTTCCCCAGCTGGCCAGTCGCTGGCAGCTGCGCAGGGCTTCCCCCTGTCTCCGGAGGTTCTCCGCTCTCCGCTCCATTCCCCGGCAGCCCCCTCTGGGGATGCTTCGCTCCTTCTCCTCCACCCCCCGTTTACAGTTGGCAGTTGGGTTTCTCCAGCTGGCTGGTCGCCAGCAGTTGTGCAGGGCTTCCCCTGCCTCCCTGCAAAGCGACAGAGGTTCGCCGCTCGCCACACCGTACCCCAGCAATCCCCTCTGGCCAGATGCCTTGAACCGCTTTGTAAGGAGGTGAGAGAAGCCCCGCGCAGCTGCCAGCAACCGGCCAGCTGGGGAAACCCAGCTGCCAGCTGCAAGTGGGGGGCAGAGGAGTGGGAGCGAGGCATCTGGCTAGAGGGGGTCACCGGGGAACGGCGCGGCAAGCAGCGAACCTTTGCAGGGAGGCAGGGGAAGCCCCACGCAGCTGCCGGCGATCGGCCTGCCAGTAGGGGAAATCAAGTTATTGTGGGGACAGGTCATATTGTTTGAAAAATGTCCCCTCCCCCCCCAAAAATCGTGCTGTTGCAAAAACGTGTTAAGCGGGCACGTGTTAAGCAAGGAATTACTGTACACAATTGGAAAATGCTTATCTGATAGTCAACAGGCTAGTTGGTTAGTCGCTTCTCTCACCCTTGCTGCCTCTATCAGAAAGAGGCAGCAAGCGGAGGGGAAGAGGTGGGGGTACTTCAAAGTGGCAGCACTGTGTGGCGCCTAGGGTCAGCAGGGATGTCCCCCAACGACCTCAGGCTTCTCGCAGCACTTTCACCTTTGAAGTGTATTAACAGCCGTAGGGCTGTTGCTACATTTCAAAGGCGGAGGGTACACTTCAAAGGCAGAGGTGTCCTATCAACTAATTGAATAGTGAATGCAAAATGCATTCAATTAGTCAATTATCCGATATTTAACATCCCTAGTACACAACTCCTGGTTTGTAATCCTGCAAATTTCAGTAACAGGGATTTGCTTAAGGCAAGAAAAAGATGCTGCCATAGCAGTGGAATAAGACCACAATGTCATAAATACAGGACTAACATGTAACATTCAGCAGTATTTCAGAGGAGTAGCCATGTTAGTCTATAACTAGAAAAACTTAAACAATGAATAGTCTAGCAGCACCTTAGAAACTAATGACTATTCATTGCTTTTTAAATTACTCAAAAGTGTGTTATTTAATCCACTTAGAAATAATCTGTGGAATCACAGTATCAACTCGTCATCTAAAGAAGTGGTCTGTGCCCACGAAAACTCATGATACCATCTACATGTTTTGTTAAGTCTATAAACTGCTACCAGACCATTTGTTGTTTTTTAAGTATAACCTGTGTGATTTTTAGCATAAAACAAATAATTTAGAGGTTTTGTGAAAATTTTAGTTCTATTAAATAATACACAATAGGTCTTCTTGCATTCAAAGCATGTAACAGATTCCCCCTTTTTAGTATGGAGAAAATAATGATAAATTGTGATTGATGTGAAAGTCAGAAAGCACTATTGACAAAACCCAAGGATCAGACCTTGCCTTTATGAAAAGACCAACAGTAGATCAACCATCAAGGAATTTAATTCACTCACCTTTCTGGCTGACATTACAGCAATAATGAAGGGTGTTCTAAGACATTAAACAATACCAAGAACAATCACCCAAGGTTTCAAAGGCTGGCTTCATGAGCGCAGATAAAACCCAACTAAGATCCCAAGAATAGGATTTTCCAAGGGGAATACATATAACATATCCTCCTCACAAACTTCCATCTACAATGATGGAAAACATGAGATACCATCAGTCTAAACATGAGCTAGCTGAGAGAGCTGCTAAATGAACTTTCAAAGATGAGTTAGATAACCATTCTGTTAAGTGACTTAATTATTCAAAATTATAAGTTAGGGAAGCTAAGGCAGGAGAATCAGATTTTACCTGCATCCAAGCCATGGATGTGGACCATTGCCAATAAAAACACTTCTTGGTACACAGCTCATATTAAGTCGTACATTCTGCAATTGTGAGGAACACAATTGTTCAAGAGTACAGAGTCTAATCACCCAAGATTAGTCAGAGTCTAATCACCCAAGACATCGGGTGAAGGAACTGTAGATTTGGACAAAGAATCGTGCCCTACTGCTTAGGCAGAAGGTCTGGAGACAAAGGACTATGCATAAAGACCCTGCTGGACAGCAAACACATTGATAAACCACTAATGACATGGTAAGCCAGAGCAATCAGAATTATCTTTGCCCTGTCTTTCTTGCCATGTGGATCAATGGAAGGAGGGGGAGAGACAAACACACAGAAAGCCCCTTCCTCAATGCCGAATTAAAGCTTCTGAGATGTACTGACCATCATGTCCTACTTTTTAACAGAAGACAAGACACACCCTGTTCAGCTTTGTAGTCCATGTGAATATTTGGTTGACACCAGCTGCAAAAGAGGCTCTCAATCAACTGATCCTTCAGGGACCATTTGTGCATTTCAAAAGTGTCCCTGTAGAGTCAATCTACAATCACACTGCTTTCTCCTGCTGAACACAGGACCATAAGCTGAATATCATGGAGCACACACTAGTCTGACCAACTGATGTTTCTGCATAGAGCTGAATGGAATAAATACCCCCCTTGGTTGATGCAATATATAGAATGTGTATTGTCCATAACTATTTGAACAACTATTCTGAGTATGAGAAGGAAAAATGGCACAAGGACCACACAAACAATTTTTAACTCCAGCAAACAGATGTGTAAGGCTCTTTTAAGAAGCCCAGTGACCTCAAACGATAAAATAACTCCGATGTGCCCTTTCCCCTCAATTATTTTTTCATATATCTGAAATTACTGTCATTGGTGGTAAAGGGGGACTGCACCAGACACTTCTGAGAATATTTGCTTTTACTGATCATTATTTGAGTAAGTTGAGAATGTCTCAAGGCAAGCTTATATTTGAAGACTGTCCAGATTTGGCCTGTAGACTTGAGCTATCCAGTAGTGATGGATGTGACGGATGTGACTGATGTGATTCTGAGACATTCAAATTGAGTCATGTAAATAGTAGTTGCCATGAAATCCAGAAATAAAATTATTTCCCAAGTCTGACGTCTCAAAACTCCTGACCCATCAAGTGAAATGTCAATAGCTCCTATCAGTCTACACTTCTGAAAGTGGAATATTCCTGCACACATACCAACAATATATTAATTATATAAACACAAGAATTGTTGGACATTAGCATAGAATAAATCTGAATTTGGTCATTTGTCTTTTTTTTAATCTGATCACAAGTTGCATAATTTTGTGTGTGCACTTGCGCACACATTTTTGGACTGTCAGGAGCATAAAATAAATCTCTAATCAATATATAATGTAAGTGTACCCCTCATACAAAGACGACAAATTAAAGGTGAATGACAGGAAAGTTATAAAAAAAAACAACTTAATTATGGATAGGTAGTTAATATAATGTCTACTAGAGTAATAAAAACAAAATCTCATTTAATCAGAATTGCTCCTAAATCAAACACAATAAATTCAATATGTTCTCTTATACAATCACACCATAATCAAAACTGGAGAGAAGGTCACAACTCTCACATCATTATGTCTAATACAGATTGAACCTACTAAATTTAGGACTCTTTGGTCCGACAACATCTGTGGTGCAGCAAAGCCATTGATGTTGCTGAATTAAAGAGCCCTAGAAGTGGGAGTGGGGTCTAGCTGGAGAGCACAGGGCTGGGGAGCCCTGGATAGGCCAGGTGGTGGCTGCAAGTCCCAGCCCAGCTGTGCAACCCCAGGCATCAGCAGGGCCAGGCAGGGGTGAGGAGCTTCGCTGGCTGAAGAAACCTCAGTATTAGTGGCACCATGTGGCAAACAGGGAACCACTGGTGTCAGCTGGGCCAAGCGGCAAATGAAGAGCCCCTGCCCTGGCTGGGGAAACTTGCTGCAGCAGCCAGAGAACTCTGGGGAACCTCCAGGAGAAGCAGGACTGGCACAGCAATGGGGCCATTGGCCTCAGGGCGGCCCAGGCTGGGGAACTCCCCAGCATCATCTGGGCCAGAGAACCAGGGGAACCTCCAGCGGCAGTGGGGCTTGGATGGCCACATTGTCAGAGAACTTCCAGCAGTAGCAGGCTGGGCGGCCCAGGCCGAGCATCTTCTGGACCAGGCAAGGCTAGGGAGCCCTGGCCAGAAAACTTAATCCCTCCGGGCAGTAGGGCTAGGTTGACCGGGCAGTCTTGGCCACAGAACCCCCAGTGGCAGCGAGGCCAGGCGGAAACCGGGCACTCTTGGCCAGAGAGCCCTGGGGACTCCCCAGCGGCAGTGGGGCAGACAGCTTCAGAACAGGGCTGGCAGAAACTGGTTGGGAACCCTGGCGTCAGCGGGGCCAGGAGCAGGGCAGCCTGTAAGGGAGCACTGACCTCCCTGGTCTGGCAAAATCTCTGGTTAAGGACCACTGTGGTCCCAAGGTTTCTGGACCAGGGAGGTTCAATTTGTACCATTCCCCAGAAAAATAAGAGTGGGCAAAACTGACTTTTTGCTTAGCAACCTGGCAATAAATCTTCTTCTAGCCTTCTGTGTACCCTTTCAGATTTATATTTTTCCCTTTTTTGGGGGGGAGGGGGGGAGAGTTATTACATGAATAACAAAGGGCACAAAGTCAGGTAAAGATAATGACACTGGGACGCAACTGCTGTTTATCACATGATATATCGTTCCCATATCAAACCACACGTCTGAAGTAAGCATAGGGATAACTTTCAACAAGCCTACTTAACTCAGAAGTGCAATAATATGCTACACATTCTTCAACTTGCTAGGCAGCCACAGACACCAAGACATTACCCTTCAAATAGTACATGAAGGGAGCCTAAATTGAGTCAAATAAATGCTCACTTTTCCTCTTCTGTTTTATCAAACTCCTTTGACTGGCACCTTGTGAAGTCATGCAGTCCTTTCTATAAAGCATTACCATGAAGAATTTTCTGCTTTAAGTTTAGTAACACAAAGTAAATCTGAAAGCTGATGGTTTTGGGAACTTAACTAGTTTCCAAAGCACATAACATACAGATTTCCCCATAACACATATTGAAAAGCAAACATTTTGTTTCTCTACCTCACCAACAGTTATTTGTCTATCTTATTTTGCTTTCTAGGTGTGTATTATAGTCAAAACTAATGAAACATTTGACCAAATACAGTATTACTTCAGTCTTATGAAAAAAAATACATCTCATCCTAGACTTCTGTATAGCACTTTACTTCATATTGGTGATTTATCATAGTTTTACATTAATTAAAATCAGAAAACAGTTTTATTTTACGCTGACCTACAAATCATTCAGTTTTAGTTCCTTATGTTGCTCTATGGGATTCAGAACTGGGAAGATTTTAACATACCAAAAGACTGAAAAGGGAACAAGGGAAACTCGGGAACTAGAACTTCCCAATCTATGTTCTGTCTTGGCTGAACTGCAGGGAATTACAAAATCAATCCCTTCTGAAGAATTAGAGATTGCAGTTGCTGGAATCGTATGTCTGTGACAACTAACAGTGCTCATGTTATCTGCACAAGATTTGTTATTACAAGGTTTGGTCACACAAGGTAAATGAGATAATATCTTTCATTGGACCAACTTCTGTTGATTAGAGAGACGAGCTTTGAGGCACAAAGCACTCTTCTTTAGGTCTGGGAAGGGAACTCCTAGCATTAGAGCAAAATGCAAGGTGGAACAGATGTTTTAGCATAGTGGTTCTCAAATTATGAGTCAGGACTTCAAAGTGGCTCATAGCCCTGTTTTAATGGGATTGCTAGGGCTGGTTTTAGACTTGTTGAGGTTTGGGACGAAAGCTTAAAATAGTCAGTCTTGGGCAGCTGCCTTATGTTAAAGGTCTCCTTGCCCAGCACTGAAGTAGGGATTTTAAAAAGCAGGTAATTGTGTAACCATGTAGCCCCTGAAAAACTCAACTTCTTATATAGTTGCGCACACCCACAACGGTACCTGGCTCCCTGGGAGCTGGTGCACACTGAAGCTGGCTTTCAAGCCAGCTCCCAGCGCATACCAGCTCCCTGGAAGCCAGTGCACACCTTTTCCAGTCTGCAGTCCCACTCTTGGGGAGCTAGCTGCCACCACCATGCTTCTGCTGCTCATACGGCATCTCTAACACAGAGGCAGAAGCAGGGCTGGCCTTACCATGAGGCGAACTGAGGCGTCTGCCTCAGATGCCAGACTATGGGGAGGCACCACTAGGACCCAGAGTATAGAAAACAGTGTCTGCTGCTGGTGCATACATATTCTCTCTGCAGTACCATGAGAGGAGTAGAACAGGAAGAAGGCAGAATTGAGACCTTTCAAAGTTTTGGCCCAAGTGAAGGGGAATGGGGGCATCATTTGAGCTCCCTGCCTCAGGTGCCAAAGTGTTGTGGCTGGCCCTGAGCAGAAGGTTCCCTGGGAACGGTGTGGGAAGCCTTTGCGTAGCCATGAACATTAACCGATACACCCAGGTTTATTGGTTAACCATTTACTTGGTAATATGTTCACATCCCTACACTAATGCTCATTTCAGCTTTGGCCAGCTCCCTCCCAGCAGAGCTGGAGCCATGGTTGGAGCCTGAGCTGAGGCTGGGCCAGAAACAGGGCTGAGGAATGGCGCTGCATCTGGGTGCAAGGCCACATATAGGTGTAGAACCAGAGGGCTGAGAGCTGAACTATGTCTGAGGATGGAGCCAGAACAAAACTTGATGGCGCTGACTCCCAGCCCCAATGAGCATTGCCCACACCTTCCTAGGGTCTACACTAACAGATGCTAGTGCAAGATTTGCAGAGGTTTGTGGAATATCCACAAAAACAGGGCTCTTAATCCTGATCAGGCACTACAATAGTATAAAGAAATACCTGAATAGGAAAATAGTCTCTCATAGCATCTCATACCTTTTTTCTCGGCAAAGAATTTTTCCCTACTATGTTAGGCACATTTTTTCAGGAAGAATATTTTTTTTCTTGCTGTAAGTTTGACCTCTATAGGATTATTTCTTTTCCTTCACAAAGTTTCCCCATTTATGAAGCATGTCAGGATGGAAAAACATGGACCGAATCTAGGAAACAGACAGGGATAAGCGGAGGGACACGATTACGTGGTTCATCACCAGTTTCATGTAGTTTGCTCCGCAGGTAGTAACCTGGGGCAAGTGAGGTTCTACCACCTTCCCTGCCCTCAAGCCTTGCCTTGCTGGTTGAGGGAAAGCATGAACCCCACACACACAACAGAGCATGTTTTTCCTATGTCTGCTATACTCATTTGAAGAATAAAAAGGCTTAAAAAAAAAAAGACTTAGTCATAAGTGACTAATCAGGCAATACTAACATAACAGTATACAGTGGCTGTGATTAGTATTGCTTCCTAAATTCAGGCCGAAACAAGCTTGTATATTCAAAGCTACACCAAATTCTGTGAGCTGAGGAAATACTTGATTTTTAGAGCCAGACTTACTAATAAAACAAATGTATAATATACAACATATTCCTAAGTAAATATCAGCCGAGTAAAGATTGATGGGTCCAAATCAAAATTCTGCATCTGAGCACCCTAAACTTTAGTAAACTTAGGACAAGACCCCAAATCTGCAACTGTCCCCTCTTCACTACAGTGCATTAAACCAAGGTAATAGATCCTAAAAACCTCCAAAACTGCAGAAAAAAATGAACATTTCCCTTAACTGTTGTTCTGCAAGATGTGTTGTTTATGCAGCTGGAACAATTGCAGAAGATTTTTTCCTCAATGGTATTCATGAGGTCAGCTCTCGTACCCCCTGGTGCTGCACTCTCATGCATAAAGTGATCCAGGATGAAATTCTCTGTGATGAAACTGGCAGGCCATTCATCCTGTCTGTTGCAAATATTGATCCAAAGAGCTGGTTGGATATATGGAATGGCTTGGTTGTCTTCAAATAGAAGGCGAAAGTACATCTAACATCCAGCTTATGGCAACAATGCTCCATTTTCTTATGCAGCTTTGAGAAGCAAACAGGCCAGAAAATAACCTGATTTCTATGATTCTGAAGACTAAAGGTGTATGTACACTGCAGCATTATTCTGGAATAACAACTGTTATTCCAGAAAAATAATACTAGAGTCTACACAGCAATTACGTTATTTCAAAAGAAAATTAAAATAATGGAGGGCTTTTTCCAATGTTGGTAAACCTCATTCCATGAGGAATAATGCCTCTTGTGAAAAAGCTCTTTCAGAAGAGGGGTGTGTATGGATGCTCCAATGCTGCTATGTCTAAATAGCTCCTCACCAGGGCCATTCTAACCGTGTGTCTAGACTACATTCCTCTTTCAACAGAGGGATGTAAATTAGACACTTCGAAATTGCAAATGAAGCCGGGATTTGAATTTCTTGTGCTTCATTTGCATAATCGTGCCATGGTGCTCTTTTGAAACCTCAGGTTTACAGGATCTTTCGAAAAAGACTTCTATTTTCGAAAGAACTGCGTCTAGACTGCGGTTTCAATTTTGAAATAGCGCTGATGTGAGGGGCTAGACAGACTGCAGTTGGTCACAGTGGTAGGCACAAAGCTGCAGTCTGTTGATACACCTAGAAAGGGAGTGAGAGACCAGTGTAGTGGGCACTGCTGGAGGGCAGTGTCCTGAATACGACACTGTGGTCCTGGTAGTGATGTGTCCTGAGCATTAGTGTGGAGCAATGATGGGTGAGACACTCGTCAGAAGGAGGTGCCTTGTTCAGGGCAGAACTATTTCTCACTGTGACCAGAAACAGGCACCTTGGCAGCAAGTTGCAGCCCTGTTACAAATACTAGAAGTACTAAGTGATGAAGAACCACTCCAGACTGAGGGAGGAGAGAGGTTTTACAATCAAAACGGGAGGAGCCAGGAGGATCTGGTATGGCAATTGATAGACAGTCCCTTCAAAAGTTCTACTTAGGGTCTATTAGATATCTATAAAAGCCCAGTAGCAAGTCTCAGGTGGAAGACACTTGTGCTTGTAGCTCCTGCTTCATTTTTAAATAGGTCTGGATGAGGTGGCAGAGTCAAGAAGCAGTGTGGTTGCTGAGGTCTGAATGCTTCCTCAGACCCCAGCAGAGGCCCAAGGATCTGAGGGTAGCCCTGGAATCTCTCAGACCATGGAGTTTTGTATACATCTGCTCAGAGAGAGAAGTTCCCACAAATGGAAGATGTTGAATGGGTTGCTGAACCTCCAGGGGAAGCGCCCAAAGATTGGAGATAGGAGTACCTTCTCACGACCACCGCTAATGCTTTTTTATTGGCCATGTTCACTGCAACTAAGGCCTCCTACAGAGAGGTCCTGGCTACGGTCTTCCTTTCCTCCATCAGAATGGAGAACTTTTGCCTGGGTTCCTGGGGAAATGAATCCTTAAATTTTGCCATGGATTTTCAGACATTAGTCATCCCCCTCCCTCCAAACAAGACCTGTTGGATGGAGATGCACATCATTAACCCACCAGCAGAATAAATCTTTTTACCAAACAGATCCATCTTCTTTGAATCTTTTGGCTTGGGGAAGAGGGGAAAATTGCAACTGGAAACACTCTTGCCTGTTTCTTTCACTAGCCACTGTGACTACCAGAGACATGGGAAGGGGGTGAGAATATAGTTCATACATCTTGGCAGCAACAAAGTATTTCTCTGCTTTTTTTGAAGTGAGGGACAGAGGATGGAGTCTGCCATGGTGACCCAACTAATCCACAATGGCCTTTTTAGGGATAGGCCCACCTTTGATGGGGTCATTGTGGCTGTGTATGAACTCTTTAAGCACCTCCATTTCTAGCCCCAGATTAGAAGCTACCCTTTTCAGTAGCTCCTGGTGACCTCTGAACTAGTCCCATGATGCTAATTCACTGGGTCTTGACACAGCTTTGCCTAGAAAGGAGGTGGAGGCGGCCTGCATTGGTAGGGAACATTTCTCCTCTTCTTGTGAATTGACTATATTGCACAGACCTAAGTTTTAAACACTGGTTCTGGGCTCAGTAGCAGAGTCTGAGTTAGGTGCCTGATGGTGGGCAGAGGAGCCCATCTCTTGGACACCACTGAGTTCGAACACCTGAAAGGCAATTTTGATAGAGCAGGGGAACCCTATATATTCCAAAATAACCACTGGACCTACATAAGCTATTGTCCTCTGGGCCAGTTGCTGAGAGAATGGAAGGAAGTGGAAAGAACTACTTGCACCAAGAGCCAGTGGAATATATGTTACATACTGTAATAGCACCTTGACTGGGTGCCAGACTCTACCTCTGATTCTGAGGACTAGTGAGCTTGGCAAGACCATGAGGTATGGTATCCCTCACTTATGCTGGCGGGTGTTAAGACTCTAGGGATCAGTGCCAGAGCAAAGTAGTCTTCACCAATATTAGCAGGGCCAGGTACCCTTTGGTTGGTACTGGAGGATCTAGTGATGAATAGGAGCTCATGGTAACATGCTCCTGGTTACTCAATGATCTTGCAAGTGCAAGTGCAATAAGTTGCCCCCACCTGGAGTTTAGCTATACTGGGAGAGAGAGATCACTCCCTAGCCTCTGGTACCCCAATCTCCTCCTGGTGTCACTTGGATAGCAATGCCACTTGGATAGCTGATGTGGAAGAATAGCTCAACATAGCTCTCACTCCACTTGTCCTTCAGAATTCTGGGAAGCATCCCCTCTCAGGCCATTGCGCCTTTTATCTCTTGGTACCAGTGGAAGGGAATGATACTGACAAACCCATGCTGCTGGAGGAGCATCCTACACCAAAGGTACTTGGTACCAAGTCCAACCAATTTGACTCAGATGCCCATGTGAATGCTCCTTCCATCAGTATGGCCATTAGTCTATCCTCCCTACCCTTTTATGTCTGAAGCTTGAACTCACAGCAGATCTGGCAATGCATTCGCATAGAACCTTAGCCTCCAGACATTTCAGAGAGCTGTAATATGCCCTGCTCACGAGCCCAGGACTGCTGTAGGAAGTACAGTGTTTTAAGCCCAGAGACTAGGACATGCCTAAGCTAAAAGGCGACGAAGTGGGGTTAACTATATACACCAGTACTACAGGAAATGAACTTGCAGACTGATTGCCTTGCTGAAACAAGAGAAGTTGTTCCAGTGACCATTCTGGGTGGTAAAAAGGAAGAGAAAGGGGAGTAGAGCCGGCTGGACCCCTTATTTTGATGCATGAACACATGACACCAATGGCTGCTAGATATCACTGAAGGAACAATCTCTAACAGCAGAAGTACAACAGAAGCTAGGAGAATTTTTCAGTGGATAAATTAAAAGTATCCGCAAAAAACAAACCATATTGTCCTAAGCAAAAGTAACAGAATTGGAAAATTCTCAAAACCCAGAATTGGGCCCTCAGTACTGGATATGTATTTCCATTGGCATAGAGATATTAAAAAAATCCTAGGAAATCAAATGGAGCTTTTTAGAGACTGGTTAATATTTGGAAAAATAAAAAGATTCACATACAAGAACAAAGATCAAGTTACACAATGTCACTGTGATAGCTGAATTGTTATATTCTGCTGAAACCTGGCAAATGCTAGAACACCACAATAGGAAACTGAATGCACTCTGTCAGACATCTCTGCAAAATACTTGGTGTCCACTGGAGTTATAAAGTAAGTAAGTGACAATGTGTTACAAAGGACTTGCCAAAAGACCATAAAGGACAAGAAAGCAAGAAAAATAACTGAAGAAGTTTGAGATATATACAACGTGCCCAAAACCACATATTTCTAGACAAGCCCTTGCCTGAATATCATGCAATGGAAGACAGAATTAAGGACAACAAACAACATTAAAAAAGCACTGAGCAAGATGTCTCTGTCATGGAAACAGATTATAATGGAGCAAGAAACATGGCCAGTGGAAATACTGAGCTGCCTCATGTATTACAAGACACATGACCATTTATCATTCAAATCTACTCTAATGCACATAATCCCATCCTCCTTCAGCAACCCTTCTGCCTGTCCTTCCCCTAGCACACAATTACAATTAGAGAAGAAAGTGACATTGGATTTAACCCCCTCTCAACAGGGTACCAGGTCATGTCCCTCCACATCACCATGGACGCATATAAAAATACATGACAATTTTATAATTATGTTTAATATATCATGCCTAGTTTTTTCCTTCCTATAGTAATGCAAATAAGACTGCAGAGAAATACTTTTAACTATATTCCACCTCACCCCACATCAAAAGTAGCAATCGTGCAAACCACCGCAAGCTAAAAGAAAAATTTTTTCATGATAGAAAAATAGAAAAGTCAATCTTCCATTTTCAATTCTGGAGACAATTAGAGGTGAATTTTTAAATGAATATCAAAATCATCACTGCATACCTTTTTTTTTTTTTAAATCAAAAGTGGACATTCAAATATCATGTGTCAAAATTTGCTGAAGCAAAGAAAGAAATGAGGGTGATAACAGATGTCTTCTTCTGTGAAAATGAGAAATGATCTTGTTAGGGAAACTATTTTTGAAGCCACGTAGAGTGGTACATTTATAATGTGTATATCAATTTCATGAATCAAACTGTGCCTGAGGTCCTTCAGATGAAGCATGAAAATAAAGATAGCCTGTGGAAAATTTGGTTTTCCTGAAACTTGGTGTGCTTTATGAGAATAGTTCTGAAAAAGGTCTATGACTTTATCTTAAAAGTGCTTGCAAAATAAAGATTTATGAGCAGTAGAAACTGTTGCAGAAGCAGTTCTGCATCATCATCATCAAGCCAATATAGAATACTTGGTAAAACCCAGTAACAGATGTGGGAGCAATAGTGCAGCTTATATATTTTCACTAGAGACAGTCAGACTGCTTTCCCAATTATATTCTGTATGAGCTGCTGTCAACTTCAACTTTTTTTTCTGATTTAAACTCTAATGGTACACTGGCTGCAAACCCTGACGCAAGGATACTACTATAATATATTAACTATAGTAATGATCACAGACCAACTGTGCAGGTTTCCTGCATGCATTACATCCTCGGCCACATAAAGGTCACTTACACAAAACCTGTTTTCTTTCTGGATTATGTGTATTTCTTCTAATTTAATTTTGGCATCTTACAAAACCTTGAATTTTTGTCTTTCAGTCCAAAGGCAACCAGAAGTCTTAGCAGGACAGACAGACTGGATGACCAAACTGTATTGTTGTTCATGTACAGTAGTAAGAACAAAGAAGCGTCTCCATATCATGCTAGTAGTGTGATGCTAGCTGGCAAGGGGTGTTTCCTTATGGTGAGCCAATGTCAGCAGAAACTCCAGATGAAGGTTTTTTTCAGACTTCTTGATCAGAGAACAGTCAGAATGAAATAGGAGGTTCTGACTTCTAGTATATCAAGAGTGTGTACTTATGCAAGTGAAGCCTTCAATACCCCATGACCTTCTATACAAGATTATTAGTTTATTAGTTTTCCCTTCTGAAAGGCCACTATTCTCATGCAAATGAAAAATTATGTTAACAATATGTCAAAGGGAAAATAGGATTAACGGGTATGATTTTACATTTAAGTGTCTAATATTCCTTAAATAGAAAAGTAGGAGTCAAATCAGATTATTTGCACAACATCATGTATAATTACATCACTGAAGGATGCTAAGGTGTTTTCTTTAACATGCATATTTAAATTTTGTACATTAATGAGTGTCCAGGTATTGCTGGGTTTGAATTCTCAGTAAAGTATGGCAGGATTGAGTAGTGATGTTTTTTAAATGCCCAAGAGCTTCTTCTAGTAATACGCAAGATGATTTTTGGCCACAAAATTTAATGTTTTCTGAGCTTCGGCTTCAAAACATCAAGGTGTTTTTTTGGTTGGATAGATTTCATGCTTTTGACCTAGTATGCTTTTGCACATTTATGAAATTAGAAACAAGTTTCAGAAAACATACTGAATAAGAGAATCTGTTGAAAAATAACTTTCAGGACTCTTTAAAAAAGCTACATTTGCTGAAATAAAGTGATAAAATATATCAAGTTAAAATTTATCATCTCTGTATCAATCAACTGAAGTGTCTGAGAGCACTTCAGTGAAATTACTGATTCTAAATAAACTCATCATATTGACCTGACAATAAAACTACCCATGTTAATTTTTTTATATTTTACTTCCCATTTCAATTTGTCCAGAGAAGATGTTCTTATCACTTACCCTCTTGAAGATGTTCTTATCACTCATTACTTTTAGTGAAACTGTTAGAAACCCCCTAAGAGATACACAAAAGTTAAATGAATACACATTCTGTACTTCACTGTTTATTGTGTTTGTCAAATAAATTATTAATAAACTGCATTATTTTGATTTCCTCAGTCATGATATCCCTTACAATGTTCAAAAAGCCTGTGTAAAATAAACAATGAAGTCATACCTTTTAACTTTAATTATGACACATTTATTATGGACCTCTGCTTTTCCGTATGATGGGCCAAATCCTGAAGTCCTAGCTAAGAAAAAGCTACTATTCTCATGAAAAACAATTTTGTGTAAGTATTTCAGGCAATGATCAGGTATATTTCCGTAATTTTCAGATAAACTAATTATCAACACTTCTTTCTTCTTCACCCCTGGTTTGTACAGAGCCCAATCTGGCACACATCTTCTTATCTAAGGAGACCTCTCAGCACACCTATTGGATGACGCTTGATTTAGGCATCTAAATCCAGGATTTTCCATAGCGAATCCCAAGTGAAAATAGGCACCTTTCTTCAGCCCAGAGTTACAAGAATTACATTCTTTGAGTGTGGGGTTTAAGAAACACATCTCATCAGCATTTCTTATTGGCTAACTTAGGTAACTCCCCTTCCGCATGGTAAATTTTGTGAATCCCATTCTTAGGTTCTCTCTCTCCTTAATTTTGCAGGAGCCCTGGGTGCCTAACTCAGAAATGAGGATTCCACTAGGTATGTAGCAGAGTGCCAAAGGTAAGCACTGTAACTTTGAGCCTAAGTCCTCTTCATAGATTTAGCTCTGCCTTAACTCTGAAAATTCCCTTGTTTTGTCAGTTTAGGTCAAAAATATTATTTTATTTAACTCTGTTGTGCTTTAATGGTAATATTAAAATGCATAATATAAATGGAAAACTGACATTTTAAGGTTTATTGAAATCAACATCAAGAAACTTGTTCATTCAGAGATGTCTAGTGCTATAATTTCTAAGTGGCGACATGCTTCTCCATATCTGCAGAATATAACAAATTAGTATTGCTGCCAATTTACAGCTTTATCCTCTTTTTTGTCACTGTCTTAAGGTGTCTATATGTCATGAAGCCTTTCTTTCAATTAAGCTAGGTGTTTGACTCATAGCATTTAATCAGAGGTTCATTTTCTTATGTCTGTATCTGTATACACACAGATTGAACCTCCCAAATTCTGGACTCTCTGGTCCAGCAACATCCATGGTCTGGCAGGGCAACTGACATTGCTGGACCCGAGAGCCCCGAAGGTGGAAGCGGGATCCAACTGGAGAACACAGGGCTGGGGAGCGGTAGCTGGGCCAGACGGTGGGTGGGCAGCCTTGGCCCAGCTGAGAAAACCCTGGCACCAACAGGACCAGGAGGGGGTGAGGAGCCCCACCCTGGCTGAAGAACCCTCGGTATTAGTGGGACCAGGTAGCAAACAGGAAACCCCTTCCCCCTCAACCCCAGCCCGGGAAACCCTGGTGTTAGCTGGGCCAGGTGGCAAACTCACTGCAGCAGCAGGGCCAGGCAGCCTCAGTGCAGGAACTCCCAGCAGGAGCAGGTCTGGTCCCAGCAGTGGGGCCGGTGGCAATCGGGTGGACCCAGCCAGGAACTCCCCAGCATTATCTGGGCCAGGGAACCCAGGGAATCCCCAGTGGCAGTGAGGCTGGGATGGCCAGGCAGCCAGAGAACCCCCAGTGACAAGAGGCCAGTGGTCCCAGCCGGGGAACTTCCTGGCATCATCAGGGCCAGGCAGGGATGTAGAGCCCCAGCCGAAGAACCCAATACTGGTGGCAGTGGGTCTGGGTTGGTCAGGTGGCCCTGGCCAGAGAACCCCCGGCAGCAGCAGGGCCAGACAGCAATAGGGAACTCTCTGCAGCAGCGGGGCAGATGGCTTCTGAGTGGGGCTGTCAGCTGCTGGGGAACTCTGAGGAACCCTAGCGGCAGTGGGGCCAGCAGCAGTGTGAGCGCCCCAGCCTTTGGAGCCCAGAGGTGGGGCAGCCAATAGGAAGCAGTGACCTGCCTTGGTCCAGCAGGACTGCAGGATGCCGTGTGGCCTAAAAGCTGAATACAGTCATGAGCTGTGTCGCATGGCATTAGGCGCAGCACTCGGACTACCTTGCGTGCCTAACTGTCCACTGGTGTGATTGTGTAATAGTGCAGCATGCACTGGCGGCCGGGAGACTGCTAGGAAAGATCTACAGGGCGTGTGCACAGCGGCACTTACACATCTAAGTGGAACTCTCACGGGGACCCTCAAAGAACAATCAGTTTTGATGTAAGGGAGCTATGGCCAAAGTGGAGTTGAGTAGTTCTCCGATGAATTGTATGGATTGAGTCCGTGTGAGTACGGATTTTTTTTCATTTACTAATAGTCCCAACAATTGGAAACACTGTTGTACAAGGTAGGTGCAATGACAAGAGTTGTCCTGGGTTCTTGCCTTGATAAGGAAATTATCATGGTAAGGGTATATAATGATTTATCATGTTTTCTGAGGTGGGCTGAAACTACCGCCAGCATTTTGGGAAAAACCCCTGGTGCTGTGCGAAGTCCAAAAGGTAGGACTGTATATTGTTAGTGTTGCACACCTAAGGTAAATGGAGAAACCGTCTAGAGCAGGGTGAACAGTCACGTGGAAATATACATCCTTTAAGATGAGAGACGAAAAACAATCATCTGGCTCTGGAGAAGGGATGATGGTGGACAATGTCATCATTTTGAACTTTTGTTTCATCACAAAATTGTTAAGAGCTGTAAGCGCCAAAACTGAATGCCATCCTGCAGATTTTTTTCCAGGGTGAGGAAGTAATGAGAGTGAAACCCAGCCCTTTGGTATTCTAGGGGAACAGTTTCTATGGCGCCCAACTGTAGAAGGTCTTCTATCTTCTATTGTAATATGATCTTGTGAGAGTTGTCTCTCAGGAAGGACAGGGTAGAGAGGGTGGAATGGAGAGAAATGGGATGATGTAAGCCGCTAAGATTGTAACACCCATTCATCAGAGTTTATGTTCTGCTATTAAAAAAAAAAAAAGGTGGAAGATGATGGGTGAATGGTTTGTCAGTGTTTGGAAGCTCTGGAGCAGGTAGGATCATTTTCAGTCTGTTGACAGATGGTTCAAACTTGCTTGTTAGGTTGGGGTAGCTAGTTGGTGGTGCTGTCCTGATTGCATCTACATTGCTGCCTGCCATGATCCTGTTGGTTTGGTGGATGTTCCTGTCTTTGGTATTGGTATGTGTGGGGTGGGTACCTTAGTCTTGGGTACGGTTGGTATCTATAATGCCTCCTCCTTGTTACAGGTGTATGAATCCCAAGGGAGCGAAGCATCACTAGAGAGTTCTTCATGGAGTGGAGGACTTCATAAGTTTTATGTGAGAAGAGATTCTCACCCCAAATGGTCGATCCTCGACAGATGATTGGATTTCGTGAGGGAACGCCAAGGAATTGAACCAAGAGGCTCTTCTCATCATGATTGCAGTTGCTATTGCTCTGGTGGCTGTATCGGCAGCGTCAAGGGCAGCTTGCAAAGCTGTTCTTGATATCATATGGCCTTCCGCAATGACCACCTTGAATTGTTGCAGTTTTGCCTTGGATATGTCATTAAGAAAACAATTACATTTGGTGTCGTTATTGAAATCATATTTACTAAGGAGCGCAGCATAATTGGCTACTCTGAACTATAACATGGATGAAGTGTAAACTTTCCTGCCAAACATGTTGAGTCTCTTACGGTCCCTGATGAGTGTGGAACCATTTTGCTGTTGCTTGTTCATCTGATGGGCAACATCCACCACCAAAGAGTTTGGGGGTGGAGGTGTGAATAGAAATTCTGACCCTTTAGGGGCAACATAGTCTTTTCTACCTTGCTAGTAACATGTTGAGGGAATTGTGGCAGGGGTTTGCCAAACAATTCTGGCAGGTTCAATGATGGCTGAATTGATAGGTAAGACCATTTTTGCAGATGGCGTGGCCTGGAAGATATTGGTAAGCTCAAGCTGTGTGTCCTGCACCTCCTCCATAGCGATGTGACGATCAGATGCTACTCTTTAAAAGAGATCCTGGGAGAAGAAGTCATTCACCATTGTTGGGGGTAGGGGGAACATGACTGCCTGGCCCAGCAGGGAAAATGAATTTGTAAGACTGTGTCTGGATCCAAGTCTCAAAATTGTGGTTCATCGATTCCATTTTGCTCCCTCTGCACGATGGGGGATTGGGGTGGAGGAGAAAGTTCATGTTGAGTATGTTTCTTCTTCAATTGTTTCTTTTTTTGTAGTCATGAGTCCATGGCTCCAATATTGCCACTGTGCTGAATAAGGCATGGATGGCAGTATCCATGGGTATGGAGCCTAGGGGGACATACCCACAGTGATAGGTTGGGTAAAACTGGCATGGGATGAATGTCCTGATGACTCTGTGCTGGGTGATAACTGGGGTGAAAAAGACCCTTGTTTATTATCATCATTGCTAGATAATAAAGTAGGTAATGAGATATGTTTAGGTACCGCTGAGTAAGCTAGCTTGTCTATACCAAGGAACAGAATACTTGATGATACTACTAGGTTCGTCTGATGTAGGTAGCTAGGTATGCGAGTGGACTGTACCATGGGTGTTGGTACCGTTCCCAGTACCGTAACTTGTGCTTTTCCATCCTTGCTGGCATGACAGATGTAGTTGAAGCCCCCTGAGATGACAGGACGGTGCCAATAGGCTGCGCCATCTGTTACTGCGGTGCCGTGTTGAGCGCACTCGGTACCACAAGCTGAAGCACTGCGTTGATCAGCACCGTACTCAGTGCCAAGGTCTCTGAGGCAAGCATCAGAGGGCCTGTAGCCTCCATATGTGCGCTGTGGATGGTTCGTTTGGAAGAGGGATGTTACATTTAAATTAACTAATCAAATAGTCGATGGGATTTCCATCAACTATTCGATTAGTCAATGAAGGTGCCTGCCAGGCTCTTGCTACAGTTCTAAAGTGAAAGCCATGCAGGGAGCGCAGTGGGGCTCTTGTACATTTCAAAAGGAAGCCCCACAGTAATAAAAGAGCTGATGTTAGCCAATATCTAACAGATGCAAAAGCTAAAAAAATCATGCATATGTTGATAAAGAATTCTAGGGAGTTGTTTTGTAACATGACCACTATTTCGTCTTTTATTACTGACATCTACCTCTAAAATCATACAAAAATTACAAGGTGCACTCTGACTTATTGCTTAATGATTCTCAAAAAATAAACTGTTTTAGAAGGTGTTTCCTCAAACCAAAAGACATCTCATTCCAATTTAAATAAAATTAATCTGTAAACAACCTGTATTTTATTAACCAGCTTAAACAAACAAATATGAGTTTATGAAAAGATTTGTTTATCTCTTTAAAGACCCTGGAAACATCTTTTGAAATTCACATAACATTTTCTCAATGCATTCTGTATTAAGCTAGCAAAAATCGAAGTCTCTCATTGTTCAGCCTTATTATTAAATCAATATGACTACAACAGCAAGTTAATAGTGGTGATTACAGAACAGTGTCTTTGATGGTTTAAACAAAGAAGTTGCAAATGAGAAATCAAAAGCTAGTGAAATAGCTGTTCTACTATTTTCAATTATCTATTTTTAAAAATTATAGGGTAAGATTTAATATCTGTATAGTTCTTTAAATTGTGTACATTAACACTCCTGTACTTGCCTAAATTGTTCAAATATAATGTCAATTTTGGCATAAATTGTAATATTCACAAATGGCAATCAATCCCAGTATTAAATATAGTCCCATAAATACTGCATTGTCACATGCAAATTTAAAAACTCTTAAAAAGAAAACTGAATGTAAACATATTTTAATAGCTTGCCACTATACAAAGTTTTAATATTCTTTAAAGTTGTTAGCAACAGTAGTTTTGTACATAAATTCAAATGTAGAGTCTTTATACTCTAGATGCTGTCCCCTTCTTTGCACATTATGTTCACAATTAATCACAAATCTTTAATATATCACTCAATTAAGTAGCAAAGTGATGGCATCCATAAGGCCTCAATAAGAAACCTCCACATTAATGAGGTCTTAAAACACATATCCTTGATAATTTTCTGTGTATACAAATATGGCGGGGAACATGTGCCAGAAATCACAAAGGGAGATGAAGGGACAGGAAGCAACACCTATGTTCATGACAATCTGTCTTGCCACCAGATCTGTCTTGAAATCCTTTTATAGAAGCTACCAAACTGTGTATGCCCCCAGGAAAAAGTGACCAGCAAGTCTCTGCAGAAGTTCTCTTCTACTACCCAAAGAGAGGGACAGTTATCAAGTCTGCAGTAACTAATGCTGCTTCTCACATCTGCATTGCAAAACATTCCCTGGTAGAGACCTGGATGCCATTGAGGTGAAAAGGAGTACTTAGAAATCTAGCTGCTGCAGGGAAAACTCAGCATAAACACAACTCCTAGGGAAGTTATGAAATTTTCAGCATTGCAGAAATTAAAGAGCGGGTTAGTTAAACAACTTTCAAGAATGAGCTAGATGGTACTTGGTCCTGCCATGAGCGCAGGGGACTAAAGTTGATGAACTCTCAAGGTCCATTCCAGTTCTACAGGTTGAACCTCTAAAATCCGGGACACTCTGGTCTAACAATGTCCATGGTCCATCAAAACCACGGATATTGCTGGACAAGAGAGTCCCAACTGGCCAGGTTCAGGAGCACAGCCGCTGCTGTTTTTCAGAGCTGCATCTCTCCCCTTCCATCAAGCCCTTTAACATGCCTTATGACAGTACGCACATGGCCCCTTTCAATCACTATTTAAAAACACTCAGGGATTCAAGACTAGACACACGCCTCCTGCAAGTGGGCCCTATAAGAGGCAGTGTCATAAGGAAAATCTAATTCACTTTTCTCAGCTTCTCTTTTCTTTTCTTTTTTTTTTTATTTTTATCTTGATTGACTTACAACTTGATGGAATTTTACTGTCACATGCCTAAATCACAAATATTATTGTATTAGATTATTCATAGTATTACTTAGATTCCTAACTTGCAACTGACTCCTTGCAAGATGGCAGACTACTGAGCCCACACAGAAACCCACCACCAATTGAAGGATCAAAGCTCTTATTCATTAACACTTTCATTGTTGCTGCATAAAGACTTCTAATATTTTCTTTGATACCTAAATGTATTACAGCATCAATATTCATTATATTTATGCCAGAAGATGTACCTGGCATTGCTCAGGTCTTTAACTGAAGTAATTTAAAAAAAAAAAAAAAAGTGCACATGCTTTATTTCAATTATTGTATTTTTAAAAAATGAAATTAAATGAAGGTTGGAGTGAGGAGGAGCAGAAGGTATGTGGCTTAGGGCAGAGGATTGGCAAGTGTGGGCATGCTCAAGGCGGTGGTGGGGATGAAGAAGTCAAGGCAGGTGGGAGCTACAGGACTTAGGACAGGGGGCTGGGAGGACGTGGAGGGGCTTACAGTCATTGCCCATGGCAGCAACGGTGGTGCTGCTCCCGTGGCAGCTCCTCCCAAGGGGCTGGGGCTGCGCTCCACAGATGATGGCTCCTCCTGAGAGGCAGGGATCCGGGGGTGTGCACTTGTCAGGTGGGGGTGGCAGTCCATGGGCTGGTTCTGGCCTCCAGCTGCTCCCCTGCTCTGTAGCTGGTCTGGGGACTGACGCTTTGGGGGCTACCCCTGTCCTCCAGCACCCCCCATCCTACAGCCTCTTTGGGGGGGACACTTTGGAGGTTGTTCCCTTTCCAGCTTCCCCCCTCCCCCCCGCCGGAGCATGCAAGCTGTTGTGGGGGGAGCTAGGCTCTCGGAGCTGTCTCCTCTTCCAGTGGACTCCCCACCATCACAGCATGCAGGGTGTTCGGGATGGGGAGGGTGATGAGAAGCCCCTTGTGGCCTGCACGCTGTCTGGGAAGGAAGAGGTTCCATTGGCAAACCCTGGCATGAAGTGCTTCCCCCCCACACACACACACAGCTTGTATCTGAGGAGGGGGAAAGGCTACAGGGGCTACCCCCTCCTCCAGAGCCTCCCCTACAGCTTGCAGGCTCTCCATGGTGGGGGAGAGAGGCTCTAGGTTTGGGGTCTCCTTACCCAATCTGGTGGCAAGTAAGATGGTAGAACCCCAGCTTTGTTGGCTACACTCTTGGTGCTGCAGCTGCCCCAATGACCTCTCTCAGTATTATGTTCCTCCTCTCTGTGCCCCTCCCTTTCACACCCTTCTGCTCTCTGTGCCCTCCCTTTCCATATTATGGAAAATAGTCCCATTCCCAGCACTTCCCATTTTCCAGGTACAACCAAATTCTGAAATTGGTTTAAGTAAGGGCAAGAGAAAACTGCACATCAAATGTGGTGGTCCTAGCTATTGCAATTTAGGAATAGTTCTTGAACAGACAAACTCACAGATGCACAAACAAATGGACTCTCAGACAGACTCACTCTAAAATACATCTATAGATGGCCATTTCCACAAGCCCAAAAAGTTTTCCACGCCACTATGAAGTTTTCAATCAATACCAAGCAGGCTAATATCTCACCATCCACATTACCTTTGTACAATTTTTCAATAGTAATCATCAACAGCAAATACATAGTTTAATTCAGTTTATAAAGAAGTATAGTTAACTGATGTCATGACCACAAGGACTCAAACTCTGTTCCTAGAGAACAAAACTCATTTTTTACTTCTAAGTTCCTTAGTGGTATTATTTGTTATACACCAGACCTAGAGCACATCCACAGTTTCACAAAGATCTATTATTATTAGTCTACAAAATCTCTCAGTAAACTTCAAAAGCTCATCAATATGAGGTCAAGGATTTTAGGAAGTTAATACACACTATGTGGTTAAAAAAGCCTTTTCATTATTAAAGCCCTCCAATACAGATTCTCTAAGGTTACTAAGAAGCCTTTTATATACTCCAGTTGTTGCATCAATAACAAACTGAAGAATATGATGTGAAGTTTTCTCAAAACATAAGAAATAAACATAAATAAGATTGTTTTCCTTTTCAAAAAATCATTCAAAAGTTATCTTCTTAATGCCCTTGATCTTTCTAATTTAAATTCTATTATTTCTATGTCATTAGAATTCCTAGCATGTAGTTAGTCTACATAAAAATGGATGGGGGGCAAGTCTTCTGTGGCACAAATAAAATTGTTCCCTTCAAGGACAATGTAACATAAGGCGAAGACTAATTCAGCAAATATGGCAGAAAAGGATAAACATTTGTGAAAAAAATAGTAAGAACAAAATATAAAGCATAATTCTTTTTTGTTATGCTTTCTCTGGTATTCAACTTTCACTTCTAAATGGGTTATTACAGGGACAGCAATTTACATAAAACAGATTAAAGATTACAGAAATGTCAAACTCTGCTTCATTACTCTAAGGAAGAGATGGGAGAAGAATCCTGTCAAGATGTCAAATGAATTTTAAGGAAGCTATTAAATGTACTTTGCAGAGATTGCACAATGCAGAGTACACCATCCAATAGTGTGTACAAGAGTATTCATGTTTCCAAAAATAAACATGCTTGAAGCTTCTTCAATGTCCCACCATGGCACAAAACCCAGGTCAGAGCTCTAAAATGACTGAAGAAAAGGGAGAGCACACAAAAAAACCCTGATAACTTATGAATCATAATTGGTTTTAATACTGAGGTAAGGTTTGATTAGAATCAGGGAAGGAAAATACAAGTTATGAAGAGCCAATAAATCTGCAATGATTTTAAGACATTAAAATGATCTGAATACTCATTAACATTTTTGTTCAGCATTTACTAGTGTTGTCTTAGGCTACATCTAGATTGCACTGTTAAATGGGAAAAAGACACGCAATTTGCAGTACACAAATTGAATATCTTTTTCTGATTTACTTTCAAAAGACGCTCTTTTGAAATTTGGCACACCTACACGGTGCCAAATTGCGAAAGAAAGTGCTCTCTCGAGCCATCCCTTATTCCTTGTAGATCAGGGATGGCAAAAGAGCGTGTCAGCTTTTTTGAAATTTTTTCTGAAAAACTGGATGCGTTCCTTGGACGAGGCATTGTATTTCCAGGATACCAGTGATATCCCGAAAAAGCAATGTAGTCTAGACGTAGCCTTACAGTCCTGAAATACATAATTTTGAAGAACTTTAAAAAATGTATTAAAGGTTGTCTACTTTCACAAAATTTTATAACTACTGCTGGCTAAAATTTCACTTGCAGCCATACACATCAATGCATCAGAATAAATATAGCACCCTCTTCTATATCAAAAGTACATTAGAGGATCTATTTATCACTGTGACCCTGGCAGACCAGGTACTAGTTCATGCCAAGATTCCCTGGCCTTAAATGAATACTGACAAATACTCCACGGTAATCAGTCTGGCTCACTTGTGCTTTATTATTGTTAAAATAGTTATTAGAATTACAAGAACAGGTTTAGTCTTTATTGATTTATTTTAAGTTGCTGCATGCATTAATCTCATTTATAAAATCTTTAAGATAACATATGAACATTGGTATGGTCAATTTCTGTAATTAAATCACCAGACAAAACAGAGACTAACAAGTGTTACATGCCCATCTGCAATCAAAGGTATCATGTACTGCCCAACTGGGAAAGTCCCTCTACATCAGAGACTACTGTGAGGCATTATTGAGAAGAAAATATTGTTCTGATGCCTCCCGCCCACATGGAGATGATGCACGATAGTGAATTCTTCCCATAAGCTGAGTTTAGAGCTCGGAGCACAAGGAAAGTGAGATTCAAAACACCTATAAAGAAGGTATTGGATGTCTATGCTACTTGACCTCAGAGGGTGGGGGAGGGGAGAAGAGAAAAAGAGGGGGAGGTTTCTAGGCATAAGCAAAGGGATCCCCAGCTGCTTAGGCCTAAAGGACAGAAAGCTTCATAATATAGACACTTCTATCATTCTTTGAAATGTAAGATTTTAATTCATTTATGTATCTATGTGACAAAGCTCTTCCTTAAGCTTAGTGGGTCTTGCACTTCCAGGCAGCTTACTTGCCTCAAAGGTTCACAGCACTTTAGACACCAGCTTGCTGTTTGCTGAGCTACTCTCATCATTGGCCACCATATGGAAAAGAGGGGAATCAAACTCCCAGTCTCTGTGGCAACTGCAAGTGGTACAGGGTAGGACAAATGCTTATACCAGAGCCAGTCTCTTCCTAGATCTGAAATGAGGAGTTGCGGGGAAGGAAGGGGCGCAGAGCGGGGAAGACGTGGACCTGCCCTCTAGTCCAGGTTCCAACTCAGGGAATCTCTAGAGCAACTTTCTGTAACATTTCTAGTAATATCTGTGTGACAGCTACAAATCCTTGAGCCACTTCCCCCAGCCTTCCCCAGCACCTTCATTACAGGTGGTTTTTCCCTCATGGTATCTGCTTGCACTTTCTTCTCCGAAACGCTCCACCACACTTAACTTTCATCAGCTCCTTCCTCACACACTGAGCTAACAGAAGTGAAGCCTTTTTAAACCAGTCTCAACTGGTCCTTAAATTGGTCTTTTAAATATAACATGACCTAGGTCTGCTATATACATTTAAAGATACCTAAACCACTCAGTCTTCCTTCATAAGAGACATAAAGAGAGTTTTCATATAGAAAAGGAATGAATAACAATGTGCTGTAAGACCAAAAGTTGTGACAAAGAAAGACTCCCAGTACAAACTTAATCTATCCCTTCAAATTCTCTTAGCACACAGGCAAATATAAAAGTACATTCCAGACAGGAGCAAGCACAGAAACACATTTTGCTTTATGACTAGTATGGCCAAAGCTCTAATATTATTATTTAGAAAAGTGATCCTCAGTTATAAATTCTTATGCTTTGTATAAATTTTATACAACTTACAAATGTGTGAAACTTATTTTTCTTCTCACTAAGCACACATGACTACTTCAGACATAAGTTCAGAGTTGAAATGGAAAGATTTATTTCTTAATTATGAAGGGTTATTGATGTGTGAGATATTGGCTAAGTGGCTATCAAAGACCTAGTTACAGGAAATAGGGAGATGGTTAGCTCTCTCAAACTGTGCTTAATTTGCAATGATAAAGCCTTACCTAGAGTACTGTGTCCTCGTCTTAGAGCCACATTCTAGCCTACACGTAGACAAATTGGAGAAAGTCCAGAGGGGAGCAACAAAAATGATTAAAGGTCTAGAAAACATGACCTATGAGGAAAGATTAGAAAAAATGGTTTGTGTGTGGTCTTTTATTTTTGTTTTTTCATTGGGAGAATATCAAGGGTTGACATTACAGTTTTCAAATACTGTAGGTTGTTACAAAGAGGTGGGTGAAAAATTATTCTAATTAACCTCCAAAGAGAGGAAAAGCCAAGGCCTTACATTGGAACAAGGGTGGTTTAAATTAGACATTAGGATACATTTCCTAACCGTCAAGATGATTAGGCATTGTAACAAATTGTCAAGAGATATTGAGGAATCTCCATCACTAAAGTTTTTTAAGAATAGGTTAAAAAAAAATCAGGAATGGTCTAGTTATTATGTAGTCCTGCTGTGAGTGCAGTTGACTGGACTAGGTGACCTCTTGAGGTCCGTTTCCCTTCTACAATTCTACAGCTTCTTATTGCATGTATAGTGCTATATGAGATTGCTTGTTTCCTTCTATTCCACAATGACTAACAAGTGAAGTTTCATTTCAAATTTTGAATGAAACAATGCCACCTTTAAGACTGGAGAAAGAAGGAAATGTTTAAATTTGGTTTGTGAAGTGCATCAGTGTCTTCAAGTTATCAACAGAAATAATTACCATTATAATAGTTCACTTGTATATACTACACAGCTTCATGGAGAAGGAAATCAATCTAACGGTCTGATTTACTGAGCCAGCAAGATTCTACCTTGAAGGTCCAAAAGAGGAAAGAGAAGAATGAAGTATAAGAAAGCTTTGTCAGACTCAGAATGGCATCCTTCCAGAAGGATGAGGGTTCTTGTGATGCAGACCCTTAAGAGTGAGGAGAGAGTATTCATTGGGGTGAATCTTCAGTGCTGTAACAAAAAGATTATAAATAGCTCAGGAAGCTTCAGAATAACAAGCAAGAATGAGATCTCAGGAAAGTGTTTTGGGAGCTAGAGTAATCACATAAGAGACACTGAGGCATTTGCTATCTTCAAGGAGTTAGTGAAGTACTGACTGACAGACTAGTTCTGATTATCTTACTGACTGCTTAACATTTCATTTTTAATTGCAAAGTTTGTGGCTTTAAAGGCTAAATGAAATGCAGCAAAATGTTCTACTTAACACAATAAATAAGGACATATGCATACCTTAACAACAGGATTCAGCAGAACTACACCTGATTTCTTAGTAATGACATTTTTTGTTGTGTAATGATGTTCTATAAGCTGAGGAATGGTTGGAAACCCAGTCCCTTCAAATCGGTACTGATTCTGTAAGGGAGAGAAAAATCAGTTTCAAAACAGGTCCAACGAGGAAATACAAAAGATGTGATTAGCAATTCTTACCTACAAATAACAAGGAACAGATAAATTTAATTTCATAGATTAAATCTTGGCCCCAAATACAGTAACCTTCTGATAATCCAGCACCTTTTAGGACCCCGGGGGTGCCAGATTATCAGATATGACGGACTATCAGAAGAGTGGGCTATGAGGGGGCCTGGGTGGGGTGGAGGGGATACCACCCAAGACCCCTCATAGCCCCCCCTTCTGATAGTCCGGCTCTGCCCCAGGCATCCCCGATTCAGCCACTGCTGGTCAGTTTCAGCAGCGGCTGAATTGGGGACACCTGGAGCAGAGCAGTTGGGATGCTGCTGGGTTGGTCCGGTAGCGCTGCCCTTCATCGCTGCCGGGTTGGTCCCGAGGAGTGGCGCTGTGGGACCAACCCGGCAGCACTCCAGCTGCTATGCCCCTGGCTTCTCCGATTCAGCTGCTGGTCAGTTTCAGCAGCGGCTGAATCGGGGAAGCCAGGCGCAGAGAAGCTCCAACTATCTGGCAGCCAGAGCACTTCCGGGTTCCTGATGGTGCCGGACCATCAGGAGTGCCAGAGCACTGGATGCCGGACCAATGCAGTTTTAGCGTCTCCTGTGGTCCCCCCCCCCACCACCACCACCTCTGATTGGCCTTAGAACACATATCCATGTTAGAAAACTTCAGCCCCAAGAATGAATGTTTCAAAATATGATGGCTATGTGAAAAGAGGGATTAAATTCAAACTGCTTTAGAATCTAAGCTATCACAGCAATACTAAGCATAAAAAAATCAAAGGAGTGGGGAAAATATAAATTGCATGTGCATAATTCATTTAAATTAGTGGTAACTTCAGGTATTTAAACATTTATCAAAGGAATTTTCTGCCTTTTAACAGGGAAGAAAAACTGTGGAATAAGTTCACAACTTTTACTAATACTTTTTTTTTTTTTTTTTAGTTTTGGCACTAAACTCAATATTGGAAAACAGAGATTACCATATTTTTAGCACATTTCATACTGGCCTTTCCATATGAGAAGGATAAAAATTCACATTATAGTACATCTTCTTGTACAGTTTATCTGTAGTAAACAATTACTTCTATTCTGAATGAATTATCCAAAATAATTCTTCAGTTAAATACAAACTGCCTGACAAGAAATAAACATTTAGTTCTATATCAGAGACGTACATCAGCATATTGTATGATAAAGTGTCTCCGCTGTCCATCTGAAAACACAGAAAGGACATATTCACCAGGTTTCCCGTGGCTCTCTCGCACCAAGAAGTCTCCTTGCTGCTTTAACAGCTCCTGGGCTTCTATTCTTGGAATTGCACCATGATACCAATCTTGCTCTGCCAATGGTTTCTCGCTGGTTGATATTACATCAAAAAACTTAAATAAAAAATGAGAGAGAAAAGAAGTTAGGACACTTTAAATCCATTTTCTATACTTTGTCTTTACATGAAAAGCATGATAGATGGTGACAAACTTTGACACTTCTCTCTATTACCTGAAGTGATGCATATATTTTCAGAATCCAAGTGAACTGAACATTTTGTTTTATAATTACTAATTCTTAAGAATAGAGGAAAATGTGTATATATGAAAGCTCAGCACAGATCTCTGAACACACAGACAAAAGGCATATCAATAGTACTATCCAGACAATTTCATTTTTACTTTTTAATAAACTTCTCTTGGATGAATTATCCTTCTTGCTCTCACTTAACCTTTGAAATGAACTATTTCCTTATTCACTGAGAAAGGGGTTAAGAATTGACAAGATATTAGGCGTGGCATTTTCAAAAGCACTCACGTTGGTTGAGCTCTGTTTCTTGATTTTGAATATCCTTCTCCTAACAGCCTGAAATCAGGTAGCAGCATTAGGAACCAAGCTTTTCTAGCAGTCTCTCAGGATATGCAGTGTACCTGGCCATTTGATAGCACCATTATCAACCAGGTGATGAGACAATAGTTATTTAGTATTTAGATTGCAATTTCACAGAGCCCCTAGTCCCATTGTATTAGTGAACTTAAAAGCAAATTCTGAGATAAGATACACAAGAATTGTTCATTATTATTTGTCATTGGTTGTAAATAGAGTATGACTTGAGCTTTGAAAAAAATCATATATAGGTATGTATGTACTTAATTACAGGCAGTCCCCGGGTTACATGGATCTGACTTACATCGGATCCCTACTTACAAACGGGGTGAGGCAACCCCAAACTAGCTGCTTCCCCCCAGCAGACCAGGGAGACACAGAGCGGCTTTTCTCAGCAGACAGCTCAGCTTGAGAATAAAGGACTGAGGGAAGTGAGGTGTGGGAGAATAAAACTGAGCTCTGGAGAAATGTTTGGCTAGAGTTTCCCCTACAATATGTACCAGTTCCGACTTACATACAAATTCAACTTAAGAACAAACCTACAGTCCCTATCTTGTACGTAACCCGGGGACTGCCTGTAATATGTGCTAGTTTCTGACAATCAGGCCAGATCTACTAGTTAGGACTGACTGTGCAAATCCATGTTGGTGTGCAAGTGTAAGCTGTCCCAATGAAATCATGCAGGTGCTCACTTTTATGAGATAGGCTGTTTGTTTTAAATTAGAAACTCCATTTTGTATAATGTGTGGAATATACACATCTAAACTTGCAAAAGGAAAGCTCTGCCCAGGAAATATGCTTGACACTTCATTGAAAGGCCATGATAGAGAGTCATCTAGAGCATTCATCTCTCAAAATCTCAACTACTGGCCCATGAGCATGGAACAATTTTTCTACACATGGGGCTAGAGGCAGGATAGAGGAAGGGGCCAGTGGAGCATATGGCAAAGAGAGAGCCCCTCCATGTAAGAGGGAGTACTGGTTTGTACAGGGTGAAAACCATCCCCATATGTGAAGAGATGTTGCTGGAGATAGAGGATAGGTAGGGAGGATTCTGTCAGTCTGAAATGCTGCCAAACAAACCTACAGAAAGGACAAAATCAGACAAGGAAAAGGCACAGTCTCAAGAATTTCTGTTGTTCTCAAAGATCTGTAAATCTCAAGTAATCTTACGATTTTCAACTTAAAAGTCCTCTGATAAGCACCTGGACCATTGCCTTCCTGCCATGTTTTCCCAAAAAGGGTTAAACTAGAAGTCCAGAATGCCCACAAGCTAGATGAAATTTTAAGAAAGTGTGTGTAAGTGACTGGGAAGGCTTGCAAGGCTCAGAACCTGATCTTGGGATCTAGGGAGGCTGGAGTCACAGAAAAGCTGCATGTCTCTAATGGTCTGAGCCTGGGAATATGTCCTATATAGACCCAGAGCTAGAAACATTTATTAGACTCTACCCTGAGAGTTTGGAAGGATGTGACACACAGCAATTGGGTCCATTCACAATAGATTGGAAGAAAGCCAGGATGTAACACTTATCACGTGAGTAACAGTGGTACAATCTAGCCTTTCGTGATTAGAGGGTGAATTTCTCACCCAACTTCTTTATAAAGGACCTATTAACAAACAAAGTAAAAGACAGCACTACCTCTCAGAATCATATTTCCTTCCTAATTTTTAATATTTTCATTCAAAATCAGTTAAAAAAATGAGACCAGATTCCTCTACCATTTTTTAAATTAAATAACAAAATATTCTCTTTTGAAATTACCCACACATAAAATAAACTTTCACAATTATTAGGGGGGAAAAAAATCTCATAAAAGGTTAAATTAGTTGAACGTTTGTGAAAGATGCTGGGATTGACAGATTAAAAGACTGCATATTCCCTGAACAGCTGCAGGATACTGTCAAGGCTGCAAAATCTTCCATGTATTACCTCAGTGCTACCCTGGACAGAACTTCCCTACTGGTAAGAAGATTGTACGGTTTTAACAACCATTTCATGGCCTCCCCGCTGAAATGTGTGATAAAAACTGCCATTCGGGATGGACAGTGTAATGATGACACTAGGTCACTAAGAAGAAAACAAACACACTATGCCACACAGTACAGTCTATAGAAGACAAACAAGCAAGTCATCAAGTGGTAACCTTTTTTCACTTCCAACCTGAGTCATGTCTGAACCAACTTCCATGACTATCGCTTCATGTGCTCAGCAGAAAATATCCTAACAGTCCTTTTGACACAGAGAAGATTTAGAAGACAGAAAATAGGAGCTCAGCCTTTTTTTCCCCCCTTGATTGCTATTTTTTTCCCTAAGAACTTGCATTGTACTTGGATAACATGTGGAAAAACTGTTTAAATGCAGTTAAAAATCTTGGTTGGATAGCCTCACTAAGGAGTTTCACATTTCACATTATGTTTTATTATTAACTGTGGCAATTTTTACTAAGGCCTAATTATCAATTAAGTAATTCTTCACAGAAAAAAAAATTGCAATCTAAACCTCTAAATGATGGCGCTGTGTATGTTATATAAATTATATAACTTCTGAATGAACAAATCTCCTCACTCTTAATAATATTATTGTATACATTTATTCCACACAATAATCATGTAATTAAGCACTATGCTTTAAAGCAGGAGTGGGGTATCACAGTCCTGGGGGTCAGATGCAGTCCCTGGCTTGCTTGGATCTGGCCCCTGAAGCTCAGGCCTCCCCCCCCCCCCAGCATTGGGGAGTCCGCGCCGGTGCTCCAGGCCCCCAACCCTCCTACCCCACCGCAGGGCTGGAACACGCAAAATGTACTAGACTGGTCCCTCTACCCCCAAGTTCTAGTGTGTGAGGGGAATGTGAGGAGTGTCCTTCTCCTGCTCCGTCAGGGGCCACATCAGTGATGTATGTGGCCCATGATTGATTTTTCTGTGGATTGGCGGCCAGGACCGGCCTTAAGCCTATTCTGTCGAATCGGGCCCCACGCCTAAGGGGGCCCTGTGCCCCTGCATCCAGAAGTTGGCTCGCTCAGCTCCCCCCCGTGTTTACCTGCGCATGCTGCCAGCTGCTGCTGCCCTGCGCACCGTTTGCAGGTGGGCGGGGAGACGCACGGGCGTGATGTGATGTGACGTGACGTCATGCCTGGGATTTTAAAACTGAAAAGTACCATGCCGCCACTGCCACGGCGCACGCAGTTCGCAGTCCGGCCCCCCAGAAGGTAAGGGAGAGGTGGCAGGGGCTTGGACTGGGTGGGAGAGGAAGGGGCTTGTATGGATGGGAGGAGGGAGAGAAGAAGAGGCTTGTGCAGAGGGGGAGGGGCTTGTATGGAGGGAAGGGAGGAGAGAGAAAGAGGCTTGTGCAGAGGGGGAGGGAGAAGAAAGGGGAAGGTACCAAGAGACAGGCTGGAGGTGAGACAAATGCCAGGGGGCCAAGTGGAGACAACGAGGAAAAGGGCAGGAGGGGGTGATGTGGGAGAGGAGAGGGGAAGATGCTGGGAGAAGGCTTGAAAGAAGGAGTGAGCATGAGAAAGTTGGGAATGGAGCAAGGCATGTGTGAGGGCACAGGGGCATGAGGAAAACAGGGGTAGAGAGTGGTGAGGTGATAGGCATCAGCGAAAAAGAGGGCAAAGGGGACAGGGGCAGTGAGGGAAGGAGCAGCACCAGGAGAGTGCAGGGGTAAGGGAAGGTGCAGGTGCCAGGGGATTCTGGGGGTGAAGCAGAAGGGCAGACACCTGCAGGGGAAGGACCAGCATCTGAGGAGAGAGGCAGGGCAAGTGTGTAGAGGGAGGTGTTAGAAGAGGGGATGAGCTCACTTGATCAGAGTGGGGCTACTGGAGGAGTGGGCACAGGGGGGAGAGAAGGGCTGGTGGAGGGGGGCAGGTCGCATGAGGGCTGAGGGCAGTGAGAAGGGCAGGAGTCAGGACAGCAGAGGAGGGTGAGGAGTTGGGGGCCAGCAGGCACCAGGAGAGATGATGGAGCAAGGAGAGGAGACATGGAGGCAGAGAGAAAAGGTAAAGGTTTATAAAATATTTATTAATAACGTGGTATGCTGCCCACGGCCAGTTTGTTTGAGCCCCACGCTGCAGTTCGGGTTTATGTGGGGATCAACACATGGCCGGGGAGTGGGAGCCAAAACAAAAAAGTAGTCAGTGTAATGATCTTCTGTTGATATGTGTTTTAGTAGTTAAATTCTTGGACTGTCATTGATCATGAAAAGTGCTGTCACATGGGTAGAAATCGGGTAAATATTGCAATTTATTAATATCAGCAGAACTGACTTAAATGGGGCCTGTGTGTTGTGTAGTCTTGTCTTAATATTTCTATTCATGCCTGTCAGCGTGAGAAGCTATTTGTATATATTTGCTTGCATATGCAACCACACTTAAGTTGAGGCCCTCAGCATGTTCTGTAAGTATCAGTGTGGCCCCTGGTGCTTCCAAAGTTGAATTGCCCTAGCTTATCCCTGACAGGTGTCTGTCTAACCTGGTCTTAAATATCTGCAATTTAAGCCCATTGCTTCTCATCCTAACCTCAGACACCAACCAGAACAATTTTTCTTCCTCCTCCTTATGATACTCTTTTAGATACTTGAAAGTGCTCTCATGTCCTTTTCGGTCTTCTCTTTTCCAAGGTAAACAAGGCCAAATTCTTCAGCCTTGCCTCATATCTCATGTTGTCTAGACCTTTCATCATTTGTGTTGATCTTCTCTGGACTTCCTCCAGTTTCTCCACGTTTCCTGAAATGTGGCACCCAGAATTGGACATGATACTCCAGCTGGGGCCTAATGTAGATGGCTCATTCTCTGCCTAGGGGACATGAGAGTGAATCAATCCTACTGTTGATTCTTTTCCTAAGCCAGGAGGGCACGGTAGTTCTGAAGGGGTTTGGAGCGGGGATGGAAGCCAGATCCAAGATCAATGAGACCATTGAAAGGAGACTGGACCTCTGGATGCCTTGGGGGTCAGCAGCAAGGGCCTGCTTTGGGAAGCCCCCTCTTTGGAGGTGAATGTGGCAGCACTGAGACACCACCCAAAAGCAGGCGCCACAGACACTTACTGCAGATTTATGGGATGGCTCTCTCAGATCTTGCACATGTGTAAGATGATAGATCTGCAGGAAGGGGAACAGCGGCGTAGTGAGGGGGCAGGAGGGGACAATTGCCCCTGGGAGAAAAATAAAATAAATTTAGCTAAAAATAGATGTCACGTGTTTTTAAAAGGAATATCGTATCTCCTGCCTTTTGTCTATTTTTGTCTCTTTAGGCCCCCAGTTAAAATTTTCAGAGGCACTTGAGTGACTAAAGTAATTTTTGAAAATTGGATTTGGAAATCTAAGCTCAGATTTTCAAAGATAATTAAGCTCCTAAAGAGACAGTTGCCAACTCGGATCTTCAAAGATATCTGATTTACACACCTTTGAAAATCTGGTCGTAAGTGTCGTAGTCAGTTCTGAACATGAGATGTAGGAGCCCAGTCCTAATTCCTTCAGGCTTTTTCTTAATTTGAACATTTATGTACACTAATTCCCCTCCTTTCTCTTTCACTATCTAATAAATGCATGGATCAAAATTATAGGTGCTTTGTGAATATGCTGACTTGAGAGTGGAAAGATTTCATATTGTCATGTATGATTCCTGGTAACCCATCTCAAATATGAAAAACTAGGTTGATACCTGCTCATATCAGGAGCTGTTGAATTCAGTTTACCATTTGCAGTATCTCATTAGGATGTTTAGTGGAGAAGATATTTATTTATGTATTTATTTATACTGTGGGCAAAGCATGGGCTCACAAGAATTCCTCCATTGTTTTACCATGAGTCTCAAAACATTTGGTGTTTTTCTAAAGGTGTGGAGTCAATCGATTATGTAGGAATCTCAGCTTTCATTTAAAAAAAGTTCTCTATACTTCTGGGCCTTACAGCTAAGGAGGAAAGCTTTAAAACATGAGCCCTAAATACTCAAGAAACAAAAGGCCAATAAAAATCCAACGTTTTATTTTTAAAATATTTTATGATTTGTAAACCACTCATATAACTTTGTGTAGGCGTTCCTTGTGATTTTGGGGTTGGCGATACTGATCTCTGATTGGTAAATTTAGAGAGGTTTCTCCCTTCAATTTTCCTTTTTTGTCACAGGTCACCAGAGAATCATAGAGACAATGGAGAGTAGGGTGAGTCCATGAATGGTCAGGGTGACTAATTATTATCAGCCAGTGGTCTGAATGAGCTATCTACTGCCATCTGTTAATCAACTGTAGGAAAAGGCTTCACGAGCAAACCTTATTTACATAGACATACCTACTTTGCCACAGAGATGAGTAGACACACTTGCTGTATCAAGGTGCTCAATTTTGGCTCTTTTGGGTTCAAATTCACTTAAGACTTGGAGCTGGGAGAATGAAATGTTATCCATATTGTATGATTAAAAGGTAAAAGATCTGAACTTAATATAACCTGGCTTAGAGTCTACCATAACTTGAACACTAAGCAGAGGATAGTGAGTCACATCTAACTGAAAGTCACAGAAGATGGAAACAGATTTTATTTCTGGAGGTGTAGAGTCTATTTGGGAGTCCTCAATTATATCTGACCCTTTACATCCAAGTGTGTCTAGACTGGCCAGTTTTCCGAAAAATCAGCCACTTTTCCGGAAAAACTTTCCAGTTGTCTACACTGGCCGCTTGAATTTCCGCAAAAGCACTCATTTCCTACCGTAAGAAATCAGTGCTTCTTGCGGAAATGCTATTCTGCTCCCGTTCAGGCAAAAGTCCCTTTTGCGCAAAGCTTTTGCACAAAATGGCCAGTATAGACAGCTCAGATTTGTTTTCTGCAAAAAAGCCCCAATCGCAAAAACGGCAATCAGGGCTTTTTTGCGGAAAAGCGCCTCTAGATTGGCACGGACGCTTTTCCACAAAAAGTGCTTTTGCGGAAAAGCGTCTGTGCCAATCTAGACTCTCTGTTCCAAAAATGCTTTTAACGGAAAACTTTTCCGTTAAAAGCATTTCTGGAAAATCATGCCAATCTAGACGCAGCCCCAGTGTTTAAAGGCAGAACTGACTAGAATCAATTGAGAGTCCTTGTCTTGTCTCAGTGATTGCTTGAGCAAAAATCATTGATAAAATCTTGTCTAGACTGACCTTGCACTCAACATGCAGGCAATATGTGTTGAAGGGCAGTGCAAAGGAGGCAATGGTGGTGAGGTACCATATTACCTAGTGAAATCATTGGTGCTGAAATCACTAAGGACTGGAATTTGACCACAGTACTGACACTTTCGTAACAAAGATTCCATTCTTGCTATTTAAAAAGTAAATCAATATAACAGAAAACTGCAATGCTTTCTAGTAACTTTTTAAAAATCAAACTTTAAACTTCTGATGTGATATTTGTGTGTGGTTGTGGTTTGTTGTGTGGGTGCTGAACAAAAAAATCCTGCCAAAACTATTCAAATTGGGCCCCACACTTCCTAAAGTAGGCGCTGCTGGCTGAAAAAAAAAAAGATTCCCCGCCCCGGTTTTAAAGAAATAGGACATATCATCAATTCACTTCAAAATTGCTATTTAAAGAAATACGGTTACAGCCAATAAAAGTATCCGTGAAAGATTTATAAACATTTTGACACTAACTGTAAATGAATGTACAAATCAAATTACTAAAACTGTAAACTTCTACTACATTTTAAAGTTACAATAACATTTTGCAGAATTTAATATGAACAGTTTAAATATAAAACGTTTCCCTTTTAAAGAAGTCATTTCTGTTTCACTATTTTACAATTCCCATCTGTTTTCCTTAAACAATGTTTGATGTAAAATAAGACTTAAGGAAATATTCATTTGCTTGATAATACAAATAAGAAACTAAGATACTGACATTCGAAGACTCAGATTTTATTTTAAGGAATGAAGATATTTGCCTGTCTTTAACTGACACACATAGTTTCTCTCTTTCTCTAATGCAGGAATTCAAATATTTAAATTGAAGGTTTTATTTCTGAGTTTCTTTTACCAAGTACAGTAAAACTCCATTGGTCAGGCATCCAATGCTCTGGCACTCCTGATAGTCCGGCACCATCAGGAACCTGGAAGTGCTCCGGGCAGCCGGACAATTGGAGCTGCTCTGCACCTGGCTTCCCTGATTCAGCCACTGCTGAAACTGACCAACAGCTGAATCAGGGATGCCGGGGACAGAGCAGTTGGGGTGCTTGTAGGGATAACATATTAATGTATTGAAAATAATTCCCCCAAATGGAAGTGACTCCCCATAATTTGTTCCCCACAACTTAAAGTGTTTAGATTTATTATTAATTCTTATTATTTGTTAAGATTGTTAAATGTTTAGATTTATTATTATTATTGCCCCTCTAGAACATAATTTGTTAGGAATATAATATTAGGACTATGTAGCCAGAAATAGCTCCCCCTCCCTCCCCGTGTCCCAGGGCATGCTCAAGCTTGTACAAGGGGCTGCTTGAAATTGACATTGCAGAGATACATTGTAACAATGCATTGTCAAGCCACTAACTCTGCTATGGGAGCCAAGTCCTGTAATTGACCAAGGGCATTGTTACATAATTGACGCCTGTTCTCTTTAAAACATTGTAACTTTACTCAGCACTCAGAGAATGTTTAAGCAATACCACCCAGAAACTTTTGTAACTACAACTTTTATTATTATACAAAATACTGTATGGGAAACATTAATTAGGGAATGTATGTAAGAGAGAGTGAGTGCTTGGACGATGAATGAATGGTTCTGAGAGGTGCCAGCCTGAGAATACAGCAACAAAGGGCTGAAGAAGGCATCAGGTGCCAGTGCAACCAAAAGGTGTCAAGTGGAGAAAACCAAGTACTGGAGGTCCACCCGATGAGATCACTGACGAGCACCTGGCAGCCACCCTGAAGACATCAGCATGATGCAGCAATTTCCATAGACTGGCATAGGAAGACATTCCTATAAGAACTGGACTAAAAAACTATGGAATCAGAGTCCAAGGTTCTGCTGCCAGCCTACCAGGAGCTTCAGATGCGCATCTGATCAGGACTTCGCTCCCCACTACCATCACTTGTGTACAGAGTACCTGGCCAGTATTCTGTCACAAGCAACTTCCAGGCTGGTAACTATAACAAATACACAGAACCTGAATGAATGAATGAATGAATGAATGTTTATATGTTAAGGGTTAAGTAGTTAAACAACGTTGTTTGCTTCTATCTTTTCTTTATTTTTTTATTATTATCTTTACAATAAATGTGGCTTTTTACCTTATCCCCCTCATAAGATCCTGCTTGCTTTTATTTGGTATAACATTTTGATGGGTTGGTCTCACAGCGCTGAGGGGCGGCGCTACTGGACCAACCCGGCAGCACCCGAGCTGCTCTGCCGCAGGCATCCCTGGTACAGCCACTGCTGAAACTGACCATCAGCGGCTGAATCGGGGATGCCTGGGACAGAGCCCAACTATCAGAAGGAGGGGGGGCTAAGAGGGATCTAGGGTGGCATCCCTCCACCCTATCCCAGACCCCTCATAGCCCCCCCTTCCGATAATCTGGCATATCTGAAAATCCGGTACCCCCTGGGTCCTAAAGGTGCCGGATTATCGGAAATTTACTGTAAATTCACCATCACCATAAAATTAAATGTTATTTGAAATAAACTGAAATGTATCATTCACACTAATTATGGGTTTACTTATTATTCTCTCTTTGTCTGATCCTCTTTCTCTTTCCTTTCTTCCATTACAGGATTTCTATGGTTGCCCATACTTTACCTTGGAATTTTGGGGGGATTCCCTCACATCCCTCTTTCCTCTCCCCTTATATATACACAGTAATCTCCCTTTTCTCCCTTATGGATCCTCTCCTCCTTTTCACTTTCATATGAACTTAGAGTAAAACTTATTTCAACTTCATACTAACAGCAGAAATAAAACTGGGCAAAATGTTCTGCCCAAAAAGGACTCAACCTTTTTTTAGACATGTCCTACCCTAATTACCTTTGAACATACTGAGAAACAAGAGGACCCTGAAAAAAACATGTAGCTCCCTGACTTTCAGTGTAACGGTTGCTGAGCAATGTGTGCTCTTTAAAAAGATAGCAACCCTCCACCCACAAATACCTCAATGATACTCTTTTACTTAATAATTTACATTTGTTCCATTTTATCACATATAGTTAGTTGAAACTTGTTGTATAGGTTATACCTCCCTGGTCCATCATCCTCAGGACCTGAGCAGTTCCAAACCAGAGAGTTTGCGGGACCGGGGAGGCCATTGCTGTCTGCATGCCCATGGCCAGCTCCTCTCTGGGCTGTGGGTTTCTCTGGCACAGGGTGTCACTGGCTGCTGCAGCCCTGTAGCCCAAGGCTCCCAAGCTGCCACCGGCCCCCACCAATGCTGGGGCTTCCCAGCGGCTGCCAGATTTGGTCCCTGCTAGGATTCCCAGCCAGGGTGGGGACTCCCCCATCAGCCATGCTGCTGCTGGGAGTTCCCTGCCGGGGCAGGGACTCTGTAGGCTGCCATACTGCCGTAGAGGTTCTCAGCTAGGGTCGGGACCCCTTGGGACTGGGCTTCCCAGCCGCTGGCCCAGCTGGGGCTCCTAACTATCTCTCCCACTCCTGGCCTCCAGGGCTCTTTGGTACAGGAAGACCACAGATGTTTCCAGACCAGAGAGTCCGAGATTTGGGAGGTTCAACCTGAATTGCTTTATTCTGTGCTCTTGAAGCAATGAAGAGTTTGTATTTTTATTAGGAAGATATTTTAATTCCTTTGTGGAGAAAAGAAGGGCATATTCTTGGATTAGTAAAAATAGAAAAAAATAGGTTGATCCTTTAAGAATTTTCCCTCTAACATTTTTCTTAGCCCAGACAGCATAATTCTACTGACATTAGGCACATTCAAATGTAATTAATTAATTATTTTACGGGGCAATACACCATGTGAGGCCAATAGCTACTTCAGATCAAGGGACTTATAAATCCAAAGAGGCTGTAGCATTTCACAAAACACTGCATATTAAAGCAAAATTAAATAAACCACAAAATAAGATAACACTGATATGAACAATATTTTAAAAGTATTTTCTAATCCTAAAGAGCTGAATTTCATAAGAGCTATCATCCACTATATAAACACTAATACCAAGTTGATTTAAAAAAAAACAGTAAGGGACTAAAACATAATTACTATGAGATATCTGCAAAAAGTACAGAATTTCTTAGCGAGAAAAAGAATACGTTGAACTTGAGGGGCAACTGGGCCTATTACAAGGTTCAGTTCATTCACATACTAGTTCAAATAGGACAGTATCCTACCACTACTGAGTAGACTATGGGGTCAGAATGTGAGAGGTAAGGGTTTATCAATTAATCCTTGTTTTCTAACCTCAGAGTACAAACATTTGTATTACTGCTCTATCCATTTATGGACATCTGATTTAGTTTTATTGTGACAAAAGCCATTCTCTTGGGATTTGATCTACTCTGTCTTACTTATCCTGCTTTTTGGGTTTTCACCTTTTCTTCGTTTTCCTTTCATCCTCTCTACTTTCCCTCTATAAACCATCTCATATCTGTCTCAATCTTCACCCTTTCTTATCCATTGTCCAAAGGTATTAGAGCAAAATACACCAGAAAAGCTGTGAAATTCTGGCTTTGGTAACAGAGTTGCCTCATAACACAATGGTGTGTCTCTTCTCCCAGGTGCCAAATACCTTTAAAAACAACTAAGAAAAATACATAAACTCATTCCGAGTACCAAAGAAGCTATTGCTGTTATCATAATTATGAGCTTATAGATGGTAGGGGAGGTCGTCAGTATAACAGTGAATGGGAGCGATAGCCATCAGCTAGCAGTCCATGCTATAAAAGTATTAGATTCTGGAAGCAGATCCTCAGCTGCTTTCAGTAAGTTACGTATGCATCCTCTATTCTGGGGCTAGGTTTCCACCATCCGTATCTTCATGGAGAAGCCCTCAAGCTGCTCTAAGTTACCTTAAGACCATAAGATTATATATGCACTGCAGTCAGGAATGAGATGCCCAGTGCAGGCAGACAGACTTGTGCTAGCTTTACTCAATATGGCATGCAACATCCAGACTGATATTTTAATGCACTAATTTGAGTAACGCTAGCGTGAGTTTGTGTACCCATGCGTGGAATCACACCCAACTGCCATGGAGACATATACAAATTCCCAAGAGGCTATTATATTTACTGAGTCTGCTGGAGTACAGAACAATTTGACCAAGGCCCAAAATACTATACCGCTATGCCAGGGGAAATAGAAAAGGGTTGTATACAATGTATATGCAATCTCTATCACAGCCAAAAATTACCCCTTACTGAAGGAATCCTCAATTGCCTATTTATAACAGCTTCCTAGCTTTTTTGTAATACTGTACCATCACATACAGTCTCGTACTACAGGGTGTCGTTTCTCTTCTCTGTTGGTTGCAGCTCCACTAGTAATTCCCAAATGTTTCTGAGATAAAAACTCAGCTAAGCATTTCTTAAGGTTTCAGAGTAAAGTATTAAATAAGAGACTGACTTTGTAATCACCTGTGTCCCCTCCTCTTTTCATCTAACAGATTAGACAAAGCACATAAAGACCTTGACAACTATAAGACATCTAAATACTAACAAATGCATGATAATTAACCTGAGTTTTACTAAACTCCTGGGTGTTTGAGGAAGTACAAGGTTTCTCTGCTACTTTCTCCGGAGGGCACTAAAAAAAAATAAAAGGTTGTCTTTGGTTATGCATGACAATAACTATATTTCCCTCTCACTAACTGTGGACATTGCTATAATACTGTATTCAAACCAAGATTTTTTTTTCACATAGCTTGTTAAAATATTGAAAATGTACACTTGGAAAGCAAACAGCTAGAATGATATTTTAATGGAAATATGTTCTGTAATAGCATCAACAGCATTTTTCTTCTAATTTTAAATGCTATGATTTGAAAATTTGATCTGAGGAAGTGGGTCTGGCCCACGAAAGCTCATCACCTAATAAACCATCTTGTTAGTCTTTAAAGTGCTGCATAGTCCTGTCTTTTATTTCAGCAAGACCAGACTAACACGGCTACATCTCTATTACTACTGAAAATATGAGTATGTCTTTCAGTTAAAATGTGTTATATTATGTTGTTTTATTATACATCTGGCATCTTATATACCGTAATATACTCCAGTGATTGTAATATACCTAGAATACTGGGGAAAATGCACATCAAGTTTGAAATGCCCATATTCTAACAATCAATCTTCACTTCAAGAAGCACTGCCACAAAGGGCAGCAAGAAAAAAATTAATGGTCAGTAACTAGTTTTTGTGGCAGTTAGCTACAAAATTACAATGGAAATTGTATCCATGCATGTATGGTAATTATTACTGAAAGGTTGCATTAAATCATTAACTCACAACACATAACAAAAATACTCAACTCATACTATTTCAATTATGGTGTAGATAAATTACACCTTACTTGGTAGTGATACAATACTGACTACTGATAAAGTCCATTCATTCTACACCACTCTCTTTCTCAATAAGCTTCCTTTTGGGCTGAAACTTAGGGTGACCAATCGCACCTCACCTCACATCAACCCAAAGGAGAATTTTATTTGCAAGTTCTTACAAGGTTTGTTTGGGCCTTCTTTAAATTTCTGGAGCAATAAATTTGCCCTTCGCCAGCTGAGAGTCCTCAGCTAAGCTTTGGAAGAGAACCATTTTAAAATAAAGTTAGACATCTAAGTGAAATGTATGCAATTCAGCACTTGATATAAATTTTAGTGCATACTTCAAAGTAGATCAGCAAGCATCACATAGCTTGTTTTCCTTTCCCTCCTCCGATTTTTATTTTTCAACAGCCTGAATGCATCCAGGCCTCAAAAGCATTTCTCCACTGCTTAAGAACCTGCTCCAGAGCCTATTTTAAAAATACAAAAATTCCCATTGATTGAAATGAACTTTGGATCAGGCTCTAGAATACCAGATGTCCCAAACAGCACCTCAGAAATCAATGAGCTCCTACATGCATCAATATCGGTAATAACTGTATTTAGTAAGGGGTGTAAATGTTTTGAGATGGCATGTAAGGGATACATTATACCACCAGATTGACCAAGGAATACACAATGCAACAGACTGTCAGTCAGTCAATACATTAATGCTCTACAAAAATGATTTTTTTTATCATTTTATAACAATGTCCTGGAGCAACGGAAAAGGCACTTGATAAATGTTTGGAAAGTGGACTTAACTAAAAGTAGTTCTGACAGACTCTGTCATGTCATGGTTTTATCATGTCTAATGACCAGTCAGAACTTACGATTTCTTAATGCTATTTTAATATAATATTTTGCATGTATGTGGTAGTATTAAAAATAATCATATATCTGCTTTGCAAAAAGTGGGACAGAAGAACACTCCATTGTAAATACTACTTACTGATGAAGAGCCCAGCATGGATTTTGGAGCTCGTATCATTCCTGCTATGGAGTGACGAATAGTATCAAACCTGGACACCTTGTCCTTCTTATCCTACAAGAGGGGGGGAAAAGAATATCAGCAACAATAATAAACTACACAACACAGATTTCTGAGTATTTATAATCTAACATTCTTTCCCTGTTTTCGTTAAATATAAACAGATATTCACTAGCATTGCCGCACAAACTTCAGAGTTATCCAATTTATATCAGTTGAGGAACTTGCCCAAATTTTATAATATTTAATACAGAAGATGAGAGTAATTATTTAAAAATAAAATTACTGTCAGCCTTGTAACAGATTTTAAATTATGTAATAGTACAGTCAGGTCTAGCCTCCTTCTTTAACTGCCCCAGAATAGGTCATTTTTAATGGGAGGGGTTTTTTTAAGCTATCCACACAGTGGAACACAAAACTCTGCAAGTAGCTCTTTTGTATGCATATCACTTAATTTTCATCTCCATTGTCTTTCCTTTATTATCTCTTCCTGCTCTGTACGGCACTGAATGCAGCATGAGGTGCACAGACAACAAAGCTGTGGAACAGTTACCAAAAATGGTAAGAAAAAGTTGGACAAATGGGAAGATGAGAGGGGGAAAAAGTGGGTGAAAAGTGACCATCCAGTATATTCAAGTGTGAATCCTGTAGAAAAGTGGCTCCCAAAGTTTCCACGCTATTGTACCCTTTCAGGAGTCTAATTTGTCTTATGTGCTCCAAGTTTCAACTCAATTAAAAATTACTTGCTTATAAAATCAGACAAAATACACAAGTGTCACAGTCAAACTATTATGGAAACATTGTTTGCTTTCTCATTTTTACCATATAATAATAAAATAAATCAATAGGAACATAAATATTGTACTTACATTTTAAAGCATAGTATGTAAGGCAGCATGAACAAATCATCGTATGGAATTTTAGTTTGTATTTAGTTACTGTTTTTTATGTAGCCTGTTGGGTAAGTAGGCAAATATGTAGAGGAACTAATGTACTCCCAAATATGTAGAGGAACTAATATATCCCTGGAAGACTTCAGGATAACCCAGGGCTATAGAACAAATTGTCTGCTCTAATGTAACTAGCAATCATATTATAATACATTTACAGAAACGGACCCAATTAAGGTTATATGGACTACTGTATTTAAATTCTGGCATTTTCTAACTTGAGCGCTTGACTTTTCAACTTAAATACACTTTTAACATAGGAAACGCCAAACAAAAAACCTTAAGTCTTTTAAAAATATATCTGGAAAAACAGAAAGTCCGACATATAGAAGCGTATTAATCAGCACATCAGCAAGGTCTGAATCCAAGAACTTCAAATCTCAACACAGAGCTCCATTACTTGAGGTAAAGTAGTAAATGACAACAGAAGCATGGGTGGAGATTTGTGCAGGGTGGGGGGGGGGGCATGGAAGGACATTCTACCTCCCAACTGCACAGCAGATGTTTTTCAACTGTGGGTTGAGCCCATCTAAGGAGTGGAGAAAAACATTCAGGGAAGCAATCAGCAATGCCAGGTGGCTCAGGCCAGCCCCATATAAAGAAACTTGGGAGGGAGCACCGTCTCTGACTCTGACTCACTCACTATGTACACTGTAATTTTTAAGTAGCACTAACAATCAGTACATCCATAAGTTAGGCCTATACTTACTGTTAATGCTATTAAACCCCCCATCCCTCCAAAGTCAATCAATTCCTATGGGTAGAAGTAAGCTATTATCTTTATCAATCTACCAGTAGAGAGGGACATGATGCACGTTTTTCTGGAAGCAAGCACAACAATTTGCTGAACAAAAACTGAAACAGTAAGATCACAGGTGGAGGGTAAAAATATTGTTTGGAAGAGCTGGACCTAGCTCTCTCTCAGCCAAGTGTGGAAGGGAAATCTGTGAGACAGAAGGAGGGTCTGGTGAGATAGAGAGTACCACTAACACCGGGCAGCAAAGTCTCCTGTCTCACAGAAGCTGGAAACTGAGCCCTCCTGGCCCCACAGTCTCTCTGAGCCATGGCAGCTCCTCTCCAGGATTTGAGAATGAGTTTGCCCAATCCTGCACTCAACTCTGAGCAGCAGTGGATTTGCTCCTGCCCCCTGGGCCAGAGGTTGGAGAATAAACCTGCCCAGCCCCACGCTTACCCTGGCTCCATCCTTCCCCACTGTGCTGGCTCTGGGAGTTGGAGAGTGAGTCCAGGCAGCAGCGGTCCATTCTGTAGCTTGCTGTTTCCCTGGACTCAACACCTGGCTCCAACCTGTTGCTTAATGCAACAAGGAAGAGGAGTGAAGAGTTCAACCACATCATTGTGTGACAAAAGCCAAGGCTTTGCCTAAAAGGCAAGCATGCATGCTAAGGGATGCGAATACCCAGGCAGCTGCTGAGCAAGTAGATACATTTATTATAAAGAAGTGTGCAGTTGTGGATGCCATTTATAATTGACATGTTTGAGGACTGGGTTCAGGTTCTTACGTAGACTTTCAGTTACTCTGTTAAACAGACCGAGTGATACTGATTGCCTCCAAAAGTTAGGTCTTGCTCAATTAAGACGAGACTGGAAGTGCACAAAAATCTTATTTCTAGTCAGTACAAGAGCTGGGTCTAGAATTCATGATCCCTCCCTAGATCCTTCCATAAGCCAGAATGGCAACTGCATGGAGCTCAATCTCTGTTGGGCTAAAGAGAGAACTCAGTGTAGACGGAGTGTTCACCATACCAATAAAGAGCTCTATCAGATCACATGCTAATAGAAAAGTGGAGATGTTTAAAACCTAGCAAAATCTAAGTGGATTTTCACAAGCCCCACAAAAGGCACTTCCCTATTCCTAAAACTATCATTAAATTTCAAGTTCTTGCACTATGAGGAGGCGCTACTACTATTCAGAGATTTTTTTTTTTTTTTTTTTTTGCTCACCTGCTCTCTGAGAAACAACTGGGCTGTTTTGCTGAATCTTTGCTTTTTTGTTTTTATTGATTTTTTTAGTTCTTCCCCATAACCAGGAAGAAACAAAAAGGACAAAACAACAAAAAAAGTAAAGAAAGGGGTAAGAGTGGAAAAAGGAAAGCAAGAAGAAAAAGCAGAGATACATCTCAGTTTCCATCTGCTAGGAATTAATCAAAAGTTTCCAAAAGCTTAACTCAGATCTTTTCAAATTTGTCTGAAGTCCTCCTTCTCTTAAACATTACCCCTCATTTTGCTGCTAGGTCAGCCAAGTCACTGAGCCAAGTTTCTATCCCAGAGGCAGTTTGCTCTTCCATCTAAGCAATATGATTCATTTGGCTATTGCTAAATTTCTTCTAAATAATTTAAGACAGAAAGCAAAACACGGAAAATTTCAGCTCAAATGGTTAAAATTTGATGAAGTTACAATCAAGTAAATAAGAAGCTTATAAACAGAAATGTAAGGCAAACCTAACTACACAATGTCAGTAATAGGTCCATCTTCGCTGCCTTGTCCCTTAAGCAGATGTGTGATACAGGTTTAACCTCTAAAATCCAGGAATCTCTGGTTCAGCAACACCTGTAATCCAGGGAGGACCATGGGTATTTCTGGACCAGAGAGCCATAGCCAGAGCCATTAGTGCAGCCCAAGCCAGGGCCCAGAGGCAGTGGGGCTGGTGCAGCAGAGAATGCACCAATAACAGTGGTTAAGAGAAGAGCCCAGTGGCCTGGGCTGGCACCTGAGAGCAGGGTCAACAGCCAGGAGGGGAGTGTTGACATCCCCTGATCCAATGAACTGCATGGTTTGAGAATGCTTAGGTCCCGAGGGCGCAGGACCAGAGAGGTTCCACCTGTAATATGGTTAGGGAGCAGAATTCCTGGGACTCAGGTGAGGATTCTTTGAAGGAATTTAAATTTAATTTTATTTTGTCACCGTGTTGGATCTTGAGGTAATAGGTCTATTAGTGATTTTCAAAGTGTCTCAGAGCTTTGGAACTACAGACGTTAAAAACTGAAATAACTAAATACATAAACAGTTATGTAACTTCAGCTTTTGGCAGAATAATTTTCTAAATGGTCAACAAAACGTAAAACCAATAAGTAAGGTTCATGTTCTGTCACAGGTATTTTTAGTAATAACATGGAACAGGTTTCAAACAAACAAAACAAAATCATGGAAGCCCATTACCTGCCTCTGAATTTTACTCAAAATAGCCTGGGAAAAGGGTGGAGACAAAGTGCAGCCAGGGTCTGACCACACATACTCCTGCCTGAAAGAGCAATGAGGTAACTCCAACTGCTGCTACGGCGGATTAGGGACCCCTGCTCCTGTGGCACTGAGGCTGACTGGCAGTCATCTGTGTCAGCTGCTATGGGGCTGGCCATTGGTCAAGCTGTTCCTGTGGCAGCCTCCTGGACACTGTTCCAGTGGCCCAAGGGCTGACTGATGGTGAGCTGTTCCAGTAGCCACCTGCCTGTCTGCTGTTCCCTTGGCAGTTTTTCCACCAGCCACTGCTCCAGCCCTTCCCCAGACAAAGTCATGGAACTACCGGAAAATAAAGCAATCAGTGACTCCCATCACAGAATCATATCCTTACCAATAAGTAAATGTTATCTGCAGTGTATGCCCATCCTGGAAACTCATGTACTATAGGTTGGACCTACCTGGTCTACCACCTTTGAGACCTGAGCTGAGACAGACCAGGGAGTTTGCCAGACTAGAGAAGGTCACTGCTCCCCTGCTGGCTGCCCCAGCTCCTGGGCTCCTCTCCTTGGGGCGCCCTGCCCTACAACTGGCCACACTAAAGCTGGCCTGGCACAGCTTCCCATCTTGCTGCCCACCCGTTGCCCCAGGGTCTCCCAGGGTTCCTGTCAGGGACCATTTGGACCAGTCCCGCTGTCGCAGAGCATTCTCTGGGGTTTCTAGCTGGGCCACCCAGCACCACTCACCCTGCTGCTGCTAGAGGTTCTCCAGCTGGAGCCACCTGCAAGGGCTGCCCTGCTGCCATTGGGGATTCTGGCACCCACCTCCCACAGCCCCACTTCAGCTGGGGGTTCCCTGGCAGAGGCTGCCCTGTCAGCCCGGTCCTGTTGCCACGGGGGGTTTCTCAGGGTTCCTGGCTGGAGCCACCAGGCCACAAACAGCCAAGCTGCAGCCAGGGGTTCCCGGCTGCGGCCAGGACTCCCCAGCCACATGGCCCTGCTAACACCGAGGGGTTCCCTGGCCTGGGCAGGAGCTTCCAGGCCATTGCCTGGCCCCACTGATGCTGTCCAGGGCTGAGGCTCCCCAGATGCCTACTGGGCCAGCCAGGGCTACCCAGCCCCTGCGTTGCTCCAGAGCTCTTTGGTCCAGCAACATCCCTCGCTCTGCTGGAACACAGATGCTGCTGGACCGGAGTCTCGGATTTCGGAGGTTCAACCTATACTTCAATTCAGCCAGTAGGCAATACTCTACTTGAGAGGTGAGCAAAGGGGCCTCTGCAGGTTGGATCTGGCCCACAACTGCCCTGCCGTTCCCCTGCCCTCAGGTCAATCAAGACCTGGTGACGGGGGAGCACGCGAAGTCTCCTTCCCACACCAGGGCATGCAACATCAGAGGGAACTGTTGGCTGTTTTAAAACAGCCAGCAGCTCTGTCTAGCTGCCGCGCACCCCTCGCAGGGCGGGGGGCACGCAGTGAGAGACTTTGCATGCTCTCCTGGCCCCACACCCCGATTGGCCTAGGGGTGGAGGGAGTGCATGAGGTCGTCTCCTGCTACAGAGCCTAAAGGGAACCACCAGCTGTTTTAAAACATGTGGCAATACTCTCTAGCTGCGAGCAAAGACTTCACCTGCTCCCCCAACCTCAAGCCAGGGTCTCCTGGTCCTGCCTTTCCCACCCAAGGCCACGCCCCTTCCAGGGCAGCCCGGGCCACTTGAGCAATTTGTGAAGTGGCCCCCTTTTAAAAATTATTGCCCACCCCTGCTCTACTTGCTAGTTACACCAATTATTTCTTTAAACAACATTCTGCAATGTGTCCACAGTTTGCACTACAGATGTATAAAATAAGAATAGCATCAACAGGAAAAGGTAAAAATTAAACTTTCATACTAGTCTCATCGTGAGACAAATAGGGAACTTATAAAACAATATAACTAACACTTGATCATTATTTGCCCAGTTACTCACAAATAAACATTACACTCTTTTTACCAGTCTCATATGTAAACAATACTGCACACCATTTGAAAGTACGATCTGGTAATACAGCAGATTGCCCTTAGCCTACTAGCAGGTCAATTCTGTATCAATGGATTAAATGACTACTAGGGATGTTAAGAGGCGGCTAATGTGCTAATTGTGTAGTCGATAGAATTTTCATTAACTACACAATTAGTCAATACGGGAAGTTAACCCCCCTGCACCTCTGCAATTTAAATGTAATAAGAGCCTGGCAGGCAGGCAGCCCAACTTCTACTGCATTTAAACTGCTCCTTGTCCCAGCACCCTGCCAGTCACCCTAGTGTCCAGCAGGACCATGTCCCTGACCCCAGCACCCTGCTACCTGCCTGCCCCAGCACCCTACCCCAGCACCCTGCCACCTGAGCCAGCATCCTTCCACTTAGCAGCACCCTCTCCCCATCCCCAGCACCCACTAGCACTCTGTCCCCTACCCCCACCAGCACATTTGGGACCACATTAGTGAGGCTTGGGGTTTTTTGGAGGAGTGGTTTTTTTGCATCTCACTTGTGTGGCCCCAACTGACTTTTCTGTGACCTTTGACTCAAAACAGGTTCCTCACCCCTCTCATATGTAAAGACAATGCTAAAACCTTTTAAGTTTGACATCGTTTATTTAAAAATGAAGCCTGGCCAACAGGCCCCCAATTGGGACCAAACCCTAATTTCACTGCAGCATCATAACACTCCTGCACCACCTGCCCCCAAATCTGAGCCTATCATACACTGGAACCCCCTGTCCTGAGCCTCTTACATCCCCAAACTCCTGCAGCCCCACATCCTCAGTCTTCTGCCACAACATTCCTCCATCATCCACACATCACAAATCTGTGTCCTGAGTCCATCACACTCACAACCTTCTTGCCCTGAGTCCCTCACATATCCAGCTCAAACTCCTGCACCCTCACAGCCACAAGCCCTGGCTTGCTCAGCACCCCAACCTTCCACCTGAACCCAACACTCCCCAGCCTGAAGCCCCCTCCCTGAGCCAAAAGCCCCTTCTCCTGCATCCAAATTCCCTCCCAGAGCTTGTACTTCTCACCCCTTTCCACACCCAAATCCCTCATTCCCACCCCACACCTCACTCTCACTAGGTTGAGACAGGTATAAGGGCTGGGGATAGCAAGTGACAGAGAGGAGGGGAACAGAGCGGATGAGGCCTCATGGAAGGGAGGTGGGGGGGTTCCCCCCCCCCTTTTTTTTTTGCTTGACAAACCTAGGGGTTCCTTGAAATTCTGAAAAGGGTTCCTTGGCCAAATAAAATTGGGAACACTGCTCTAACTAATGCACAGCAGTCAGTGATTACGTCATCTGGACTTGAGAACCTGACATCAATAGAACCTACACGAGAAACACAGAAGGAAAATGTATTTCCGAGTATGAAATGCCTGTTAGAACACATATTAAAATGTAAACTTAAAATGGATGATGTACTCTTATTTGGTAAAGTGGAGAGGATCCAAAGAAGAGCTGCAAGAATTAATAAAGGATTAACAAAATAGTAGTGACAGATGCTAAATAAGTTTAGACTTTATAAGCTGTAAATCTTTTAAGAGTGAGAATAATCAACCACTGGAACAATTACCAAGAGTCAAGATGCATTCTCCATCACTAACAATTTTTAGATCACAATTGGATGTTTTCTTCTAAAAAGATTTGCCCTTGGAATTATTTTGGGGAAGTTTTATGGCCTCTGTTATGCAGTAAATTGGACTAGATTAATAGACCTCTGCAAGCATACAACATTATACTCATGTCTATAAAGCTCATGATAAATTTAGAAGATTTGGCTGACTTCTTTCTCTGCCTCTTTTTTTTTTAATGGTTTCTTATTGAGAACTTCATTTTTGAACAAACACCACTGGCATGAGTGTTACCCCGTACATGAAGCCAACACTATTTGAAGCTATCTGAACACTAACCATTTGTTTGAACTAGGGAGACTAGGGAGTATCATCAGCATGAGATAGTTATCACTTGCCTGATGTCTGCAGAGCTATCTAGAAACGGAATGGGGAGATCCAGGCCCATAAGGCTGTAATGTGAACACATAAAAAGAACAGAAACAAAATGACAAGTTTTTAAAAAGTAGGTTAGTTCTGTAGTACATAGTGAATACCCTCAAACATTTTTACCAATTTGAGAGACATTTCTGGTTATACCCGTATTCTGAATTTTAAGAAAATCTCTCTCCAATCAGTAGAAACATTAAGTGTGACCACTCATATACTTACTACAAAATACCTTGCTAGATGTGAATCAATTTGCCACTTTCTAGGCTTCAGCAGGAATTGTGGACATGTGGAGGCTGTGTAATTAGATGTTATGATGCTATCAAAATAGCTTTATTTTGTAGGTACATATTTTGTAATTCGTAATAAATCAGCAAATTTCCTTGACTTATGTCATATACAAAACCATAAAGGTTCAAATGTGAAGAACATTTTCTGTTCATACAAATGATTTCCTCTACATAGTTTATGTGAGAACACAGATAATGCAACAGCTGAAAGTGTTGCTTTTTCCTTTGGACATGCTCAGCTACAACAAACTGAACTGATACTGTATGAGACTGCATAATATTTTTATAGATCTAAAACATCTATGCAGTGGGAATAAGTTGGCCTGCTCATCTTCTCAAGGAAATGAAATCCCTCCCTGCCCCCAAGAGTATCATCTTTCTCATGAGCAGAGTGGGAGACACAAAAAATTCCAACAATATTCCCTATATTTTCTCTATAAATATTAACAAAGTTCATATTGGTTATAAACCTAAACAGATAATAATGGCACTTTTAAGTACTTAAAGCCCAAGCAAGGAAACATTCTAAGATGTGAGTTCTAAATTCTCTGAGACCATTTTTTGTCAATTTAATAGCCTGCATTGCAAAACTTAAAGCCAATTTTTTATTTGAAATGCTGAATATGAAAAGAATCATGGAAGTACTGATCAAAGGTATCAGATAACAAAATAAAAAGAAAAAAGGAATTTGATTGATGAATTCTATTGTATTCCCAGACAACACCTTGGAGAAAATGAAAAATAAAGTAACATTAAAACTAAAAACAAAGCTGCAAAGAAATACATTGTGCCATATTAGCATAGGCCAAGAACGTAACCCTTTAGTAATAAACAGACTGTCACTATTAACAAATATACCAAGATAACTAGTCATATGGCAACACTCAAGGCAAAGGCACTGACAAATAATGGAAGGTTTCCTGGTTGGTCGAAGTTCAATTTCAAATCCTGTCCCTTCCTCTGTAGCCTGTAAGACCCATCCTGCATTGCAAGCAATAAGAATGTGGTCAAGGGAAAGAGAGCAGGAGTAGAACAAAGCAGGACAAAGTGAGCAGAAGCAGGTGCATATGCATATACATAGGCTACTGATTCCTACAGAAGGGGTTGCATAAGTGGTATCATGTCAGCAGAGCCAAAGCTGAAACTCTATGGCCTATGCAGTAGGGATGATGCACAAACTATTTGACATTTTGTGCTACCAAAGTAAAATTCCTAACGAATTAAAATTAATAATGCTATTTTCGTAAATGTCACTGAATTTACTTGAATTTTACAAAATTGCTATAGGCAAAATACAAAATATTGAGGGTTTGGGGGTATTTTTAATGCACCGCTCTTGAATCTAATATATAAAGGAGAAAGTTTCTATGTTTGTGCTCTAATAACTCAGACACTATAAGAGCTACCGCAACCAAGCTTTCTATAGGATAACCTTTCCTCCACGAGAAGGTTTTAAGCTACTTTTGGACCCAATCGGGCCCATCTCAACCTGCAAAAATAAAAAAATAACCCGCTGCACTGTAGGGGCAGCCCCACCCACCCTAGGTCATGTGCCCACCACCTGCAGTCCCCACCACGACATGTACAACAGCTTGGGCACTCACCCTGCCCCCATGGTTACCAGGTAGTCTAAAAAAAACCCACCCAGACACACTTGATTGGGGGCGGGGGGAGAAGAGAGTGGGGCTGCCTGGGAGGATGGAGGGGGGTGGGAAGAAGAGCTCGTGGGGGGAGATCAGGGGAGGGGCGTCCGGCAGGAAGCAGAGCCGGTGGGGGGGGGGGGCAGGGGGGGGGGCGGGGAGACAGGCAGAGACAGGTGGGGCTGGCCTGGGGAAATCGGGGGAGGGGCAGCTGGCAGGAAACAGAGTTGCTCATGGGGTGGGGACAGCGGGGCTGGCCAGGGCAGATCGGGAGGAGGCGAACCCGCCAGCAGGAAGTAGGGCTTAGGGGAGGTAGGCGAATCGGCCAGCAGGGAGCAGGACCGAGCAACGCCAGCTAACTCCAGCTAGTACCTAAATATGTCCTTATTTTGGCACCTATAGGTGGGATATTCAGTTACACCTACATAACATAACTTAATAGAAGAAGTCATGCTGAATTCAAACTGCAAACTCTGATGATGTCTCAGTCACTTGGAGCATTTCAAGCTGTCTTAATATAGTCAAAAATGCATTTTGTTACAGATGTAATAAAAGCTGTTTGAACATCACTTATCCTCAGTTTGCAATGTCATCACAGTGAAGATGCTAAAGAGGCCCCAGACTTGTGTTTTTCAGCTCCGATGAGCATTTTAAGTATGACTTTTGTTTTCAGAAAAATCTTTACGCAAAGAACTGAAACTCTATTTTGCAAATAAGAATATGAATACAGGTTATAAAGCATCTAGTTTAGCAATTTAAAACTAAAAAAATAAGAACTAAAAATGTAAAAAGTCTTATTTAATTTTAAAAAATTACATTTTCCAATTGTTAGAACAGAATATCGAAAATTGGAAAAAAATATATCCATTCTCTTCATCTGTCATTAAAAGCTGCAAGTGCCAACATAATGTACTGTTCTAAGTTACACCAAGGACAAAAAGTGCCCCGCAAGAGCCTCAAAACTGAGAAAATGGAAGAGCAGCGAAAAGTTACCTCTACCCCTGCCAGCTCCTTCTCTCAACAGATCATGAATAAAGCAGTTTGGCCAACCCCCAAGATGGAAGTTCTTGTTTCTAAATCACAGAAGTTATTTTGACTAAAAGCCTTTCTCTAAATTGCTCAGCTTTCATTCTGTTAACTCATGATGGCATCATTTCATTAGGTCTCAAATCACTCAATTTGACATAGTGTTTTTATGGTATTTTATCAAATGAGCAACCGCTGTAACTGCAAAAAGGGTTGTCATAGGATTCTCTCAAAAGAAAAATTCATGCAGTTGAGAATATTAGAGAACATACATATCAAGATGAGGGGCAACATAAATAGAGAGCCAATTAAGCTATACAAAGAATATGGATCCAGGTGATGGATCAAATGGCAATTTCAATTAAATTGTCCATAGAATGAAAACCCTCTGCCTACAGAGACCTTCCAAGACTTGAATTACCAAGGTAAACAGAGACAAGAATTTGTTTATAAATACATGAAAAGCTTTCACACATCAGAAAGAAGCAAACTCAAGGGGAAGAGTATATTTTTCCCTTTCAAGGTCACCTTTAAGAGATGAAATGCATAAAAAAAATGTAAAAGTATGGTCCTACCCTGAAAAGTAACTGCACAAATATTAAGGAGTTCCATGTTTACTGCATTTCAATTTCATCTAATTAATAATTGCAAAGTTTGAAAAAGGAAGAAGGGGGGGTTATCACACCCCCAACTATCAACCATGTAAACTCACCCTGGGATTTGAGAGTCATACAGGGTTCTTTATGTTGGGTATCATTTTCAGTAATGAAAGTTTATCAGCCCTCATTATGCTCTCCATGATATATGAAGGCAGAATTTGGTCAGCAGAACTGCTAGTAGTTACAATTTACAACCAGGAATAAACTCAACTTGATTATGAGACCATAAAATGAGTTTACAGGTTTCACACAGTTTAAAAATTGTTCTTTTTATTTGTTCTTATCAAATTCTGTCTCAGTAGTTTTGACATTATGAATATGTGACCCAACTCTCCAATTTTTATCAGCTTTCAGGACAGAACTTAACTTGAAGATTTTGCTGTTAAATAACCAATAGTCTAGACAGGTGTAAGGATAAACTTTTTTTTGAACATCTCTCAGCTTGCTTATGGGGAACTGCTTAGTTGCATATATTTGTAAAGGTGACTACCATTACTGTAGTATCTAGGTGCCAATCTAATCTTTCCCAGCTTGCTTTAGTAGGGAAATTTATGGATCAGGGCCTGTGTAACTTTATAATACAGAGAAAGCCAAATAAATCCCCCAAAGTCTGCTTGTCTTTCCTGCTGGTGCTGCACAGCAATCCCTATATATTAAGGTAACAAACAGATATTTTGCAGGAAACGCTAGGTAGCTCTAAAAATGCAATAGCCACAACAGAACTGACAGGGACCATGACTTAGAAAAAAAGACTGAACTATACTATGGGTAGACCTACACTTAAAAAAAAAAAATCAATCAACCCTGCAACAGTGAGTCTATTATGGAAAGTCAGGGAAACAAGCTGGAACTCGCCATGCTTCCATAACTCTCTAACCTAGGTGCTCTCACACAAATCATATCATAATCATATGACTGTGAGGGATACGGGATGGAGAGGTTCTAAGGTGCTCCTTCAAAGTACAGGGTGTTACAGAGTATCACTGAATCCATTTCCCATTTCTGGTCATGTGGGAATTTTGCAGCTGAGACTGTCCGTTGACATGTCAGTAGGCAGTAGAAACTGTAACATTGTGTAGCAGTTTCACAGCTTTAGTCCTTCCATGCAAAGGAGGGGTAGGACACAACTGGATATCTCCCCAACTATTAATGTAATACGTGTAAGGCTATCCTATTCATCATGACCTTTTTCTGTGTATCTCTGATCATTGCCAGGAATTAAGTACACATGAAGGCGAAAGCGCAATTGGAATTGCAGCTAACAAGGGATGTGAAGGATAACAAGAAAGGTTTCTACAGGCATGTTAGCAATAAGAGGGTGATCAGAGAGGGTGTGGGTCCCTTACTAGATGGGAGAGGTAACCTAGTGACAGATGATGTGGGAAAAGCTGAAGTACTCAATGCTTTCTTTGCCTTTGTCCTCACGGCCAAGGTCAGCTTCCGGACAACTGCACAAGGCAACACAGTATGGGAAAGAGATGGGCAGCCCTTGGTGGGGAAAGAACAAGTTAGGAACTATTTAAAAAAGCTAAATATACACAAATCCATGGGCCCGGATTTAATGTATCCAAGGGTACTGAGGGAGTTGGCAAATGTCACTGGGGAGCCTTTGGCCATTATCTTTGAAAACTCATGGAGATCTTGAGAGATCCTGGATTATTGGAAAAAGGCAAATGTAGTGCCCATCTTTAAAAAAGGGAAGAAGGACAAGCCAGAGAACTACAGCCCCGTCAGCCTTACCTCAGTCCCCAGAAAAAATTATGGAGGAGATCCTCAAGGAATCCATTTTGAAGCACTTGGAAGAGGGGGAAGTGATCAGGAATAGTCAACATGGATTCACAAAGGGCAAGTCCTGCCTGACCAATTTGATTAGCTTCTATGATGAGGTAATTGGCTATGTGGATATGAGAAAGTCAGTGGATGTGATATACCTTGACTTTAGCAAAGCTTTTGATATAGTCTCACAATATTCTTGCCATCAAGTTAAGGGAATATGGATTGGAAAAATGGACTGTAAGATGAATAGAAAGCTGGCTAGACTGTCGGGCCCAACGGGTCATGTTTGTGGCTCTATTCTGTACCCACTCCAATTCTTCAATATCCTTGTTAAAAAGTGCACGTTATAGCTTTTCCATTCCGCTTGAACAAAGGGCAAGAGGGATACATGATGAGGTGACCTCCCCTCACAAGGCGCAAGCTGGTTAAAAACAACCAGTTAATCTTATAGGTTGCAACTAGAGGAGAGCCAGGGAAAGTTAAAGCCTAACTGAAGATGAAGCTCTGCTAGGCAGGGGCAGGCATGACATGTAAAAAGACAGGAAGTAGAGTGCACAAGAAGGGTGCACGGAGGAGCTCTGCAGTTACTACATGACAAAAACGGAGCTGGCTATGGACAAGGAGTTTTATAGAGAGAATAAATTCTGCATCCTGTCCTTGAGCATGGAGTTTGAAAAGAAGGTAGGACTACTTTAAGTATTTAGATTGTGAGTAAGTTATTGGACAATACAGGAGGAAACTGATAGTAAGATTCCTTCAAAGCCATGCCTTGAGAGGGTTTGCTCTGGGTGGCACTCTGGCACAGCAGGATTGGCTTAATGTTGGTTTCCTGAGATTGGGAAGATATCAAGTTTGCAATAGACCTAAAATCATAAAATATACTGAATCAAATGGCATTATGCTGCAACAATAGAATTCTTTCACAGTGCCACTGATGACAGTATTGAACCTAAGTGTTTTATACTCCCACAATAGTGAAATCGAATTGCCTAAGTAGCTAGTTAGGCAAAACAACTCCATTTCACTATTATGCTAAAGTGTGCATGGAAACTTCTACAATTTACTATTTTGTTGGTAAATACTATTTAAAAGAGAAGGGCGATGGTTTCATTTGTGTTTAATATTATCTTCAGATTCTTCTCTAAATGGCTGAAGGAAGCATTGAATTTCCGCTACAACTGTCTATTTTACATCATATTTGTCATGACTAAATTTCCCAACCTAGTACTTCGAGTATAGATACAGGGACCGGCTAGCAGAATAAACTCTGTAAGAACCTGTCTCTAACTCCCAGAGACAAACTTGTTTGGTTCTCAGTTTCCCTGAGACCCAAAAGGAAGAAAATTGGCCACTTCCACCATCCAAGTGTAGTTAAAATAAAATAAAATAAAAATAAAAATAAAATAAAACCCCTCTCTAATGCAAAGCTCTCCCCTCTACCTCAACCTCTGTTTTGCTTGGAGTTGGGAAAACAAACAGAGGGAATCCTCAGAGAACAATGGGACTCTGCTTCTCCCGCCACATAGGTTTAAAGACATAAAAATCAACCAATACCCGTTAATCAAAACAAAAAGGGAAACACTTTTACTATCAAAACAAGACTACTGTTGCAAGTATAGTAAATGATGGGGTGTTAAAAGCCATGGAATAAAATAGATTCAGTGGAAATCCCTGGATTGTAATCCTTCGTTACACAAGTGAAAAACAATCAGCTCAGACAAATGGGAAACAATAAACCTGACAGACTATTTAAACTTTTCCCTACTTAAACTTTAAATTTCAAGGAGTCCATTCCTGGGAGGATCCTCATCCTTGTTACCTGGGGAAAACTGCTCATCTCAAAAACAAATAGAAGAGAGAGGAATTTCTTGGTTTGAAATTCCTAGCTACATATTACTGGCTGAATGCCTGACACCTGAGGGAGGGGGCTTATCTCCAGAGTTGCTTAACCCTTTACTCATTCTTCAGGTAAGTCAGATTCTCCTTAGCAGCTCCTATTCATGACATTTGACATAAGGAATAACAGTACTGCCATAGATTGGGTTAAATCTGACTGTTATAGGGAGGGTGTTGCAGCCACCTTTCATTCAGGTTAAATGTACAGCAATGGCTGAAATAAAAGTAGCAGCACATAAAGCATGAGCATATTAAAAGCTTAAGCAAACACTGAAATGTGACTTAAAAGGTTTCAAATGCAAGGGCAGGAGCATTGATTGGTAGAGGTGGTTCCCTCTCAATCCATGTGAGAGACACAGACGCAGGCAAAAAACTCAGCAGAGAAGAAAAAAAGAGAGAGAGAAGCCCAGTGAGAGGATTGGGTGCTGACTGAAGATGCTTCTATCTGTGAGCAAGGACACTGTCTCCACTGTGTGATTCGTCCTGTGTTCAACAACTTTGGACATTCATCATAAACAAACAAAATTACATCAAATTATGCCCACCTATTTATCGTAACTGGAACAACCTGCATTGTACAGTAGTTCCAAAGACAGTTTCTCTCATTTGATGCTACTGCTGACAACGTAGTCAGCAACCATAGTCATGGCCCAACATTTATTTTTTCTCCCTCTGGCTTTTAACTAACCTGCAAGGCAACTGCTTGAGCAATGACTTAGTATTTTATTTGCTATGCTAACATTTGCTAGAATACCAGCTAACAAATTTTTGCTCATTGTTGCTCCATTAAGATATACAGAGGTACAGGAAAGAGAAATTTCAAAAAGGACAAATATAATGGGTGAAACTGATGACCTTTTTGGAAAATATCATGACTTTTTCCTTCAATGTGTTTCAAATTATTGTGGTGTACTCCATATTTAGATTTTTTACAAATGTCGAGGTACTGAAAAACATTCACAATCATTCTTGATTGATTAGTATAGTTGATGCAACTTGACTACTGAATGTAGTACACTTCTCCTAAATTAAATCTTAGTTAAGAGGCATAAAGTGTAGCTGATAGTTGCTGGCTAAGCATGTGAACTGAGCTCAGAATCACATCATTCTTTGATCCAAACTTTGCCCTTGCCTCTACTTCCTCTAACTGAAGCAAAATATTTCCTGGAAAAATATCTTTATTTTTGCAAATTGCTTTAATAAAAGACACTAGTGGCAATGCTAGACTTGAGACAGCCAGGTTTTTTTGGCTGCTTCACATAAGTCTTTCTAAATTATACAGATCTAACTTTTGGCAGCCACACAGTGAAAATCCCTTGCCTCCTGTGATTTGGAACTAGGGAAAAAATGATGGCAAAACAATGTTTTGCTTACAATGATATTTTATATTTACTTTCTGAATGAATCTGTATCTAATCCACAGAATAATACAGTTCTTATGAACTGGAAAAATGTATTGTTCACTTGAATAGAACAGATGAACACTCAAACATCATTTTTAAAACAAAGCAAAAAAGAAAGGATTTTTGATCAGGACTTGAAATGTTCTATAACAGCACTTTTATGAAAGTTTACCAATAGATATTTCTTTCAGTTTGTGACACCCTGGGTTTTTCTCTTTGGAATAGAATACCTGTCATTTCCAGGAACGTCTGGTCACCAAGTATCACCTAGTGACGAACACTGATATTTTTCTTAGTCTGTACCACTAACCACTACTCAAACAAAATGTGTATTCCTTCCAGGACCTTGTCTATTCCTTCATGAAACGTCTGACTCACACCATGTCCCAAACAGAACTCACACTGATGGTGATAGTAGTGACAAGACCAATACCTATTGAAAGTAATGTTTATTTGGAGAAAAAAGTTAGTAGTTTGGAATACTGGATGAGATGCTAGGGAAAGAAGAGTTACTAATATTGCTATCTTGCAGAGAAATAATATAGAAAATCTCGGGTTCACTCTAGATGCTGTATTAATGAGGTCACTCACGTGTCTGCATGTAGAGCCCATGCAATAATAATCTCATTTGTACCACCATCAGTATATTCCACTGAATACTGAAAATGCTGATAAGATGTTGAGTACTGCAGACGAATCTCTAGACTGGATTTTTTTTTCAATACACTGCTGTGCTTTGTTTAAGCCTAAAACAACTCACTGAACAACTTGGTCTGAATCACTAGGGATACAGCAAATATTTTTGTTAAAAAACAGGACTTTCTAGTGAGATAAATCATCTTCTTCAGGACCAAGACAGTTCTGAATTTTCCTGTTCTTTTGTGAAGTGGATGATGTAATTCAAGCATATATTTATTATACTCATGTTGTACAGATGGTTTCCAGCTCTACATTTGTTATTACTTTAAGAACTGTTACTTACCTTATTCTTCTAGATGTTTGATCCTCATAGATCCCACTATGGATTCACATGAACCCTATGCAACTGAGATTGGATTCTTCTAATCAACAGCATCTGTAGGAGCTAAAATTATGCCTAAAGACTTAAGGCCCCCCAGCTGGAGGATAGAAAGACAGTTTGGGTTCAACTTTCAGTTCTGTCACAACAGAATCTCAGAGAAGTAGGACTTCACAGTAATGAAGAAGAGCAGATAATGGGATCCATGGGAATTATCTTCTCAAACAACAACAGTTTACTGTAAGAACTTGTTCTTCATTCTTTTGAGTATTTTTTCACATGGGTCACAATCCCAGTGACTGACAAGCAGCTAGGAATTTGCTCATCAGTGAGTGCTAGGAGTCCTAATTAAACAGGGACTATAGGATAGTCCTACCAAAACAGACATTTGATCTGGAAGCCTACATCAAAGAACAGTCTTATATAAGTATGGCTCACACGCCACATAACTGTCGTACAAATTTCAGAAACTGACATTCTTCGAACAGGCAAATGAGGCTGCCTGAACACTCGTGCAAAGATTTGCTAACTTTTCCTATTGCATACCTCTACCAGATCTATAAGCTGCCTGCGAACACTTACCTGTCTTATCACAGATACTTTGTGTTCTTGTTAACACTACTTGTCCTTAGTCCATCACTGTTGCATCCTTGATCTTCCTCCTGCTTAAAATGTATTTGTAAAATGCTCTCTCGTTACTGTTGATTGTTACCTTACAGTAATATGATAATGTTTTTGCCACATCAAGAAGGTGAGGTTTAGCTTACCCTGGGATGGAGTGAGGCTTGAGGAAGATAACTTGGACATGAATGGCATCAAAATGTCAACAATCCTGAGCAGTATCTGAGAGCAACTCTGTCCTTATGAAGCACTGGATGAGCAAGACCCATCAGAAGGACCTGAACTTCCCTACACTTGAAGTAGTCTTCAATGACAGATAATATATATAAACAGCAGGTAATAACTTAAATGGGGGAGAAGAAACCCATCAACCCTGTTAATACTATATTGAGATCCAAAAAAAGAAGAGGCTCCCAGATTGAGGCTGGAGGCTGAGGATGACACAAATGAGGTTCTTTAGGAATCTTGCCTCTTTAAGATGGGGAAACAGCATGGACCTAGCTCAAGTGAATATGCAGATATTGCCATTAGATGCATCTTTGTAAAAAGTTATATGGAACTAATAAAAAGTAGAGATAACTTCCAGGTTGGCAGGTTGTCCAACAATACTGAAAGAGATATTGCCCAGGGAGACAGCTCATGCTGAGATGCCAAAATAGAAGACTTCTTTGAATTAGCTTTATAAGCCAGTCTTCCCTGCTTTGAAGCACAATGGTCTGTACTTTACTTGAACAGCTTTCTTCAGGGGATGTTAGCAAGCCAGCACCCAAGTAAATGTAACGATGATAGGACAAGATGCAGGAGTTAACTTTTTTCTGTGAGACTAACCAGGTAAGGTGATATGGCTGTGGTGAGAGGATCACCATATCTACGTAGAAGTACTGCGTAGGCCATATCTGGTTTATCATAAATATCAGTCCTACATTTTGCATCATCTCTCTCAGGACTTCGATACCATGGGGAATGGAAGGAAAGCATATATTAGTCCCAGTGTCCAAAGGTTGAAAACAAAAAAGTGACAGGAAGCTCAAATTGTTTGAATCTGGCCTTGTGTGCATAGGGTGCATGTACACCACGTGTGGGATCCACACAAACAAATAGCTGACAAATTAGATTTTCATAGGAAGGGGATTCTATAGTAAAGTCTTGATAGAATATCAAGAAGCATTTGATCAAATAACAGGTATTGCTTCAGAGATGTATGTATTGGTCATAAAAAGAGATTAATCATTTGTGTTGAAATTTGAGGATGTTGCCTCCAACGGTAGCAGGTTCTTGCAACTAGTTAACTACTATCCTGCAGAGACTGAAATTGATAAGAAGAAAACTAACAACTCTTTCTCTTCTCACTCTGTACTATTTTCTATTTCAACCATTCATTTGACATAAAAATAATTATATTTTTGCTTCTCCTGGGAGAAACTGGAATTTTAAAGGAGGCAGGGAGGAATAGTGAAAACTTTTTTTAATAAAGAGTCACCAAATTTTTTTTTAAAAAACCAGCTTGAAGATCAGAAAGGACAGACCCTGTAGTTGGAGGAACACATTCAGATACAAAATTACATAACATTTAAATGAGACTAAGCAAAGTGTGTATTACAATCACTTATGTTAACAACAAAGCAACTTGTTTTTTCTATCAACTATTCCAAAAAGCTTTGAAATGAAGAGGAAGAATTTCTTTTACACTTCTAGGAAGACTCTTCCCCCCCATGATATTTGCATGAGATGGTATTTTATTTTTGATTCACTGACACTAATATTTTATTCCACTTTTCCCTAAAATCCAAGGAAAAATAGTGCTTCACATCTATGCTCCACATATACTAGAAATAAAAAGAAATAATAAATACATATGGATTATAATGGATACAAAAATGTAAAATGGTTGAATAAGCTAGTGTGTAGTCTAGGGATGTAAGAAACTAGTCAACTATACAATACATAAATGCTTATTGGATAACTGGCTTGACTAGTCACTCCCCACCTCTCCACCCCCACTTGCTGCCTCTATCAGAGCAGTCCTGGTTTGCGCTGATCGCCCAGAGGCTCTTAATACATTTAAAATGCAGAGCCGCAGCATGGGCAATTCTAGAGCCACCACAAGCTAGCAGTGCTCAGACCCGGCTCAAGTCAGCTCCTCTGCAGTATCCCCCACTGCCGCTCTGCAGAGCTGCTTATCAACTAATCATATAGTCGATACAAATTGTATCGACCATACAATTTGCATCTTAACATTCTTTGTCTAGCCATGATCTCTCTAATTTTTCCCATCCCTGAGCAGAATAAGTCTTGTTATATGCACCAATATGGAAGTGATGTGTGACAGAGGTGATGTACAACACATTGCCTTCATATTGGTGCACATACCATAATGTATGTGATGGGGGCAAGACTAAGGGGTTCTGAGTGTAGGAGGAGACACAGACATGGGGCAGAGGGGCTGGGGTGCACGTGTGTGAGGGCCTAGCTGGGGGTGTGGAGCTGGGACTGAGAGGCTCAGGGATGGGAAAGAGGGTTGAAATGTAAAGGCTCTGGCTCTGGTGCAGGCTTTGCAGTGACACTGAGCATGAGAGGTTTCAGTTGCAGGAACAGTTCTCCAGTTTTGGAGAGGGGCTCTGGGCTTAGGGTGCAGAGGGGGTAGGGACTCTGGGCCAGTGGTGTGGATTGCGGTGGGACTGGGAATGAGGGCTTTGGAGTGAAGAAGGGTGCTATGGACTGGGGGAGAACTCAAGGTGGGGCAAGAAGTTGGAGTTTAGGCTTACCACTGGGACCAACCGAGAGAGGATTATCCCCACCAACTTCAGAGCTGCAGCCCTGAGGCCCTGCATGGCCTTAACAGGAAACTGGGCAGGCACAGGGATTAGAGGAAATTTAGCAGTGCAGTGCTTTAAAATGTGGGAGATATAGATTATATTACCATTCCCCATTACTCACCAGCTGGAGGAAGAGAGTTTAAAAGAAATCAAACTCAGATACCATAAATGGCAGAATAAAGCAAAAAACACTGCATATGCCACCAGACCAGGCCGGAAATTAGAATGTTGATTAATAAAATGAGTTTACAGCCTACAGGTGTACCACAGATCCTTCATATGACACAGGAAGAGGTTAAAAGGACACTATGTCAGATTTTAAAATTTTGTCACGCATATATAAATAAATATCTTCAATTACTTTTAAAATAGTTCATTTTTAGCTTCAAAAACCATAGACATGAAACTGCCACCATTATAAATTACTGTTACCCTGATGGCTGCAGGAAATTCATTTGACTTAAAAGCCTATTATTATGATAAAAAGAGTTCAGCAAGTGTTGATTGTTTTCAAAGTATCACTACTACTTCTCCTCCTCCTGACCAAACACTTAAATATTTGCTCGAGGGCAGCATATGTTTTCTGTTCAAATGGTTCTCACGGACCTTTTTACTGGAACGATTGCTTTGCATCCAGTTCCTAATGCAGCAACGTTCATTAGACAAACAATGGCTTTTTTCCTTGGGGAACCTGAAAAGCTCTTGAAATGTCTTTAGATTCACTTGCTACTTATACAGTATTTTTGCACTAGAAATACATTCAAGAGCTCTGCAACCTACTCCCATCTGGTCTCTCAGCCCTGAATGAGCTTGTCTATGCTCCAGTTTCAGGCAATAACTCCCCTTTTTATTTCTAATAATATTCTCTGATCTCAAGTACTTTGTCATTTAAATCCTCCTTATCACTAATTTTTCCTTTCCGTGAGCAAGACTGGAATGAGAGAGGAATTTTTAAAAGAACACTGGCTTTAGGAAGTTTCAAGTCTTTGACCTTGCTTTTTGTTGGCACTTCAGAAACTGCCAGGCATTTTCCACACTGGAAGAGACATTGAAAGACTAATACGATGTATAAAAATTTGTGAATTCTATCCCAGTGGCTGGACATCCATCTACTGCAGCACATGATTAGACTTCTGTCTCTTACCTTATCATCTGAGGACCTTCTTTCCTCTGATGCATGTCCAGTAGTCAAGGAAGATTTAGAAGAAGGAGAGGCAGAAGACAGAGCATATGTGCTCTTTTTACAAGAAGTGCAAAGTTCATTCTCTACGCTTGATGGAAGTAACTGACATTTGGAGCATTTTTGCTCCATGGTTGGTTTTGACAGTGAACCAAAAATATATACCTCAGATGATGAACTGGAAAAGCAGTTCCAAAGCAAGATACCACTTAGATGAACTTCAGCTGTCTGGAAGTGTCACCAACAGAACAGTAATTCTAATTCCCAAATCTGCTAATTAACATTCACGGTTTCTACAACACTGCTGCCAAAGCTGAGATGAAAATGGCACCAAAGCCACACTAATCTGATCCTCAGTTGGTTTTTGTTTCCATTACCCCTCTGACAGGAAAGTTTACTCTAGAACCCTAGATCACTGGAAAGAAATTTTATAGGAATGCAGTCATTTATATATTATATATTTATAAGGGCTCCCCTGCTTCTCCTCTGGTAAGTGCGGTCTTGCACTGTTAGGACAATAGATAGTGTGAACCATAAAGCTGGAAGTTATTTAATCCTAGAGGTAGAGGAACAGGGGAGCCTGTTGATAATACTGTATGGAGCACCAAAAAACTTCCATTTTTCTCAACAAGCAAAAAGAAATAGTTATTTTACGCTCTACCCTCAGAGTTTGTTGTTACTGCTGTAATGGAACATCCCAGAAGCTGACAGTTTCTCTCTGTACCTCTTTGAATATGAAAATTCTACAGCATGAGGCAATACTGGAAAAAGAGGCACTTAAAACACTGGTGTGATCCTCTACTATCATAGCATTCATTAGAGAAAAACACATACTTAAAGAGTTATGCTTATCAAAGGAGTCACTGATCTCATGATTGGAGGATACTTTAAAAGGTATATTCTTGACTTCATCTATTTGGCAATTTTTGATTGTGGCTACAGCAATAAGATAGTCCAATCAATTGAACTGAGAATCTCCCAAGTTAAAACCTGGATTGCATGGGAAGCTAAGAACAGTGACTCAAGTGAGAGCTAGCGGTCTGTCAGTTATACTATTATGAGGACAATAGAGATAATCCATTCCAGAGACCTGGGATGGGATTTCAAAGCTAAAATATCAGCATCCAGAAAAGTATTGCAAATGTTTGTAAATTAGTTTAAAAATAGTTATTAAACATTTTATGTTTTCAAAAAATGAAGTATATTTTAATTAAAATGTGACTATTTTTATTTTCCCTGCCTCAATATATGACACCACTCATGACCTCAGTGTACCATTCTTTGCATAAATTTAACATGAGCCACAAAGTCATAAATATTTGATTTTCATGACCAATTATATTCACAGTTCTTTGTTTCTTATTCAACCTGTTAATGCAAAATGATCTCTGAATACATATTAAAACAAAGTTAAAATGTATTATGAAGGCAGTCAGCCTTAACAAAAGATTGATATATTTATAAAACAAAACAACTAGTACTAAGTTTCTTCAGTAATCTGCTATATATTTGAGAGAGAGTGTATGTTTGATCAAGAACTCCCAAAAGGTAAGCGCTAAGACCACAAATTAAGTACAGGTTGAACTGTTCTCATCTGGCAGGACTATGGACGTTGCTAGACCAGAGAGCCCCAACCACAGTGGTTGAAAGTAGCTTGAAGTGGAGCCAGCCCATTGGGCAGCAGCTCACAGGACCAGTGATCTGGGGGGGGAAGAGCCCTGCAGCTGCTGCCTGACGCAGCAGCCAGAGGCAGGGAGTCCCAGAAGTGGCTACCGCCCGGTGCGCATCTGAACAGCTGGACGCATGGAGCCCCCAGGGCTGGGAGCAGAGCCAGGCAGGTGGGCAGGAAGAGGTCAGGTCTCCAGGTTCTCCTGGGCTGGTGGCAAGAAAGAGAATCTGGGGAAAACCTGGGGGCTGACCTCCCCAGGTCAGCAAACTCCCTTGTTTGAGACTATCAGACCAGGGAGGTTTAACCAGTACACAGCTTTCTCTTATCATAACTTAAAGCAATATGATTTGATTGTGCCTGGGATGGGATTGCTTCTCATAAATAGATAAAGAAAAGAGACAGAATCACCAGGCAGGTGAAAGGGGCTAGTTGGGGGCAACCTTTCCCCCACCCCATTACAGGACTGCTGAAGCTCTCTCCCACCCCAAAATTCATAGGGGGACATTGTTGACTGTTCCCCTTTGTCAGGAAGTATGGGGAAAGTGCAGTTTGCTGCATTTCTCACTCTGGCTGGGAAGCACGGGGGCAGACAAGTTACCGGTATGCACTTTGCTCTCACTCCCTGATACAGACAGGAAGGGAAAAAGTAAGCAGCCCTGGTATGAATCTAGCTTCCCCCCACCTCCTCTCTATTCAGACATATTGTCCCCTGCCTCACTTCCTAACCCCGACTCCTAAACCCCTCCACTCCCGTCCCCAGCTCCCTACCCCCCCTTAAGGATCCAAGCAACGCTGGGTAAATGTGCTAGTTTCTACTATAACAAGAAAAGCAATAGAAATGCAGGATCAGCAACCTACAGCACGAGTGCCACTTACAGCACACAAGCTGATTTTCAGCGGCACACAGGAGGGAGCTCAGTCCCACTCTTCTTCCCCCATGTAGCCACTGGAGAGCACTCCCTTCCACCTCAGCCCCAGCACTCCCTGCAGCAGGTTAGGCTGCAGTGGGAGAAGGCAGTGCTGGGACTGAGGCTCCTCAGTGGCCCCTTGGCCAGGACTGGAGGCGCTTCTGCCACGGCCATGCAGTCCAGGGACGGCCCAGAATCTCATGGCAGTGGAAGTGGCCACCCCCAAACCATCTGGATGCAGCAACAGGGCATCTGGGGCTGGCCCTGGACCATGTAGGCCCTAGCAGCAGCAGCAGGGCCTCCCTTTGGGGTGGCCCGGGACAGCATGGCTGCAGCCATTGTTGCAAGGGGGTGCAAAGCCAGGTAAGTTCCCTCCCTCATGCTCAAACCCCCCCACATCCCAATCCCCTTACTACTCTCCCTTCATCAAGACCCCACCCCCAGCTTGCCCTTGTTCCTGCACCAGACACATTCCCCCTTGGCCTGGACAGACATCCCCATCCTGCTCCTGCATCTACCGTTGCTGCTGCACCATCTTTCCTGGCCACTCGCTGCACTCTCCCTTACTCCTGCTCCCTGTATCCGGACAGACACTCCACTCCCAGGCTGCTTCTGCACTCTACCTCCCACTCAAACCTTGCAACTTCTCCCTCTTCTGCACCCTACTTCCTTGCCAGATTATGCACCCCATCCCTATCCTACTTGCTAGGAGGTCTGTCTCCCACTGTGCCCCTCATTTTTGTCCCTACCCCACAGTCTAATGAGTCCATAAAATCCACTAACTCCAGAACCTCAGAAAATTAAATCTGGTCTATGGGAGACCCTGAAACTCAATCCCCTCCTTCCCCTTCCCTCACCCCTTGAGGCTGGGGGGGATCAGAGGAGAGAGGTTTCTCAGTTGAGGGCCAAATCAGTGAGGGTTTGAGGTTTTTAGAGGAGTTTTTTTGCCTCTCACTTGTGTAGTCCCCAACTGATTTTTCTGTGGGTCAGTGACCCCACCTCAAAAAAAGTTGCCTATCCCCGCCATAAATAAAGAAAACATGGAATCCTTTTGTGTTGGACTTAATATTTTACTTAATTTAAAATGAAGCTTGATAAACTATCATGACAAAGTTAAAACGCTTAATCTGTTTCATAATTTAAATTAAACCATTCTCACTAACTGCAACTGATTTAGAAAATATGGTCACATACCCAGCCTGCACTGCCCTTTCCTCCCCCGCGGCACATAGATCCGTGAGTAAGTTAAATCTTGGTACACCGCTTCTGAAAGGTTTCTGACCCCTGCAATAAAAGGTAAGATGTGCATCTTGCTTTATTAATGAAGCTGCTGTAAGTAGGATTCTCATTGACTTGAAAAAGTATCACCAGCACTCGGATCCATACATAAAAGTGAATAAGTCAAATCTCAGCATTCCACCTCTGAAAGGTTGCTGACCCCTGATGTAAGGTATCTCAATTGAACATTTATTCTCCATTACCTCACTGTAAACTATTAAGTAATGTTGGGAAGCTGTTCTGGATGGAACGTAGGAGTGAAATCTATCCACAGAACCAGGAGCTAGTAAAATGGGAATTTTATAGCCTTTCCTGTGTCTTTCCCACTACAGTTATTCCAATGTCAGCCCCTCTGTGGCACTGGTATGTGGTGCTGCAATCTCTAGATCCATAAATCCACAGGCCTTGAAGCCCTTCCCCTGGTTTGCTATTATCAGCACCTGAACATCCTGATATATGCAGGCAAATGTACATACCCTTTCTTTAGTATTTAGAGAGTGACTAGTGACTTTATGTTGCTTTCAGATGCAGTCCTGTTGCACAGTTCTTATGCTTGTTACAAAAAAACCTTGTATTAGTGCTTTTTAGATGATTTTCACTCAGTATATAAATAGCAAAGAATGCCTCACGTATGTTTGGATGCTAAAAAATGTAAACCTACTCTTTTTCCATCTATATCAGTACTTTATGATTAGCCATTTTTGTTCTAAAATCATGATGATGATGAATACTGTTTTTCTGGCACTTAGCTCCATCTTCTGACAAATTCTTCATATCTAACAAATTGAATATTGGTATAGAAAAATCCATCAACGCCTCCTATGTAATCCTGCAGTATGCAAGATAAAGCTCCTCCAGCCATGTGGCCACGATGAGATAACCAAACAATGCATATTCTAAAGTGGACCCAAAGAAGCATGGTCTTCTTACCACATTGTCCTTATGTGCTCTGTTTTGTTTTTAAAACATTACATTCTTAAAACAAACAACATTTTAAAACTGCTTTTAAAATGTTGTTTTTGCACATGTTAATTTTTTCTGTGAATAGTAATATAAAATATTATATCACTTTTAGTAATTATAAATCTAAATTGAGATTTTGTTATTCCTTTACATAAAAAAATTATGTAACTTCCACATTCTCCTTAAGTAATTTATTTTATAATAATTAGAGCTATGAGCAGTCTGTACTGAAAATGTCTTATTTTTGGCCCTGATACTGCATGGTCTGGCTGCCAGAGGACTATTCCCATCATTAGACCAAGCCAAGCAGTGTTTGCAGAATTCCCTAGTACCTAACCTTTACCAAAGTCTAACACAACATACATACTGATTTGTTTATACAGTACACTTGCGATAATCCGGCACCTTTGGGACCTAGGTGGTGCCAGATTATCGGATATGCCGGAATACCAGGAGGTACTATAAGGGAGCATACTCCCAACCCAATCCCCCTCCCTATGCTCGGGACCCGGAGCTGCCAGTCCAGCCGCACATCTCCCTCCAGGCGCTGGGGCACATGCGCTGAGCAGCCAGCTTTTCAATGAGCTGGCCAGGACGCTGTGCGCAACCCAATCCCCCTCCCCTCCCTGCTGTCACCTAATCCCCATTGTCCCCCAACCTTATGTCCGGGTCCTGTAGCAGCTCTGCCTGTGCTCAGCGGCCAGCTGCTAGCACATGCAGGCTGGATGCTGTGTGCGCTGGGGACCATGAGAGCAACAGCGCAGGCCATGTGTTCACATGCTGCTCATAGCAGCCCAGCTGTGAGAACGGCTGACCTGAACAGTTCCAGGTTCCAGTTGATGCCAGACTATCAAGAGTGCTGGACTACTGGATGCCACACGATTGGAGTTTTACTGTACTATGACAGAATATGAATAAATGGCTACTTGTTAATAAACTGAAATAAAAATAGGCAATGAACTTATGTCAGTCATTTATTTTCTTTCTTGCAGCTTTAAAGGTTTATGTTTAAAGTACAGTAATTCCTCATTTAACATGTCCCTGCTTAACACGTTTTCGCGATAACACGATATTTTTTTTAGGGAATGTTTTTTGAATTACACGACTTTTCTCGGAATAACAAGATTCCCCCAGCCGGCCCGTTGCCGGCGGCTGCACAGGGCTTCCCCCATCTTCCTGCAAAACGGCAGAGGGTTTGCCGCTCACCGCGCCATTCCCCTCCTGCTCCCCCTCGCCAGACGCCTTGCCCCCTTCTCCTCCGCTCCCGCTTGCAGGCCGGCGGCTGGGTTTCCCCAGCCGGTCTATCGCTGGTGGCTGTGCGGAGCTTCCCCTGCCTCCCTGCAAAGCGTCAGAGGGTTCGCTGCTCGCCGTGGCGATCCCCAGTGACTGCCCCCCCATTGCCGGTCGCAGTGCAGGTCCTGGCAGACCCTTCACAGGGGCATACTCCCAACCCAATCCCCCTCCCCTCTCCTCTCCTTCCCTTCCCCAGAGCCAAAAACCTCCCCTCCCTGCTCTAACCCAGTCTCCTTTCTCCCCCAACCTTATGTCCTGGTCCCAACAGACACCACTGCTTGGAACGCAACCCCCACCTTTTCCATTATTTTCAATGGGAAAATTGACCCCGCATAACACGTTTTCACTTAACACGATCATTTTCTAAAACATATCTATAGTGTTAAATGAGGAATTACTGTATTGCTTAGAAACTATCAGGAAAAAAAGTAATGCAAGCAAAAACTAAATCTTCAAATTGTGGCTTAGGCTCTTTCTGAAGTTTCCTTTACATTTTTTAATGTAAATATTAAAGGAAACAAAAAGTTATTAGCACCTCAGTAGGATCAGCAAGGAGACAGGGAGACAAATTCTGCTGAGATGGGGGAAGGCACACGGTTCAGAGCTACCTATCTGTCTCCCCAGGGCTATACTGATGTCTGCCAGATAGAACTTTGGCCACAGCTCCTGTCATCTGTCCCTGATTCAAGCAGGGATGGTGACAGACTTCACTGGGCCGCAGCCATGGTGAGGCAGTGCTATGGGTCACCAGAAGGAGCGGGGCCTCAAGAGGAAGGGTTGTGGATGGAGGGAAGCCTCTCCCATCCAGCCCTCACTGCTGCCAGGATCGTGCTGTATGGGACTCTGGCTGCCATTTAAAGGGCTCTGTGCATGTCCCAAAATGAAGAGAGTAGAGAACAATTAGTTAAAACTATCCTAGACAGAAAAATACCCAGCTGCCCTTTAAGAAAACTTTAATCCCCTCTACACTGCTGGCACAATACAAAAAGGACACGGATCTGGCCCCACCATTAAGGTGGTGTGGGAAGCCATGCATGACCTTGGTCTATGCTGCGCCTGTTCTTGGATAAACACAGGACTTAAAAGTTTCTAAGACTGGCAATCCAACATTCTTCATGAGCATCGAAGTGTGTGTGTGTGTGTGTGTGTGTGTGTGTGTGTGTGTGTGTGTGTGTGTGTAAGTAAAATAAAATTGCTCAATAATTATATAAATAACTTATGGTAGTGTAAGACACACACACACACACATATATATATATAGTATAGTAATATAATATAGTAATCTGTAGGCTGATCTGCACTGCTATCTCTCTATTGTATATGGAGAGAGAAAGAGAGACAGCAATGCATGTTAACACCTTTATATTAAACATGTACCTGTACACTTAAAGCCCAGATCAGCCTACAGATTACTATATTTTCCTTTTCCTTATTTTTTTAAATATATCATATAACCATGTATCGAATTTTGACAAATATATTATGGTTTTAGACAATTTAAAAAAATAGTATTTCACTTATTTCTATTTTCTAAATAATTATTACTTTCCTGTGATTTTGATGTTACTGAACTTTAATGGATGCCCACAAAGAGTCTTCTTCTGTAAAAGAATACATTAGTGCATATGGGTACAATTTTCTATGACCAGAGATTCCCAACTGTAATGCTGGAAAATATTAGACATTTAAAATATTTCTCAATTATTTCATTTTAAATTTACATCCTGGGAACAAACTCCTAAAACTATAAAAAATAATCTTCTCCATGTAAAGCTAAAGTTCTGTAATCTCATTACAGTCAGGAGAAGCAAAAAATACATTTTTCCATGTGTCAACATATCTAGCAGTTTCTTTTGCACATAAAATACTTGCATCTGAGCCTAATAAATATAAACAATGACTATTTTGAAAATAAAAACCTCACAATCAAAAATGGGGATATCTGACATGAGGAAACAAAAGAATATTTAGAGAATCTTCTGACAATGAAGGCACAAGAAAGGAATACATTCACATTTTATGAAGTTACAGAAAGAGGTATAATTAACAAGCCATTGCTTGAAAAGTCTCAGAGAATGCTACATAAAATACCAGACACCTTTTAATAATGTGTTACAGAACTCTTCCCCTTTTTTATTTAACCTCCCCCCCACAGAAAACAAACAGCTTTTGACCTATTCCTCTGATTAATGATTCAGTTACACAGTGAGCTTCCAATTAGGTACTATAGATAAAACACATGTTATTTTAGTAATAAATAAATCTATTCTGTATATCATATTGTGCTAAAGTTCAAAGAGTAAGGACAAAAAGATTGTGGCTACACATATTCAATCTATTCTATATGCAAAAACACATGCTTGCTCACAATGCAAGCTGATAAAATATGATGTTGTCCTTAAGAAGGCAACTTCAAAAAAGTCCTTATAATTAATTTTTCAAGAGCAATAAATAGCTAAATTGAAAACATTTGGGCTGACCTGTTCCACGATGAAGATGACAGACCTAAATGGGTTTATAATTGAAGAAATAATGATCCTCCTGAATGATTAACACCAAAAAGATGTCAAGCCATTTAAAGATGACTGGCATAGCTACAGCTGAGAGATAAAAGCCCATTATTGATTACTCAGCAGCTGCATAATTTAAAGGAATTTTTATCATAGAAATCCTGCTAATTATTATGACAGATTGGCCATTTATCTAAATAAACTTTTGTCTCATCTTTTTTCCTCCTCCTTTAGATTGAATAAGCTTTATTGTCTCAATGTGCAGGATATTTGAAGTGATTTAGATTACATTAGATCACAACTGACTGAAGTGTATTTATCAATACCTACTTTGGTAGTTTTGCTGATACTGAATTGACTTTTAAAAAGTGTTGACAGTTTATGAAAAAGTTGCACCTGTAAACCAGAGAGATACTGAATAGGATATGAACATAATAATTAAATTCAAGGTACAATTTTTCATGTTACAAGTTTTTCAAAATTTCTAATCAGCGCAATTTGCCCCCTCTGCTGAGGTCTCAACCCAATGCCTTTTTAAAAGCCTCAGAGGGGTAGCAGTGCTAGTCTGTAACTTTAAAAAAAATCAGTAGTCCTGTAGCACCTTAGAGACTAACAAATACACTTTGGGTTGCCAGGTGTCCGGTTTTCTACCGGACAGTTCGGTATTTGCACCATCTATCCAGTAGAAAAATTCAGAAAATACCAGCCATGTGCACTGTCCGGTATTTTCTGAATTCCCGGCTGGGTGCCAGACAGACCCTGGTGGGGCTAGGGGAGCAATTGGAAGGTGGGGTCGCGACTGGCACTGGGAGCCTTGTGGTCCCACGCAAAAGGCGGGGGGGGGGGGAAGAGCAGGGGCTGGGACTCCCAGCCACTCCCCCACCCGGATTTTGCGCGTAACCAGAGGCTCCCAGCGCCAGTTGCAGCCTCGCCTCCCAGTTGGGAGCCTCTGGTTGCATGCAGAAGCCAGGCGGGGGGAGTGACTCCCAACACCTTCCCTGCCCAGCTTCTGCTCGCAACTAAAGAGAGTGCTTGCCAGGGGCACTGCCCGAAGGACTCTTGCTGTGGCCAGTGGCTGCACGCCCCCCCACCAGGTCTGACTCATAGACTCATAGACTTTAAGGTCAGAAGGGACCATTATGATCATCTAGTCTGACCCCCTGCACAGTGCAGGCCACAGAATCTCGCCCACCCCTCTTAGAATAATCCTCTCACCTATGTCTCAGATATTGAAGCCTTCCAATACTTTGAAGGCCCCAACATGCAGAGAGTCCTTCAGCTGTGATCTGTGCCCAATGCTACAGAGGAAGGCGAAAAACCTCCAGGGCCTCTGCCAATCTACCCTGGAGGAAAATTCCTTCCTGACCCCAAATATGGCGATCAGCTAAACCCTGAGCATGTGGGCAAGACTCACCAGCCAGACACCCAGAAAGTTCCCTATAGCAACTCCTATCATCCCTCCATTGACCTATTTCCAACTGGAAATGAATGGTCAATTAGTTACCAAGATCATGTTATTTCATCCAACCATCCCCTTATCATGGAATCAGAACTGGAAGAGACCTCAGAAGGTCGTCAAGTCCAGCCCTCCGCACTAGGCAGGACCAATCCCATCTAAATCAACCCGGCCAGGGCTTTGTCAAGCCGAGACTTAAACACCTCTAGGGATGGAGACTCCACTACTTCCCTAGGTAACCCATTCCAATGCTTCACTACCCTCCTAGTAAAATAGTTTTTCCTAATATCCAATCTGGACCTCTCCCACCACAACTTGAGACCATTGCTCCTTGTTCTGCCATCTGTCACTACTGAGAACAGCCTCTCTCCATCCTCTTTGGAACCTCCCTTCAGGAAGTTGAAGGCTGCTATCAAGTCCCCCCTCACTCTTCGCTTCTGCAGACTAAACAGACCCAAGTCCCTCAGCCTCTCCTCGTAGGTCATATGCTCCAGACCCCTAATCATTTTGGTTGCCCTCCGCTGGACCCTCTCCAATGCGTCCGCATCCTTTTTGTAGTGGGGGGCCCAGAACTGGACACAGTACTCCAGATGTGGCCTCACCAAAGCCGAATAAAGGGGGATAATGACATCTCTGGATCTGCTGGCAATGCTCCTCTTAATGCATCCTAATATGCCATTAGCCTTCTTGGCTACAAGGGCACACTGTTGACTCATATCTAGCTTCTCATCCACTGTAACCCCCAGGTCCTTTTCTGCAGAACTACTACTTAACTGGTTGGTCCCCAGCCTGTAACTATGCTTGGGATTCTTCCGTCCCAAGTGCAGGACTCTACACTTGTCTTTGTTGAATCTCATGAGATTTCTAGTGGCCCAATCCTCCAATTTGTCCAAGTCTGCTTCCTGCCCCCCTTTCTCTGGGCCCCCCCTCTCTTCTTGTCCAGCCCTGCGGCACCCAGATGCTACTCCCCGCCAGCTCTGCTTCCCGCGCCGCCCACCACCTGGACAACCCCGCCCCCCTCCTGGCTCATTCTTCTCCCCACCCCCGCCCACAACCAAGTGTGTTCGTTTTTTTGGCGGGGTCTACCTGTCATCCCTAGTTTCACACTCTCTACGTGTTAAAGAAAAGAGCACTAAGTTGACTCAAAATAAGACAGCACCTTAGCAAACAAGTCGAGGACTAGCTACTTGAGCTTCAGATACACATATTTGGGGTACCTCACAGAGTAGCTGTCATTCCAGAGATGAAGGTAAAAACTGCAGCTATTAAAGCTTTATAGAATCCCCATGTCTGCCCCACAGTTTCTGGGGAGGAGCATGCATTTAATTTGTTTCCAACTCAGCCTATTTCCACAATCTCACAAAATTCAACAAAGTTTTTGAGCATGTGCTTAAGCCTCTCTCTATTCAGCAAACATGTCAAAACATCTTCTACCCTGTAGGCTACAGAGGGTCTAGAGCACATGAAATTTCACACAAATCAAATGAGAAACCATTTCCATGGTTTATTATTGTATTTTATACTGTTTGCTTGTATTAGTAATATCATTACACAGATTTGATGTATGCAAACTTTTAACTCTAATCCTTGTTTTTGAATAGTAACTCATGAAAATGGAGTCATATCAAAAAGTTACCATTAACTGTCATTGTGTTCTTGTTTCAGCAAAAAGAAAAAAAATGAAAATTTCTTTACTTTTTGAGATGGCCAACATGCTATACAATCAACACACACATGCATGCATGATCTAGACATTCTAAGCTTTAGAAACTTAGGGGAGAGGATGGCGGTGTCGCTCCAGGCCAGTCTGCCATCACTCACCTCCACTGATTCCTTAAAAGAATTCATCCCCTAATTTACCTGTCTTATATTATATGAAAGAATTAATAAGACTGTTTGTTCCAAAGGGACTATTTTTTTTTTTATCTCTTTCTGTCAATATTCTAGTCCTCCCTCTTTCTCCCTTCTTTTTTTTTTTTTTTTTTTTTTTTTGGATATTTGTTGGCATATCTAATTTACATGTAAGCTTCTTAGGACAGATCCATATCTGCTCATTTGTCAAACATCATCTACATCTTTGATGCTGCGTAAATAATACACAATAGAAGGAAGAGGCAATACTGAAACGCTATAAGGGAGGACCAGAAAGGAAGAAGGGAAGGGAGCTAGTATTCAGAATCAAGAGAACTCATTAGATCACGTGTCATTTTGCTGCACTGCTGCCATACTATGAAGAGTAAATGACATCTTGAAACTCAACATTAAAAAATTCACAGCCAACTTCCATGAGTGCAAACACAAATCCATCAAAGCAAACCTAAGTGCTAATGCCCTTTTGCAACACTTAAGCTTTGCAGAACCAATATTATTGCCCAACTGATTAGCAGAGTTCCCACAACTATGTTGTTCTGTTTCTACTGATGGTACACATTCACACATGCCTTGGTGCGTATAAGAAATGAATTTAATACATGGAATAAATCTGAAAATGGATGGAAGAGACTTGAGGGAACACTGCTCATCAAATATAATCATGGTTCTTAACATTGTATGAGATTTTCCAAAATTTAGCCCAAGCGGATTTTTTTCCTCTATCGGAAGACAAATTATCTTACTTGACTTATGCACATCTAAATTATACCCCAGGTTCTCTGATACAATATAAAAAGTTAATTTTAAATGTAAAGAGCATGTAAGAGCTTAGCAAACATATTGCAAAGGAATAGGGGTCTGTGAATATAGGTTTCAAACAGAAAGATCAGAAATTAAAGTAAATTATTTTAAACTCATTCTTCAGTATTTTTATGCTAATTTTATATCTACACTAACATACTTCACCAGCTCATCCTAAGGAAACCAAGGCTCATTACTGAAGTTTGCTCAGCAGAATTTAGCTTGTTATTCAAACAATCTATTTATTTGATTCAAAACTAAAAAAAATGGTTACCTACTTTTGATAACTATTATCTGTATTATCTGTAAAGGGAAATCATTGTTACTAATATGCTAGAGTTCTTTGAGAGGGTCAACAAACATGGATAAGGGAATCCAGTAGATAGAGCATACTTAGATTTCCAGAAAGCCTGTGACAAGGTCCCTCACCAAAGGCTCTTAAGTAAAGTAAGTTGTCATGGGGTACGAGGGAAGATCATTTCATGGGTTGATAACTGGTTAAAAGACAGGAAACAATGGGTAGGAATAAATGGTAGGTTTTCAGAGTGGAGAGAGGTAACTAGTGGGGTCCCCCAAGGGTCTGTCCTGAGACCCACCCTATTCAAATTATTTATAAATGATCTAGAGGAAAAGGTAAACAGTGAGCTGGCAAAATTTGAAGATGATACCAAGCTGCTCAAGATAGTTAAGACCAAAGCAGACTGTGAAGAGCTTCAAAAAGATCTCACCAAACTAAGTGACTGAGCAACAAAATAGCAAACGAAATGTAATGCTGATAAATGTAAAATAATGCACATTGGAAAAAAATAATCCCAATTATATATACAATATGATGAGGACTAGTTTGGCTACAACTACTTAAGAGAAAGACCTTGGAGTCATTGCGGACAGTTCTCTAATATCCACTCAATGTGCAAACAGAATGTTAGGGATCATTTAAAAAGGGATAGAGAATAAAACAGAAAATATCATATTGCCTCTGTATAAAACCATAGTACGCCCACATCTTAAATGAGACAGATGTGGTGGTCTCATCTCAAAAAAGATATATTAGCATTGGCAAAGATTCAGAAAAGGGCAACAAAAATTATTAGGGGTTTGGAATGGGTCCCATATGAAGAGAGATTAAAAAGACTTGGACTTTTCACCTTAGAAAAGAGGAGACTAAGAGGCGATATAATTGAGGTCTACAAAATCATGACTGGTATGGAAAAAGTAAATAAGGAAAAGTTATTTACTTATTCCCATAATAAAAGAACTAGGGGTCACCACATGAAATTAATAGGCAGTAGGTTTAAAACAAACAAAAGGAAGTTTTTCTTCACTCAGCACACAGTCAACCTGTGAAACTCCTTGCCAGAGAATGAAGTGAAGACTAGGACTTTAACAGGGTTCAAAAAAGAGCTAGATAGATTTATGGAGGTTAGGTCCATCAACGGCTATTAGCCAGGATGGGTAGGAATGGTATCCCTGGCCTCTGTTTCTCTGGAGGGTGGGTGACAAGGGAGGGATCACGCAAGGATTACCTACTGTATTCCGTCCCTCTGGGGCATCTGGTATTGGCCACTGTCGGCAGACAGGATACTGAGCTAGATGGACCTTTGGTCTGACCCAGTATGGCCATTCTTACATTCTTATTCTATGAGATGTGTTGCTCATGTCTATTCCATTCTAGGTATATGTGTTGGACATTTTTGTCTTAGCAACACCAATAAGGTCAACAGTTACACCGTGTAGAATATCACACTTGTGTATCAGGCACAGGCAGGCCTATACCTCAGTTTTTTTTCTGCTGAAAACTCCAACAGATGGGTAGGAAAGTGGATATAAGCAAAGCATCTCGAAGAACAACCGTTATGCAAAGAGAGGTAACATTTTTTTTCTTCAGGGGCTTGCTCATATCTATTCTATTCTACAAGACTCACAAGCAGTATCACTTGCTCATAACAAAACCAGATGCAGGTGACAATACATGAAAAAGTTCTTGGAGTGAACACCAAATTATCCACCTTCCTACCCATCTTGTGGAGTTCTCAGTAGGAAAGAACTGAGATGTAGGCCTGCCTGTGCCAATTACACAAATCCATGAGTGTGACATTCTAATATGTGGACCTTTTCCATCCATTTGCAGATAGCATCATCTGGAACCTGCCTTGTGGCAAGGGGTGCTGCAACCCTCATGGACCAGCTCCCACAAACCACCCCACGCTGCTGCCTCTGATAGAGAGGCAACAGTGCATAGTGACAGGGGCTCCCCAGGAGTACAATAGGTGCTGGCCCCGCCCCAGGGATTATCGAAAATTCGTGTAACTAATATTTTGTGCGGATACACAACTATTCAATTTATCATTACCTAACATCCCTAGTCCTTACTAGACCCATTAAAATCAACCCCTGGGAGATCAATCTCCACAGCACCAATCTCCTCATAAGTGGAGACAAGTTCTCAGTTGCCTACCTGCAACTATATCATGTTTTCTGCTGAGCATTCGGGCCTCTGACACTGAAAGCGAGAAATTCAATAGCATGAGCGGTTGTATGATTTAAGTTATATAAGCACGGGGACTTACCATAGAAGTGACTGATCTGTCATCTTCTTCGTAAGTTACCACTGGAGGTGGCTCTTTCCCATCATTCTCCTGAACTTTTTGTTCTAGAAGTTCTTTCTGGGCTGTAAATTTTGCCTCACTGCATCTTAATTGCTGAACTGTTTGCTTGAGTTCTTCCAGTGCTTGTTTCTGGCTCAGCA